>NC_054840.1:32710359-33010359 GCF_018345385.1 Vulpes lagopus | reverse complement strand
ATCGCTTTCCCCTAATAATAGCATAGAACAGCGCCATCCGGGCAGAGGAGGGTGGTGTTGCTGGAAAATCAAGGAGCCATCTCAATTGTGGTTGGATTTACTTGCAAAACAGACGTTATCCTTGGCCCTGGCTTTTCCAAAAATAATTCCTGGCTGGTGGTCTTTTGTTGTTCAAATGAAGATAATTTACCATTCACACTCTGCTGGATTAGTCATTGAAAAGACAATTTAGCTGCAATTAACTTAACTAGATTTAGCATTAAACTTCAGCTAAATACACGTTCACTTCAACAGTCATTCAACAAATATGTGTTAAAGTCCTCTAATTAGGGTGGTTTCTCAGTTGATTAAAAACAACAACATCCACAATCTATTGTTCTTGGAACCCCTCCCAGACGCAAGCACATTCCTGTCCAATATGCAGCCCGGGACTCTGCTCTATAAGGAAGAGACTATTACCCATTTTACCAGGAATGAAAATTAAGATCTCACATGGAAGCCATTAATATGAAGCCAAGTACTAAAAGGAACTAAAAGAAACAGGCTAAATCAGGACCGGAATGGACTGTAGGAAAAGAATCGCCACACAAATAAGGCGATGATGAGCAAGAAGGAGTGTCAGCCAACCCATTCCTCAACTTGCAAAATAGACATCTTTAAAGCCCATTTAAATTTTAGGAGAGCCAGCAGGATAAGACAAAAATCTATTTGGGGCAGAATTGATTTGTTCACTGTCATTTACAAGGAGCTTCATAGTATTTATTCTCCTATTAAATTGGAAAGAGCTGTTACATGGGGAACAAGCCACGGGTCTGTGTTTGTCTCGCAGTGTTTAAAGGGCATCTGCTTCAGATTCGAAGCCTCACTGGGTTTTTCTCTCCTGCAAGATGAAAGGGGAGTACGTTTTAATCACTGGTGAGCATGCATGTGTAGGAAAGTAGCAAGAGAGGTGCATGCAAGTCTCCAGGTGGACCTAGTGCCGCAAAGAGCTCTCGGAGCCGGTTTTTCTAAAGTATGTGGAGCAGTAGCTGAGCAGTCCTCAGAAATGCTAACCTCAAAAGGTCTGTTCATCTGAGCTCATTAACATGAACAAATCCAGCATGGTGGAAAACAGACTTGTAAGAATACACTGGGGCAAATGCATCGACAGCTACCGAGGCCAGGAAATGACCACATGCACACACACATGTACTCACGCACGTGCGTGCCGCAGATACACATATGTAATGTACCTATATGTGATATACATGGTATATATGTATGCTTTTGGCAAACAGAAAATGTAAACAGAAATGTAAACATTTTATGTAAACAGAAAATGCATTTAAATGTCTGCTAGCCATTTAACCTCCTAAAAATATGCTCTGAATTCCTGTGATATGATGCTTTTTTGTCCACTGACAAATGTAGCCACAATACAAGCCTAGGAAGTCATACATGACGTAAAAGACTAACTCAACTATAATCAGTGTAAATCTCACACGCACTAGACTGAGTCGTGGACACAGAGTAACGTGTCAGAAGCACTCACTTCTCACAAAAGTCACAACTTGATCTAAACCACCCACCAAATTTCCCACCTGAGAAGAGGCATCGCTGGCAATATGTGGGGGTTTCTAACTGTGGATTCAACTCATTTGTGACCCAGACAGATGATTTTGGACATTAAAAATACTAATGGTTAATAATAGAAACATGCGAGGACTTCAGAACCAGTGTTGTGGGTTTAAGGGCAGAAGGGGGACAGCTCTTCACAATGGAGCGGGAAAGGCTCAGCAGCTCCACCTCGCTGGACTGGCCCAGGGCCCTGAATGGTTGAGAGAAAGAGCAGGCTCGTGGCAGGTGGGAGAACCACAGGAGCCACCCTAGCGGGGTGCCCCCCTCTACCCCGGGGACACGGCGGCACCCAGAGCCCAGCTCCAGAAGCTGCTCCGAGCTTGCGAGCCTGCAGCAGCGCCCAGCGGGTTGCACAGCTGCCCTCCGGGGAGCCCATCGGGGTGCCCGCCCTTGGCTGACGGGCGCGCTGGACCTCTCCTCAAATAGCTCCATTTTTTCCACCAATTCTTTTCAGAGAAGGTGTGGCATAAATACACGAATACATAAAATAAAATGAAATGGAGTAAAATAAAATAAAAATATTTCCCACCTCCTACCACCTTCCACCACGGCTCTACGGGTCAGATTTATGCTGGAGGGGGGGAGATAGCAAGTGAAAAATGAAAAACAATTTCATATTTTAAATTTATGAGACTGGAGGATAATATATCACTTTTTTTTTTCCTCAAGCTCGCTGCAATAAATTGTCTATAGCCTATTTGGTATGTTTTCTGTATCACTCTGCCAGCTCGGTCTCAGCTAACGTCTTCAGTCTTCACCAAATTGCTTATTTCAAAAGTGATGCTGCATAGTTAATTATTTGGGTCGGGGGGAGCTGGTCCTATTTTTCTAGATGTAAACAGATGACACAGAAAGAGAGAAAAGGCAGACCGGAGCCTCGCCGGGCACCTCCCCACCCTCGGCGTCTATAAAATGCTTTCCCCAAGCTTTGAGGTGATGAAAAGGACAGGGGATGGGGTCTCAATCAGCTAAGCTTGATATGATGCCAAAGCCTTTGGCTAAACAGAGATTGACTTAATTCTTTCAATAATGACTTTGGTCCGGAGCGCTTCTCCACCACAAGAGGGAGAAACCCAACAGAACAGAGAAAATCTCCTCAGTCGGGTTATCTTGACTCTGCTCCAGGCAAAACCTAGAAATATTTTTTTAATCGAGATTCTCTACAGCAGCCCTTTCCAAATGCCAGTATCCATCATCGCTGACTGGATCAATAGCTGTGTTTTGGCCTCAGTCTCCTGCGAGAGATGGTATGCCATCAGTGATAGACAAATATCACAGTTAAGCAAAGTATCCAGCCAGACCTAGTAACATTTTTATTGATTTTTGTTGTGCAAATAATGTCTTTTTGGGCTGAATAAATGGCTTTGAGCCAAACAGTCATTGTTTATGATTCCAAAATGCAATAAAGGGACAGGAAATATATTATGGCCAATGTCTCAAGGCACACAACATAATCATCCTTTGGTAGTAAAAAACTAGCCATCTGAAACCAAGGGTGCATATTTATCCATGCTTAAAGGTGCCTGTAGGACTTGCAAATCTTACACAAAATGTCCTGTTAGGAAACAGATGGCGTTGCCCTCTAACCCTATTGAACAACTACTAGAAAACCGAGCAAAAAAATAAGCACCATATTTCTTCAATCAATACAAAGAAAACAGTTTATTACACTCCCTTCGAATGAAATATCAAAGTTGCCAAAACGGCATACATTCACTTTAAAAGGGAGCACATCAAAAAAACTCCCCGACTTTATCAAATGCTATAAAATCAGAAAATATTTTAGTCAGTTTTAAAAAAAAATTCATTCAAAGTAATCGTGATCTTGTTCCACGTGGTAGCTCAGCAGAAAGTGGACCCTACAAGATTTGCCCCTGAACTCAAATAAGTCCTTTGTGAGTGTTGCTTTTGTCATCCTTGTCTCTGTGTCAGGTGGCCTGGTTTCTCGAAGGGTCACAGAGGCAGGCTCACTTTTCTGTGCGACGCGCTTTTGCCGCATGTTTCTGTTCAGACCCCAATAGGGTCATGGTGCTTCAAGTTGTGCTGGGTTCCTGCGAGAACTCTGCCTCCAGGGATCAGTGCGATTTGGGGGAATTAGACATCCCAAGTCCTGCAAAAGTGAGTGTGCATTCCAACACACGGGATTATTCCGCTCTTTATGTCCTGCCACAGATACTCAGAAGAGTAGAGAGTCAGCTGCCCCTGTTTTCTGTATGTGCTGAGATTTATTCTTGTACTTCTCTCTTGGCTCATACTTTTCTCTTTTCAGGAGTACAAGGGTTATTTAAAGAAGAAACCATCTGTTGTATCCTATTTTAAATTATTCATATATTTATATTACGGCTACTTATTGAATTACTTTTTCATGAACTAAAGCATTCTATTTTTTTCAAGGAGTGTTTCTTTTTTTTTTTTTTTTTCCGTCTTCCTACCTTGATAGAAGCGCAAACTCTTCTCACTGTAGCATTCCAGCTGTTCTCTCTAAATCTCAGGCCGAATTCATAGGTTTTCAGGATGATTTGAAAGTTATCTAGGTAAGTTGGTGGGGACAGGTGACTTGGGGCCCCTACTCTTCCACCTTCTTGCCCCCAAAATCTCAAGGAGTGTTTCTTATATTATCAGAATACCCTCAATGCCAAAAACACAGTTGCTTAGAAAACAGATTTAAACAAACTAGAAATTTTACTACCATAAGGTCAGAAACATTATTCTTTTGTAATATGTCTGTTGTAACTCCTCATGCAACCCTCTGTGGAGGATAATGTGTATCTGTGTGTTGAGCAAAATGTTCTCTTCATCCCTAGTGGGTATATTACTGTATGTTTACATGCTTAACCAAGTGAGTTCTCACACACATATAGGCGAGGGAACATTTTGCTTACATGATGCCACCACATCCTTGAGAGAGGTCAGAAAGGTTGCACAGTGCTCCTGCCCCCGCCTCCCTGAGCCACCGCCAGCACTGAACGGTGGTGTTCTTTCAAATCCAAGCCAATCTGGCAGATAAAACTTCTCTCACAATTTTAAGTTTTATTTTTCTTATTTCTAAGAATTTTTTTTAAGGCTCATTCATTTATCTTTCGTAAAACATGGTTGCTATCATTTCTCATGTGGATTGTTACATCTTTTCTTTATTATAGGTTTTCTCGTTATTCCACACAAAGAATAAAAATCCTTTGTCAGCCGTGCTGGGGAGAGCATGGGGGGGCACAACTTTGTCCTGTTTTGTTGTGTGACTGTCAATGTGTTGATGGTATTGATTGATTTACACACTAAACGACTTTTCTTAATTAAGGCTCTTATGGCTGTGATCTCTGATGTTATTCTGAGGGAGATGGATGTGCTGTCTGCCCTCATGTGGACATCTTCTCTTTCCGACTTGCACTGAGTTCCAGCCCTCTGGGTTTGCTTTAGCGTGGGGTACACAGCAGAGACCTGGTGGTGACCCTTTCTTGGATCATTACAAACGCCTCACTCATCGTCCATTGAAGGTTTTGTGGTAATTCAGACTGTTTCTGGTATGACCACCCTGTTTTATTTCTCCCTCTCTTTCCTTTGCTCACCGATCTGTATCATAGCCTAGTGCACCTTGGGCTGTCGGGCAACTATAGCAGCTCTCCCAGTACTCTTTGAAACTATCTCAACTATAACATCCATTTAGACGTTTGGTGAGCCTTAGCATTTTGATTGGAATTGCATAGTATTATAAATCAACTCAGGGAGATGAGTAACCAACAGTGATGAATCTTGTCCAGGAGCTTGGCTTTGACCTCACCAGTCCGGTTACTTTAGATGAGATCACTGTCTTCTTTGGCATCCTGTGTGTTTCTGGTATGTTTCTTTCTTGATGTTCTTTTTTTTAAGATTTTATTTATTCATGAGAGGCACACACACACACACAGAGAGAGAGAGAGAGAGAGGGAGAGAGAGGCAAGAGACACAGGCAGAGGGAGAAGCAGGCTCCATGCAGGGAGCCTGACGTGGGACTCGATCCTGGGTCTCCAGGATCAGGCCCTGAGCTGAAGGCAGTGCTAAACCGCTGAGCCACTCGGGCTGCTCTCTTTCTTGATGTTCTAAGAACACTCAGTGTTCTGTTGTCACAGAGAAAGAACTCCTCTAGTGTCATATATTCTCCCTGGCTCTTGACATGAACACAAGCCCAGTCTCGAGATTGAACAGTGAGCCGTCCCCCAACGTCCTCTACCCAAATCTTTGGCTAAACTCATGGAACAAATAGTTTTCATTGCTTCTCTTGAGATTTTTAGAGGAACGGTCATTTTCTGAAAATGATGTGACTCTTGTCTCTTTCTTTCCAGTATGTTAGCTTGTTTTGTATCCATGTCTAGAACCTGCAGAGTAAAGTTCTATGACAGGTGAACAGTTGAACAGACCTCACTGCGATTTCCTCCTGGGAGCCCGGAGGCTGGTGTGTGTTGGGGGAGAAAAAGAGACTCTCCCAATTCCATTTGTCTAGTTTATAGGTGGCATGTGAGGATCGCGGTGCAAACCCGACAAGTCCAGAAATGCAGCCCAGTGGACAGAATGCAGCTTCCTTCCCCTGCTTTCCAGAGCTCATCGAATGGTGCTGTCATGCCAGCATTGATTGTGGTAATTGCCATTGCTGATAGGAAGGAGATATGTACCCAAATTCATAAAATTCACGCCAGTGATATGTGTACATTACATTTTGAACTATTCACTTCAAACTGTTCAGTTTAAAAACATGACATAGAAAAAATTATAATGAGTCCAGATAATCCACTCATTTGAATGATCTGCCTAACCCAAATCTTGTTTCTCCTCTCTGTACTCAGATCTTACACCTAGAAACCTAGTGCTTCAGATGCTCTTGGTCCTTTGTAATTTTAGAGCTTTCAACACCTGAGATTTGTAAGTTCCCACATCTGAGCTCCCGCCTGCGTTCATCCCTGGGAAACACGTTTTCTGGTATTTTTCTCCACACAGAACAGATTTCAGGTACTTCACCTCCATGACCCCCTCGGATCAGCGTGACAATCACTATTCCCGTTGGAGAGATAACGGGACTCACAGGGATAGCAGGATTTTCTCCAATAGAGCAGCTATCGCTTAGTCAACCCTGTTAATTTAGAAATAAACTCTTCTTGCTCTCTCCTTCAACACAGATTTGTCACCTGTGTTCTTTTACATAGATCACAGGCTTAATCGGATTCTCCAATAACACTAAAAAGGAAA
Organism: Vulpes lagopus; assembly: GCF_018345385.1. Classification (NCBI taxonomy): domain Eukaryota; kingdom Metazoa; phylum Chordata; class Mammalia; order Carnivora; family Canidae; genus Vulpes; species Vulpes lagopus. Next base: position 33,003,528 of record NC_054840.1, on the reverse strand, counting down.
GAAAATATGTAGTGATGAATATGGGGAATTTGCAGAACGTTAATCCATTCTCATACATTCAGCTCATCACCCCAGTCATAGGTAAGAAAGAACATATATACCTGTATTTATATGTTCAAAACACTACACTTTCTTTTAAAATGAATAAAAAATTTTTAGACCTTTGTAAGCTTGAATATTACATGTGCATTAAAGAGATAATACTAGGGGGTGCCTGGGTAGCTCAGCCAGTTACATGTCAGACTTTTGATCTCAGCACAGGTCTTGATGGGGGTGTCATGAGTTCAAGCCCGGCATTGTGCTCCATGCTGGGCATGGAACCTACTTTTAAAAAGAGAGGGAGAGAGAAAGAATACTAGGAACCTAACCCCAAATGGAAACATATATCCATACAAGACTTGAATGTGAATATTATTCACAGTGGCACAAAAGTGAAAATGACCCAAGTGGTCATCAGTGGGCAAATGAATGAAGGAAATGGTATATTCATATATGGAATGCTATTCAGTAATGCAAAGGAATGCAGTACCAATCCAAAGCATGGGGAAATCTGAAAGGGATTATGTTTTTTTTTTTATAATAAATTTATTTTTTATTGGAGTTCAATTTACCAACATACAGAATAACACCCAGTGCTCATCCCGTCAAGTGCCCCCCTCAGTGCCCGTCACCCATTCACCCCCACCCCCCGCCCTCCTCCCCTTCCATCACCCCTAGTTCATTTCCCAGAGTTAGGAGTCTTTATGTTCTGTCTCCTTTTCTGATATTTTGAAAGGGATTATGTTAAGTGAGAGAAGTTGGTCACAAAAGTTACACATACACATTACAACTCCATTTATATGAAATACCCAGAGAAGGCATAGGGAAAGAAAGTAGATCAGTGGTTGTGGGGTTGTGTGGTGAAAATGCAGAGTACATACAAGGAGACACATGCTTTCTTTGGAGGATGATTTAAATGTTCTAAAATTAGGTGGTGGTTGCATGACTTGTACATTTACTGAAAATCATTAACTTGGACCCTGAAAATGGATGAATTTTATGACATCTAAATCATACTTATATAAAGTTATTATTTTTTAAAATTTTGTTTCTATGGGTTCATTTTTATTTTTATTTATTTATTTATTTTTTAATAATAAATTTATTTTTTTATTGGTGTTCAATTTGCCAACATACAGAATAACACCCAGTGCTCATCCCGTCAAGTGCCCCCCTCAGTGCCCGTCACCCATTCACCCCCACCCCCCGCCCTCCTCCCCTTCCACCACCCCTAGTTTGTTTCCCAGAGTTAGGAGTCTTTATGTTTGAAAAGGGATACTGTTGGGATGCCTGGGTGGCTCAGCGGTTGAGCACTTGCCTTTGGCCCAGGGCATGATCCTGGAGTCCCGGGATTGAGTTCCACATCGGGTTCCCTGCATGGAGCCTGCTTCTCCCTCTGCCTCTCTCTCTCTCTCTCTCTCTCTCTCTCTCTCTGTCTCTCATGAATAAATAAATAAAATATTTAAAAAGAAAAAAGAAAAGGGACACCATTATTTTGTGTTTCAATACTTCTTTATTAAACACTATGCTCTTGAAAGTTTTCTGTCATGGAGTCTTTCAGTGCATGAAGGAGATAGAAGATGTGAAGCTAGCAGACCAGGAAGGGACTCAGGGCTTTGGTGTGTAACCTTGGGACATTTATTAAGGATTTTTATGGCCCCCTCTCCTTATCTGTGAAACAGAGACTCCAGTAATCATCTAGACAGCCCAGTTTTAGCCTCTGGATGGGAAATAACAAATGGCTCCAGCTGAGCACGTGGTCAGACTCAGTGAGTACAGTTATTAATTTACAAAGTTTCCATGATGGCGCATGGTGGATGAGAAAGAGCCTGAGCAGTGTATCACCAACACCCAAGCTCCACTGTGGGCCAGCTGTGCAGTCAGTGACTGACAACGTCTGAGGCCCAGCCCCAGAATCTAGAGTCCAGGGATCTTACCAGTCTAGGGGTGTGGTGGGGCTCAAAAATAACAACACAAAAGCACCTACCACAGGTTCTAAACACAGTAGGTACTCAATAAATGCTGATTTTCTCTATTGGGCTACCTTTTATAGAAAAAAAAAAAAAACAACATAAAAAGTGTTGAATTGATACTATCTCGAGTATTTAACCAATAAAGACACACAGACTGCGACCATCCAACCGAAGAGATGGTGATGTTTTATTACTGATGCTCTGTGTATCCACATTAGTTACAGCAGATGGGTTTGATAACATTAGTTAGGTCAGCTAATGACACCTTTAGTTTACAAATGCACCTCCCACCTCTAACACACACACACAGCACAGGGAGTAAAATACTAAATCCTGACAAGGAATATCAGAAGGCTTTATATTCTAGATCTATTGGATGTTTGAAAATCTATCCCAGGGATGTGGAAAACCTTGGTGAAAACAAGAGTAAAAAATAATGTTGAGATTCCAGTATACACGTGTTGGAAGAGCCCAAATCCAGAACACTGTCGACACCGAACACCAATCCGATGGAGCCAGGAAAGCACTCATTCCCTGCTCGTGGAAATGAAAAACAGCACAACCACTCTGGAAGACAGTTTGGAAACTTCTTACAGAACTAAACCTACTCTTACCTCCATACGGCCCAGCAATCATGCTCCTTGGTGTTTATCCAAAGGAGCTGAACCCCACACCTGGGTGTTTATAGCAGCTTTATTCGTAATTCCCAAAACTTTGGAGCAACCAAGATGTCCCTCAGTGGGTGAATGGATACGTGAACTGTGGTGCATCCAGACAAGGGAATATTATTCAGCACCAAAAAGAGATGAGCTTTCAAGGCACCAAAAGACACAAGGGATCTTAAATGCTTATTACTAAGTGAAAGAAGTCAACTTCAAATGCTTTCACACTGTATAATTCCAACTCTATTCTGGGAAATGTGAAAATATGAAGACAGTAAAAAGATGAGGGATTTCCCAGTAAAAGAGGAGGGCTGAGTAAGTAGAGCACAGAGGATTTCTAGAGCAGTGAAAATACTCCCTATGATACCTTCATGGTGGATATGTGTCATCACACTTGTCCAAACCCAAGGAGTACACCACCCCAAGAAAGAACCCAATGTAAACTGTGTTTCTGTAGGTTCATCCATCATAACGATAGCACCACTCTGCTGGGGGATGTTCATGGGGGTGGAGGCTGCTGTGGGGATAGGGACTCCACACAAAATCTCTGTACCTTCCTTTCAATTCTACTTGAACCTAAAAAAGTAAAGTCTTTTAAAAATGCAAAAGCAAATGCTCTTACTGAACAGTTGAGGGTGTCCTGGAGCTCTTCCAGGCTACTGTCCACAGAAGAGCCTTTCCACATGGGGCATGATAGAGGTGGGCACCCCAGGAAACCTGCCGGAGGGCAGTGGAGCCCACTTAGGGAATAAACCTGCACTGCAAGGGCTGTTTTTATAAAAGCCCATTTCACACGCAAATTTAGCAGGCCAGGCACCCGGGTGACTATTTACTGAGCCAGAGCTGAAGTGCCCATGTCAGCCAGCTGACGTGATTTGCACACTGTACGAATCCACAAACAGGCCAACCCTCCCAGCAGCATTGCACACCTGAATGTTTACAGCAGTTACCACCGTTACCACATCAAACTTTCCAACCAAACACCAGCCTCTTGGGTTCTACAACTTTTGGGGAAGCAGTAGCAATGAAGAGCATGGGATGCAGGCAGGAAGGCAACCAGGTGAGACTCTACCAATTTAACCTGGTCCCCTAGACTTACCCAAGGGGGATGAAAATCGTCCTGTGAAAGTGTCTCTTGGCCATCGGGGACCGGTGTGCAGACCACAAGACAGTGGCTGTCCAGTCTTTCTTGGTCCTATTCTGTAAGCTTTTTTTGTGATTTTTGACCAGTTCCATAAACATCTTTAGCTTCAGATTGCTCATTTTTAAAATATCAATAATAATACCATCGATCCCAAAGGATTGTTACAAGAAATGGAACGTGGTCGATACACAAAATACCTGGAGCAAAAGAGGGGCTTCTGAACACTCTTTACCTTTCCTACCTTTCTTTCTTTCTTCCTTCCCAAGATGATCTGTGTTTTAAGGGACGAGCTGGGAAGCTGGTGCTAAGGATCAAATACCACCAGTCAGGAAGACAGCTTCATGATTTTTAATTTTTAAAAACAACTTGACTTGCCCCACATCAAATATTCCAGCCGGTGCTCACCCACAAGTGGGCTGATAAAGACAAGCTGGGGGATAGGCAGCCGTCCACAGAGGAACAAAGGGATACATCTGGGGAGCAAAACCTCTTTGGTGGTGGAACAACCACCTCATTTCCCTCCATAAAGGGAGCCTTCGAGCCGCTGTGAACTCACGCTGAGCCATCATGCTTGTCATGCCCCCGGACTGCAAGTGTCAGATCTCAGACCAGATACTGGGACGCGAGGCTTTGGTGTCAAAATGGGCCGAAGCCACCAACACTGTGCACAGCCTAATGAAAACCAAAACAGCAGTTCAATTGTTTTTTCTTCTCGAAAAGTTTTAAAGTTTTTGCATAGACAGTTTTTATCTTTTTGTCTCTATATGAAGTCAAGAGGTTTTATTTTCATTAGGCACAAAGTGTCCATTTAAATAGGTCATTCTAATTTTCATTGTATATCCTACATTCTTTTTTTTTTTAAGATTTTATTTGTTTATTCACGAGAGACACACAGAGAGACACAGAGACACAGGCAGAGGGAGAAGCAGGCTCCCTGTGGGGAACCTGATGTGGGACTCGATCCCAGGACTCCGGGATCATGCCCTGAGCCTAAGGCAGATACTCAACCCCTGAGCCACCCAGGTGCCCCATATCCTACATTCTTTATAATTCTAAAGTTAGAGTAGAATAAATCAGGAGTAGGTTTCCAGAAAAAGTGGCCAAATTGCTGAATGAATCTCCCTTGAGAGTGCTCCCCCACCTGCTCATGAAGTAAAGTTGCATAGAAGCTCTGATGCACACAACTACGTCCATGGGTGTTGGAATTCTCTGTGGCATTCTATTTATCTCCTGGCCTCTTTAAAGAAATGGCAGATACTCATGTCACATGGTTTTAGGAGGGGACGAGACTTTGAATGGCTGACTGCTGACAGGTCAACAGCATTCGTTCCATAGACCTGAAATCCAGAAGAGCACCTGGCTGAAGCTGTAGGATCCGTTTCTCTCTTAAGGTTTACCAGGGCAGCCAAAATGTCAGTTGCCTTGAGTAAGAAAGACTTGTGTTTGTGTAAGTGAACAGATGGTGAGATGGTGAGCAAGGGTGGAAGTGAGAGAAATGGTCTTTCAGGGTAGATGCCCTCCACCATCCATCCTGATATCAAGTACTGCTGGGTGGTGGAGACTCTTCCCAAATCGCGGGGATATGACACTCTACCTCCGTTTGCACTACTTCCTGGAGAAAAGGTCTTCTGAATATCCTGGGAGCAAACCACATAGAGAAGGTTGTGGAAGAGAGCAGAGCGCAGGGCTCCCAGAGGGAGGGATGGAGTTTCCTTCACATCCTTCCGTCTGTGGGGCTGGACACCAGCTGGTGCTTTGGCAGGACAAGGAGCCTGCCTCTGGGACGTGTGAGGTTGCAACTGGATTCACTACAGATGCCACGTGTCCTGGACTGGAAGGGCAGCCCAGCATAGTTTCGCATCCCTGGGCAGCACCTCAGGGAGCGGGATGATAGGCTTTCTCCGACAGTGGGGAGCTCACACATGGTACACACAGGATGAGCGGTTTACCTGGGACATCGTTTTGATACAGTTTTATTGGAATATAATTTACATATTAAATAATTCATCTACTCAAAACATACAACTCAGTCAGTAGTAGTGGGTACACTTACAGTTATTTTTTTTTTTTTACTTTTTTTTTTTTTTACACTTACAGTTATATGCGACTGTCAGCACAGTCAATATTAGAGCCTCAAACTCTTTAGCTATAACCCTCTTACCCCTCCGCGGCCCCAGCCCCAAGGAAACACTGATCGACGTTCCATCTCCATAGATTTGCCTATTCTGGACATTTTACATACCTAGAGTCATAAAATGTGTGGCTTTTTGTTTGGCTTCTTTCACCTAGCCTCACGTTTTTGTGGTTCTTATACCCTAGGTCAGCATTTCACCCCTTTTGTGGAGGAGTGGTCTTCCATTGCAGAGATAGATCGTATTTGCTTATCCATTCATGCGCTGATGTGCACTAGAGCTGTTTCAATCTTTGGCCATTATGATTTGTGCTGCTGTGACCATCTGTGTTCAAACTTTTGTGTGGAGAGCGTCGTTCTTTATCTTGACTGTATATCTAGGAGTGGAATTGCTGAGTCCTATGTGAGTCCGTGTTTAATTTAATCTCTTCAGGAGCCACCAGTCTGCTTCCAAAGTGGCTGCACCCTCCACCATCCCACCAACAGTGTATGACGATTCTGATGTTTCTATATCCATGCCCATGTGTGTTTTTATCTGACTTTGGATTCTAGCCTTCCTGGTAGGTGGGAAGTACTATCTCGTTGTGATTCTGATTTGCATTTCACTGGTGGTTAATGATATGAAACATTCTTTCATGTGTTTATTGCACATTTGTGTATCTTTCTTGGGGAAGTGTATATTCAGATCCTTTGTCCATTTTTAAAATTGAATTATTTTCCTTTTATTTTTGAGTGCAAGAGTTCCTTAGGTACTCCATGCACAAACCTCTTATCAGATATATAATTTGTGAATATTTTCTCTCATTCTATCCATTGTTTTTTAAATTTCTTCATGGCATCCTTTGAAGCACAGAAGTTTTTCATTTTGATGAAGTCCCATTTGTCTGTTTTGTACTTTATTCATACTTTTGGTGTCATTCCTACAATCCACCATGAAAATTTACCCCTGCATTTTTTTCTAAGAGTTTTACTGTTTTAGTTCATACGTTTAGGTCATTGATCCATTTTGAGTTAATTTTGTAAATGGTGTAAGGATCCAACTTCATCCTTTTGCATGTGGCCATCCAGTTGTCAGAGCACCACTTTTTAAAAAAAGATTTCCTTTATTTATTCATGAGAGACACAGAGAAAGGCAGAGACATAAGCAGAGGGAGAAGCAGACTCCCTGTGGGAAGCCCGCTAGGGGACTCAATCCCAGAACCCCAGGATCAAGCCCTGAGCCAGGGGCAGACGCTCAATCACTGAGCCACTCAGGTGTCCCTGTCACAGTACCATTTGTTGTAAAAACTATTCTCTCCCCACTCAATGATCTTGGCACTGTTGTTCAAAATCAATTGGCCATAGACACAGTTTAGCAGTGATAGTCTGCAAATGGTTTGCCCTCTGTCCAGTCCCAGCTAAAGACAGAAATTTCAAGTAAACATTTAACAACTATTATAGCATTAAGAAAGAATAATTTTATGTCTATTGAACTTAGTAAGTTAAAAGTTTATCCTTTCATTATTTAAATTAATTGTTATTGTATTTTACCAAAAAATAAATATATAAAATAAAATGGTCTGCTCTGGATTGGGGGTAGGTCAATACTGGTCCTTCCTGCCGGGTAGTTGGAGAAGGAGTGGTCGTCAGGACTCCTGGGGGACATGAAATAAAGACCCAGAGGACACTCTGCTGTACAGGCAGCTGGTCAGGTTCTTTGGCAAACTCTCCTCTCAGGAGAGGAAAATCTCTACTGACAGATTCTGGCCAATAACAATCTGCATCTGATCTCATCTGTCCTAAATGCCAGATCTTTATCATTTGCAGTGCTCTATTACTGAGAAATTAGTAAGAATGCACTGTTTTTCTAAAATTAGCTAAGAAGTCAGAGTGTATAGATTTGGGGATCAGACATAGGCAAAGGATCTTCAAACAGAACTGACAAGGTTGAGTGTTCAGGGTGATTTCAAATACTGCAACATACTTAAAAGTTGTGCAAATTCAAATAAATCTCAAAGCCTGAGTTTATAGCTAACTTATGTTTTCAATTTTAAAATAGCTTCTGCTGGTTAAAAAAAAGTGACGAGAGCATATTATTTTGCAGAGACATGAAGATTGAAGCCCAAGTAGACCCCTACAGGAGAGCCTCCTTATCGAATTCTAGAAACTGATTCCGCGGGGACTTGCGTCCGGGGCTTGGGAGCGCGCACCGGGCACTCACTGCGAGGCCTTTCCTGGGTTATCTGGCTTTGAAAGGATCATGTTCAAACCCTGCAAAGATAAAAGGCGGCCTCCACAGGCTATGAGCTGGACCGTTAAACATTTCCATATGACAAAGTCCTCTCCTGAGGTCTGACCTGCTGGGAGAGCCCAAGTCTGCAGATCTGAAGAAGCCAGACCCTCTTCTGCCTGCTTCTCACAGACAAGTCTGGTGGGAGAGCTTTTGAAAACTACTTGAAAATGCTTTCTGTGGGGGGAAAGTCTTAATGAAAAAGGAACCACATACATAACAATGTTCAAAACCAAACTCTTATTTTAATGGGATTTTAGAGTTAAAAGAAAGACAACTAGAGATGAGGGTAGATCATGTGAAGAAAGTCCATTTCTGCTGGCACCCACTCATTCCTTTTGATATAATTGTTAGATACTACTTCTGTGCTATTTTTATATTGATTTAATCCATTTAAAACAGTGATAGCTTTTTCTAATTAGAAGGCCTAGGGCCGTCTTTTCTCCATCTTAAGTTTCTATAAAGTCTCTCCTACTAGATGTGATCCACACGGGGAGAAATAACTGGATCTTTTTTTCTTTTTCTTTTTTATTTCTCTTCTCTTTTTTAAAAATTTTCTTCTCTATCTTTTCCACTGATCAATTTTCATCATTTTCTCTTGACTTTTTTACCTGCTTTTAGATATGTGCTTAAAACCAGGTATCCACCTCATACCAGTGAGAATGGGGAAAATTAACAAGGCAGGAAACAACAAATGTTGGAGAGGATGTGGAGAAAAGGGAACCCTCTTGCACTGTTGGTGGGAATGGGAACTGGTGCAGCCACTCTGGAAAACTGTGTGGAGGGTCCTCAAAGAGTTAAAAATAGACCTGCCCTATGACCCAGCAATTGCACTGCTGGGGATTTACCCCAAAGATACAGATACAGTGAAACGCTGGGGCACCTGCACCCCGATGTTTCCAGCAGCAATGTCCACAATAGCCAAACTGTGGAAGGAGCCTCGGTGTCCATCGAAAGATGAATGGATAAAGAAGATGTGGTTTATGTATACAATGGAATATTACTCAGCCATTAGAAATGACAAATACCCACCATTTGCTTCAACGTGGATGGAACTGGAGGGTATTATGCTGAGTGAAGTAAGTCAATCGGAGAAGGACAAACATTATATTGTCTCATTCATTTAGGGAATATAAAGAATAGAAAAAGGGAATAAAGGGGAAAGGAGAAAAAATGAGTGGGAAATATCAGAGAGGGAGACAGAACATGAGAGACTCCTAACTCTGGGAAACGAACAAGGGGTGGTGGAAAGGGAGGTGGGCGGGGGGTGAGGGTGACTGGGTGACGGGCACTGAGGGGGGCACTTGATGGGATGAGCACTGGATGTTATGCTATATGTTGGCAAATTGAACTCCAATAAAAAAAAAGAGAGAGAGTAAAATAAATAAATAAATAAAAACAAACAAACAAACAAACCAGGTATCGAATACAATTAACAGAAGATATATTGTCTGATCACATCATTTCTGAGCAGTGTCTCATATATCATGTGCAACTGATAACTGACTTCCTACTGATTGCAAAAGATCCATTTTTTTGAACTGTTCATAAGGTTTTTAGAAACCATTTTCATGTAAGAACAAAAACAAGGCAATAGGTTTGCCTGAAAACATGGGTACAGTAGTTTGTCTACGAGCTTTTCATGCTTTTATTCCTAAATGTTACTAACATGAGGCGTATTCTGTGGTCATGAAGTATAACCCTACTCATTTAGGACCTCCCTCATGGTTCAGAGAAAACACAATGATTCAAAGTGACACACAACTGATGGCTTTAGCATTTAAACTCTGCTAATATTTGTATTTGAGTGTAATTGACTTCAAAGAGTAGCTGGGGACATAACTAGCTTGATAACACACTGCAGAAGCTCTAATGTCAGAGGGCACTAAAGATTTTAAATGCAAGAAATGTGTGGTGTTCATAGAAAGGCGATGTGCTTGAGGATCCTGTGGCAGAGCGGCCCTGTCGGACAGGACCTGGCAAACTTCCGTGTCGGGGAGGCAAGCACACCCACGTCCGTATCAGTCAGTGGGCAGGTGCTGTGCTGCATGAAGTGGTCTCTACCGACATGTGTCTCGACACAGCCAGGCTTCTGTACTGCAGGGTGGTGACAGGGATGGCCCTGCACACAGGTGCCAGGGGATTGGTTTTTTTGTCACTTCTTTGGAAAAACCTGCTCCAGGAAGGATATTGTTTCTAGAACCCTAAAAACACCACTTTTGTAAGCAACACGCCCCTGACCCTGTTTCTATTGTCTTTAGGAGCTTCCTGTTCGCCTGTTCTGACCTGTGGTAGAGATAAACTGTGTATGTCACCTAACATGCCCGGGAAGACAAGGAAGTCACAAAATAAAGGAAAACAATGTATGTTTTCAGTTTAACTACATGTCAGGCAAAATAAATAAATAAAAATGTTGCTAAATGTGCATTTAGTAGCCAAAAGTCTAAGTGAACCCATTGAAATTATCTTTACTGTTTGTAAGAAGTTGAACATGTAATGCTTTTTAAAAGTATATTTTGGAAGGTCCAGAAAGTTGTGTTTCAACCAGTTGGCCTAAAAATAAAACCTACATAGCTTTTTAGAGAACAAAACTTATTCTACTTAAAAGTTCCTTTTGAGAGTCAGATTAATAAATGTATCCAATTTACCAAATTTGAGGCTAACACTCAAGATTCTGAGGAATAAATTCGATACACTGTACCGTCTAACTCCCTACACTCCCTTTTGGGAACCCTTGTGTTTCTGTTAAGCATTTATGAGCAGAAATGAAAGCATGTTGAGTTGCATCCAAATCTCACAAGTTGACTTCACTATCTCGGTGAATATTTAAACCACCCAAGGTTACCATCTTGGTTCCCTTTATCCCCAAGTCCTTCATCCTGCGGAGTGCTGGGGAGGAAACACACCCCAACACGTTCTAAACATTTTACCTGATAATCGTTATAAGAGAATATTGAGATGTGGGTTTTAATAATTTTATTATGAAAAGATATTAATCACCGCTCTGGCCATAAAAGTCAGAATTCCCCCTTTACCTCCGCTGGCCCAGCATCAGGACCACCACTGCAGGGTGGGGCGTCTCTGCTTCCGCCTCCCCTGGCCTCAGCCACCGCTGGCTTCTGGTCCTGAGAACTTTCTTCCCCTTCCTGGCTTGCAGCCCCCGACCCGCTGTGCACGCACGTGGCAAACTTGAGCTACGCAGGTCTTAGGAAGAGAGCCCGGGGTCGAGTGGGGCTTGAGGAAGCACCTTGCCGTGAGAAGCGTGGGCTGGAGTGTTTGGCACCTGTCCCGGCCACTCACAGCTTTCTCCCGTGTGTTCCTGCTGGAGTTGCCTGCGTGATGCAAAGGTGAGGTTAACGGAGAGAAGGGATGATCCCAGAAGGACCGACGTTCGCCCACCAGGTCAGACCTTCTGTAGAGCAGGCAAGAAGACAAGGCCCCCTCGTGGACCAAGAGCTGCCGGGAGGCTGCGGTCTCCGCCAGACACCGCCGGCCCCCTCCTAGGCCAGGAACGGAGTTCTGAGGTTTTGCAGGTGATTATCCCTACGCCATCTGCCACCTTTTGGTGGGGTGTTTACAAAACTTAGCCCTAAGTATTCCAACACGTGCCTTTGACCCTGGTGATGCCCCCAAAAGTATCTCACCTGCGGGGACAGGGACCGCAGAAAGCAGGGCAGGTGGCATCCAGGGCAGCTCCTGCACTCAGCTGCCGACAGCAGGGACAACGGGCTCACCCCACATCTGGCTCTTTATGAGCATTCTAGAAAATTGTATCGTCTATTTAGAGTCTTGTGGGGCGGATGCTATCGTCTGCACATCATAGATGACCACAGCGAGGTCGCAGAGGATAGCACACCATGCCCGACTAGGTGAGGAGAGGCATCATTCCGAGGGGCGTCCATGGGGTGTCTGCTCCATTCTCCGTGGTGGCCTCTGTCCTGGCCAGGACCATTTGGGCTGAGATATTCTCCCTGCGTCAGGTGGCCGTTGGGAGAGCCTCATGTTCTTAGAAGGAAGCTTCCACAGCAGAACCGGGTGCGTCCAGAGCCAGGACTGGTCTCTGAAAGTCCGTTAGGAAACTGCTCAGTGGCTGGTCTTGTCTATGGAGTCACCTCTCAGGTATGTGTGTAAGGTGCTTTGTGCTTCGAGGGAGGGTTTTGTTTTCCTTTGTCTTGTGTTGTTTTTTTGTTTTTGTTTTGTTTTGTTTTGTTTTTAGCCAAAGGAAAACTGTAGGGTCACACATTTTGACTTAACAGAGCCTACGCACCTCCAGTCCTTGGCATGTGGACATGAGGCCACTGGAGTGATTGGGGCCCAGGAGCCGCCTGGCCTCTGCAGGTGAAGGGAGAGTGAGCAGAAGGAGTGGTGAGCAGGACCCTGCAGCCTGCATGGGCGGCAGGCGGCTTCCAGAACCACCCTGACCCGGCCGGGCAGCGGCCCCAGGCTCGGGAGCTTCTGGGTCTGCCCACGGACCACGGGGCACTGCAGCCGTCATTTCTAAGGCCTCTTCAGGGGCAAAACCTAAAAGGAATTTTGCAGTTGCACCAAATCGCTCGAAATGACCGACAAGAGAAATCCCACCTTCTGAAACGCAGTTTTCCAAAAGCTTTGTTTAAAAACAAACGGCCGACTGCCGCGGCTCGTGGCCCGTGGCCCGATGTGAGCGGACTGCAGAGACACGCGGGCATGCCGGGAGCCGCACACCTCCGCGCCTCCCCCCGAGCAGCAGAGGAAATGAGATCAGCTTTTCTTCTGTCCCTTTCATTAAAAGTTCGCTTCAAACAGCGAGCGTCCTGCGCTTGGTCACTTTACAGGCTGTCACGGATGCAGCGCGATATTAAGCCTGTCCTGGATGTTACCGAGTCAACACGTTAATTCATTTCATTTCTAAATGACATTTACTTATACATTGTAAAACCAGGGGAGAAAGCGTCTGTGTTGGCTTTATCTCCTCCGAAATTAAGATAGCAGCTTAAATTGAAAATGTAATTTAAATCCTTTCCGGCCTGGGAGCCGAGCCTCGGCCCCCTCGGCGGGGCTTCACAGGGAGACTGGAGCGGCCGAGACGCTGTCGAAGCAGCTCCTCAGTCAAAAGAGAATTCGGAGCAGATAGAGACAAATCATCCCATGACAGAGGTTAAAAGAAACCTGTTACTATGACAACAGATGGGGTCAGATAACAAAATGAAGAGCCACTTTTGATCTTCAAAAAATTCTCTTCCCTTTGCTCTCGCCTGTTATCTGGACCACTCCATCAAACACCTAGCAGATAACACAGCTGAAAACCCAATCGACCTTCGAGAAAACCCAGACGAGTTGGAAAGTGTATGGAAAGGTTACCATCACAGCGAAAGGGTTTCTGATGATATTTGCTTGTGTACACAGAAACGCACACACACCCATTGCTCACGAACGCAGCGGGGTAGGGTTCAAAGGGATCCACACAAGTGCTTAACACATGTACTTAACAGTAATGTTTTTATATCACCGAGAATTGAAAAAGTAAGAGGCGTTCAGAGTTAAAAGATTTAGATGTCAGGGCTCACTGTCATCTTATTTTGGATTAGTTAGTATAGACACATTTCACGTAAAATCGACAAGCCTATAAAATTACATCCATGAGGGGCTGAGAAGTAAACGGGGAGAGAGCTCAAATTCATTCGGGGATATTCAGAGACAAGTTTGATCAAAAAGCACATGTAAATGGACGGAAAAGTTTGGGTGCCTTGCCGGTGCTGTTTGGCCGTGGGAAATGGAGTGGGAGCCCGAGCAGGCCCTGCATCTCCTCCCGGCACCTGCACGTCCAGGTCGGAGCACCGTGAGGGCAGTTTTCGGAAAAGCAGAACCAACACGTTCTGTATTTCAGCGTATGGGAGTTTTCATTTTTCTTATGATGGTCAACAAATACATTTGCCCTGAAGACCATAAAATTGTTTGTCCAAAAATGAAGTAAGCTTTCCACATCAATGCCATACAATCTGTTCGTGGCAGGTGGGTGCTCCCCTCTGCTGCTTCGGCCAGATTGCAGCAGAGACGTGTGGTAAATGGGGAATTCGTCCTCTAGGAGCGTGTCACATCCGGAGCCTGAGTCACGGCGGCCTCGGCCGTGAGACCGAAGAGAAGCCCCGGGGCACGACCGCCTGGCCCCGCGTCTACGACCTCCCACGATATGGTGCCATTCTGAACTGAACTCTGCGTGGCTTGGGCTGGAGGGGATTTATACACATGTTATTCCAAAAATTAAAAAAATATATCTCTCAATCATATCTTTCATCCAAAAGATTTTGAAAAGCATGCACCTTTTTCCCATTGGCTTCCAAAATAAATTGTTTCCAAATGAAATAATTTTGGATGAAAGGTGCACCAAGCTAAGGCAGCAAGGAGTGAACTCAGACTGGCTTCAGTGATAATCATTTGCTCTGTTCAAGACCAAGCACACAGGAAATAACAGGATTCTCTACATGGCTGATTTTTCAAACAATAAATGTTTAACAGAATATGTCCATGACCCCCAAATTTATGATGTCTCTAATAATCACAAGATTAATATTTAGGATTTCTGGGTCTAAAAACTAAATGTCTCCCAACTGTAGTAAGGAAACTTAAAACTTAAAAAAATTAAATGAACATCTTCCAAATATTCTCCAGGATATATTAGAAAAGCATTCAACTTATAGATAATATTTGGGGTCATTATGAAGTAATTTTGATGAGATTCATTCGGTAGAAACAACAAATTGCTGGGTGTTTCTGGGAGGTTCATGATGCTGGTCAGAGCCCAGCGGTGGCCTCAGCATGGACACGCACCTGTCATTAGCAGCCACTTCTCTCACTGATGAGGGTCACCTACATCCCACCATGGCCCAAGGGGGTTGCTCTTATGTCTAATTTCAAATAGAAAAACCAAAGTTTGGAGACGTGGTCATTCCCAGGCGCACTTGATCGTCAGGGCAGCAGTGAGTCCAAGTTGAGAACCATCGAAGCAGACGTGATCTCTGTGCCCACAGGGCCTCTAACCTCTTCCACTTTACCAATAAAACAATCCATCTCAGATTCTGCAATAATATTCTCACAGTGCTTTGTTTTTGTTCACCATTTTTATCTGCGTTGAAGATGGATTTAAATGTGTGGAGGTCCAGTCCCCTGACACCACACTGCGTGCACCATGTGAGACATATGCTAGTGGAAGGGAGATTCTCCAACACAGGCAAGAGTGGCTCTGGTAACATATACCCACTAATGCTGTATCTCATATGTAGGTGAGTTTCCCCATTGCTCATCAGATTGTCACATTATTTCCACTTTTTTGTGTGTTCTATCTATCTAACTTTCAGGCCATATTTCATTTTTCTGTTTTATTCTACTTTCTCATTTACAAAAATAACGGACGTTTTGGGACGCCTGGGTGGCTCAGTGGTTAAGCATATGCCTTCGGCTCAGGGCATGATCCTGGAGTCCCAGGATTGAGTTCCATATCGGAGTCCCTGCATGGAGCCTGCTTCTCCCTCTGCCTGTGTCTCTGCCTCTCTCCCTCTCTGTGTCTCTCATGAATAAATAAATAAAATCTTTAAAAAAAAAATAACTGACCTTTGATACAACTTTGAGGTGTCACCCAGGAGCACAAAAATGCAAACTCAGTAAGCAAGAACGTTGAGCAGATCTGATACTATTCTTGTTCATGCTATAATTCACTGTGGCAAACAGAGGCTTTTTAGTCACAACTACATATAAGACATTCTGGTAACAAAGACTCTCTAAGACCCACATCGCTAAGTGAAAACCCAGTCACAGAATAAACCTGATGTCTGTCCCACTGATGTGAAATAACCTCCAAGCTCTGTGCTTGTAGGAGGATTTCCCACGCTGCTGGGCTGGGCTACTGGTTCTTCGCGGGGAACAAAAGCAGTCTGTGGCCACTGATCTGCACCCTGCTGCTTCTTTCCCAGCCAAATCTCCCTGTCAAGCCCCACAACCTGACAGGTTCTCCCACCAAATGCCTCTTCTTCCCTGGAGAGACCTGTCATCCCCAGAAAGCAGTGCTCCCTTCCTGGAGTGTCCTGTCAGGGCATGGCTTGAAAGCCCCCAGGGAGGGTCTTCACATCTGAGCTCCTAAAGCTCCAGGCAGCCTGCCTTCAAATCCTCAAGGCCCACAGGATGTGTTTGTGGCATCCAGTGATATAAGGGAAGGACTCCTCCCACCAGAGTTGTCTGGCTGGCATCAGCCCTCCCTTCCCAGCTGATGTCAGCATCCTGGTGACCCGGGCTCTGGGGGACAGCCTTCTACACTTCTGCCACCCGAGAGGTGCCCTGACTTCCTGGCTCATGGGTAAGCAGAACATGGGCACACTTGGGTGTCATTGGGTATGGAGGCCAGGCTCCACGCTGACCCACTGGCCCTGGTTCCCTTTGAAGACTCTATATCAGATTCCCTGGGAGAAGCAGTCAGTCAGAGTCTGTCTTTGCTAGGTGATTTCACTTCCTTAAAGCTACTGGAAAAGAAAAGGCCAGCAAGTGAGAGATAATCACTGCTCGAGTAAGGGTAGGGGTGAGAAGAAATCATCCCTAGGGGTGTGGGTGCGAGACGGGGGGCCTGGTGGGGGGTGAGAATATATCACATGACCAAGCAACAGGAATGGTAAGATCATCCAGGCCCATGACGGTCTGAGAACACTGTCAGCAAGCACTGGCCTGACCATGTCTGTCTTAGGTCAGGGACTCCATGACTGGGGATGCTCAACTGGGCCCACCCAGCATGGCCACACACCGCCCCGTGGTGTGTCAGCAGGTGCAGCCTATAGCTAGGGCCTGTGCTAATACATAGTTTGAGGTGATGAATAAGACCATTCCACTCAAAGGGATTGATTTCAACTCCATCAAAGGGTTGGGACAAGAGGTCTGGCTCATATTCAATCATGCTTGATGTCTTACAAATGCCTTCTGTACCAATGTCTTGCTTTCAAGACATATATACGATGTTGTGCATTGGAAAGGAGAATATTTAGGACTATATCCCATTTACAGGATGACTAAGTGGCTGTGGGAGCAGTCTAGGACTTCAAGACATCCTCTGATATCATATGTAAGAAAAGCCTTCCGATTACCAAAATATAATCATATTAAATCTTCAAGACTCTGGCATTTCAAGAAAGACTTTGTTTTAAGGAACCATAAGTAAGCAAGCTCTTCCTCTCAAGTTTCCAGAGATACCATTAGACTCAACCTATAATTAAAAAAAAAAAAAAGAACTTAGAAACTATAAAGATACAAAATTAAATGGGAAATACTTTTTAACAAAGGAAATGCAGAAACATTTTTTTTTTCCAGACAATAAGTATGGGCCTATTTCTCATTCACTTTGGAACATTGTCTGAGAAATGCCTTTTTGTGAGTATATGGTATTTGGTAGGCAAAGAAATATCCTTTTTTCCTTTATTGGAATGGGATGTGCTTGTCCATGAAAATAAAAGACATTTGTATTACAGATAATGCTCATGATGTGATTTTGTGGAGCAACAAATATTTTCCACATGTAGTATGGCATAATGCTCGGTGAACAGCTAACCAGAAGCCATGTGACCGTGTTTCAGCCATTGTCACTTGACCTTGAGCCCGTCTCTTAGCTCTCACTGAGCCTCATCCTTACCCTCTGTGAGATAAGCATAGTGCTGTTGCCAGACAGCAGGTGGGAGTCAGAGAATTATCTTGGAGAAAGTCTAGAGTTTTCTACCTGAAAATCTTTGAAGCACAAATGCAGCATAACAATAAGGAGGAGAAGAAAAGGAAGACGTGTGTTACTCTTCTCTGTTTTTACTTCTCTTAGGATGATCTTGAGAAAGTAAAAAGCTGTTGAACAACTGGTATACCCAGCACTGGAGACGTTCGTAAACACACCCAAGTAACAGACTGTGCAATTGTTTAAAAATGAAAAAAAAAAATTAAATGAGTCATATAAATTAGAGAAATCAAATGAAACGTCTCACGATACTTTATGCCCAAACTTACACTCCAAATCGTAATTTCAAGTTTTAATGTCCAAGATACTAGTGACCTTAAGTGATAGACGCTTAATTCACTGTATCAAATCAATCACCAGCAAAGAAAAATCCTAACTCCCCGTCGGCAGCAGAGAGACGGGCAGCGGATGTTACCAGATGAAAGAGTTTCCACTCACAGCTAAAACTAAAGAGGCAGAACTAAGGAAAGCAAAGCTTGGGAAGGGATTCTTTGAAGGGTTGGGTGTTATTTCATATTTATATTTAAAAACAAATTAAGGATTGTTTAAAGGCTGTTTGCATTAAGAGATTGGATTTGCTTTAATTATTTGGTTATTTGTTGTTCCTATATAGCATTTATTAATGAAATGGAAATACGGCTTTTAATAGATTTCAATTCTTTTACAGAAGAGCTTGCTAAATTATTAAATGGTGACATCCTCTGCGGGATCGGCGCTTCTCCAGTGGAGTGATACTCCCCTGCCAGTCCCAGCCTAGCCCAAGCCTCCTTCCCCTGGGCGCTAGCAAACTCAGGGGACCTCGCTGGCACCTTCGCTTGGAGCAGTGCTTCTAACGAACTCGTTCTACTGAATTTCATTTAAAATCTTTAGTTTTGAGCTGGCTGAGGACTTGGGCTTCTTACGTCAGTGGGCAGCAGGCTGGCACGGACAGTGCTAGTTGCACCTTTCACCTCCTGCCGGGGGGGCCAGCGGTGCAGGAATCCGAAAACTGACCCTCCCCCCCAACCAGCACAGCGCCTGTCCCCAGCCCCACATCTAAAGTCTACCTATTTTCAGGGCAGCCCCAGTGGCCCAGCGGTTTAGCACTGCCTTCAGCCTGGGATATAATCCTGGAGACCCAGGATCGAGTCCCGTGGCGGGCTCTCTGCTTGGAGCCTGCTTCTTCCTCTGCCTGTGTCTTTGCCTCTCTCTCGCTCTGTGTCTTTCATGAATAAATAAATAAAATCTTAAAAAAAAAAAAGTCTACCTATTTCTGGACCTTAGGTGGCATTTCAAGTGTTAGAAAACATAACTGGAGGCCCAAGGACAATCATCCAGCAGAAAACCAAATGCCCCCCATGGCAGAGCGGGGCTCCCCTTCCCTGAATCTGGCATGAGTTGCTCCAGAAGGACCATCCTTCCACCCCCAACGCTGTGCACGGGTTTTACCCGCTCCCCTGCCACAGGAGTCAGAGAGCCTGCCCTCCTCCCCACAGGTGAGCGTGGTGGGTGTGTTCTGAGACCCCAGGAATGCACCTGGGCCCTCTGTCCCTGCAGCAAGGTGCCTAGCCTTCTGCAGCACAGCCACGTACATCCACCTGTGGGCAGAGACCCCGCGGGCTGCAGAGTTACCTGCAGCTGGAACTCCTCTCCTGGGGGGCCCCTCAACAAGGAGACACACCCGAGCTTTGGAGGTGGCTGGTCTAGGGCCCAGGCATTGGTTTCCTGGGCTACGACCTCCAGTGGGTTCCACCCCAGGTGAGGGCAGCATGGACAATCCCTCTACTGTGCGTCTCTGGGGCCCACCTGGAAGGCATTCAACCCTCAAGGGATGAGAGGATGAGTGTGTGGCTGACCAGGTGAACACATGCCCACAGGGAAGAAGGAGCAGATGATGCATGGCCACTAGCTCTGGGAAGCAGGACACCAGGCCCACTGCTTCCGGCCTGGTCTGAGTCTGACCTGCAGCCTTTATTAACTGGTTTTGTGGCTGTGACCCTCCTCTCTGACTTTCTGGGACCATCACTCAGCTCCTCAAAATGAAACTACACGGGCTCCAGGGAAGACTCAAATATGCCAAGTGGCCACCATTGATGCTCTCTCTACACACGCCCCAAGACCACCGAACCATGCTGGCTTCAGGGGAGCACGGAGTCCTGTTTCCTCAAACCTACACTCTTATATCCTAGGATCTTGGAATCTGTGCCTGTTGGTCTCCTCCAGCCTGGAGTGGGCAGTCTGCCCTTTCCTGGCTGCTCTAAAACCGTATCCAGCATATTCCAAATGGAAACATGGTATAGGTCACATCAGGCAGCCACCCACAGGATGCCAGCCCCTGGTGGGGGTGATTGGGGCTGTTTGAACACTTCCCCTGATGGGGAGCTCAGTCTGGCACAGAAGCAGCATCGCCACACTCCTTCACACCCAAATCTGTGCCCCTGTAATGTCTACATGCTTCTTAGGTGTGTTTTCTAGAAAAAAGGGCAAAAACCAAAGTACTCCTTGGTGTGTAAGACATCCTGTCATTGCTGGAAACGTACTTCATCGCACGTGGCACTCTCTCAGTGGACGTGTGCCTATGTCCATGGATTCCATTTTTCTGTCTAGATGTACTTCAGATGCTTGATAACCCCAGGGCCTGAGCCTCCCCTGCAACAATGGTAGAAACAGCCCACGTTTATTGCATGGTCATCATTCCAGGCACTGCTAACCATCTTACAGGCTTTATCTCATTTAGCCTTCAAATCAGAACTTATTTTTTTTTTAAGATTTTATTTATGAAAGAGAGATTGTGTGCACAAGGGCCAGGGGTGGGGAGGAGCAGAGGGAGAGAGACAACTCCCAGCAGACTCTGCTCTAAGTGCGGAGCCCAAACGGGGGCTCCGTCGTGCTCTGAGGTCAAGACCTGCACCAAAAGCAGCAGTCCAACGCTCACCCGACTGAGCTGCCCAGGCGCCCCCCGAGCCTCCCTCAGCCAACTGAGCTGCCCAGGCGCCCCCCGAGCAGAGCTTGTAAGCCAGCAGTAGGCTTGCCCCGTTTCTGTGTGAGTGCACTGGGTCTGGGGAAGTTAATGCAACTATAATGTCAGAAATCGCCACCTGACAAGGGACAGGGGCACGATGGTGTTTCAGGGAATACGGTGCCAAGGTCCACCTTTAAGCATGACTCTACCCGGCCCACGGCTTGGTCCAGCTAGGCCTGAGATGCCTTCCGCCAGGCCATTTCCTCACTGTCCCTCAGGGCTTTCTCTCAGACATTCATCACTTGACCACTCAGCAGTATTCCTGGACCGGCAGCCAGATGCCAACAATTGCAACAGGTGCCAGGAAGGGAGGGAGGGAGCAGACAGGGCCACCACCGCAGAAGACTGGCCTGCGAAGCGCCCTGTGCCTTCCTCCAGGATTGCTTTCCACCTGCTCCATGGCAAGGTTGCATTCTCCTTCCCATCCCGTGGGCCCCCTTGTTTCTTTAACTCCCTACCTGGTTGTATTTGATTGCACTTCCCTTTGCAGTTATCACGCACACGAGGTACATTTATGTTAGTCCATCCACTCTATTTCTCGAGTTCCCGCAACGTAAGTTCATTACTGCGGCATCAAAAACACTCCCTCCAAAGGTCATGACCACCTGGTTCTTGTCAAATTCAGCAACCTTTTCCCACCTCCGACTCTGCTCTCCTGGGTCTTCTGCACCCTTGGCTGACACTTCTCTGCCAGCATTCCCGAACCCTCTTTATTCCAACTGGAAAGCCCCCCTCCCCACCTCCTCCAAGCTCCCAATCGATCACCTCTCGGGCATGCAAAGGTCCCCCAACATCTGCAGATGCCTGTCCATACTACTTAGAGTCTCCAGAGTATCTGGGCACAGCAACACCACGGAAGGCATCATTCTGCTTCAAAGTCACTCAAGTTCTATGTTTTCTAGTAGATAATAGGCTCTTTCAAAGTGACTCGACCTACAGGTCTTGTAAATGCTGATTTGGTGGAAGGAAGGGAGGAGGGCAGGAGGGGTGCATGGATGGGTGGGAACAGTGATGACTCCACCTGTCACCTCTCCTTCCACTAGGGTCTGTGTGCCTTCTTGGCTGCCCTCCCCTCTGCCATGCTGCCCCTAGCCACTGCCCTGAGCTCCCCAAGACCCTTCCCTTATGAAGCACGCTTCCCAGGCCCTTAACCATATATAACATACATACCCAGGCTTCTGAAACAAGCTTGTGGGCCGAGTTCTGTAGGAACTCCACCTGCAGTCCAAGCACCCCAGTTCATGAACTCTTCCCAAGTCCCGTTCCTTACACAAATGCGGTCATGCCAACAGCTCACTCCTGAGCCCAGAGAACTTTCCGGCTATTCTCGTCCCCATCCCATATCAGGCCACACTCCCATAGGGAGCATACCTGTGATGTTGGTTTTGTGGTTTAGATTTTTAAACATTACAGAGTACAGCTCTCTGAGGGCAGTGGTTACACCTAATGGGGGGACCGTGTTTTCAGGATAAAACCCATCACAGCACCTCAGTATAGGTCCACTTACAAAGACACTGTGGAACCTCGCAGCCCGCGATGTGTCCGAGAATGTCTGGGATAAACACAGGGCCAAGTGCCGTGTGGTCTGTCACTCCCGCATAGCTCGCACCCGAGGCTTCCCTGCACGGTGCCAGCCAGGACACCCACCACCAGGTCCTGGGGAGCCACGTGGTCCCTCCAGCAGCCCCTCAGAGCTCAGCTTTCTCTTTCATGCTGCTCAGAGCACAAAGAACTCTCTGGATTAGCTTATTTATGCACCAGGGAAACCGACAGGCAAATTTTCAAAAAGAATTGTATGTCATTAATTCTTATTGATGTTAAAACTTTCCTTTTTAGCAAAACAAAAACTGTTGGGTGAGCATCATACTCTATGTCAATAACAGGAAGGGAAATAAATGTTAAAACATACTAAATAATTGCCCGACGGTACTTGTACTAATGACCATAAACTTCTACTATGCTAATTTTTCTCTACACTTTTAATTACCGATCAATAATACTTTGCAGTTGACATTTAAAAATGCTGAACCACATGTAGCAACACAGAGTGGGAGAAAATCTACAATGTGGGACTGAATTTGCCAAATCAATAAACTCTGCCATTTAACAAATAGTATCATGTAAACAGTCACCAAGATTAGCTAGCGTGAAGGACTGGTCCTGGAGGGTTTAATTACCGCTTAATAACACGGGGCTGCCTTTCCTGGATGGAAGCCCTCTGCTGGGAAAAGCGGGGCAGCCCCCATCCAGACCCACCTCCTCCGCCAGAGGAGGGCCTGCTTAGAAGACGCGGGGCTGGAGGGTCTGGAGGGAAAGACATCTCCATGCGTGGGCCTTCTCCCGACTTAAAAGGAGCTCCTCTGTACAAATCAAAGGGTCTGCCCAATGTCTGTGATCGATTGAATCATAAAGGCATTAGAGAGAGACATGTGATCTTAAAACCATCCTCTTGTGAGGGTATCAATAGCCTGTCGATCATTCGTTTGGAATTTAGGGGATGGAGGCAATGAAATACCCATCCACCTCGGAAACTAAAGAAAAGGGAGTCTTAGAACACCACGCAGACCTCAGGAAAATCAATTTTTGTAGAGCACGGTGGTAGAGCATAAGCAGTCCTCGTTTTCATTATTATTAGCAATAATAATAAATCTAGACCTAAGTATCTGGAGCATGTGATTGTGGACACGCCGTTATCCACGCTGGAGGCAGGAGTGACTTGTCCTGGCTGAGCCTGTGGTCCGGGGCAGCCGCGCAGTCGGGGCACGTGTTTGCATAGCGGCGGTGGTCACTGGGCCTGGGGGTCTGCTGCTTTCCATGCGACGCTTGGCAAATAAAAGCTGATCTCAGAGAGGAAGATGTCAGCTCACGGTGTGGCTGCTGAGCAGTCCGCTCACTTCTGTAGCTACTCCCTATTCTCGACGGGAAACTTCCAGAAACTTTCGTATACATCATGTACATCACAGCATCCCCCCTCATCCACCCAGAGTGGTTGCCTCTACCTTTTGAACGTGGTGATTCAAGCCCATTTTGATCAAACAGAATGGCAGAGGAGCACACTCAGCACCCCGGGCCCACTGTTGGGGGGTCTCCCGCTGGTCCCCTGCCCGGTCTTGGAGTCACGCCGACTCACAGAGCCGGGGGGTCCCACCCAGGTTCCCACACTTTCTTATTTTCCAAGGAGTGTTTTCCTTTATAAAGATGCCAGGGATGCCAGGCTGACTTTGCTCCTCCTGCCTCTGGACGGGGCTCATGACCTGCCTCTGCCTCTCCCCGCATCGCCAGTCTCCATCTACAGGTGTGTCCGGCCCCTCACATCCACCTGAACGAATCCCACTTACCCCTCGGGGATTGATATGATGATAACAACTACTGTCAGACCCACATCTTCCTTCCCTGGCCCACAAGCCTGCTGAGCTGCCTCCCCTCAGACCTGTGGCCTTGGAGGCTATTGGTGGTGTCACCAAGGAAGACCCACCAAGACGAGACAGTGGAGGCACCCCAACCATGTCACTCAGGGCCCATCTCCACCCCTCTCCACCTGCAGTCCTCAGTGCCAGCCCAGAGCACGCAGGTCGACCAGATGGCCCACCCTTCACCGGCACCTTCTCTGTGCTTCTTGGTTCAGTATTGCATCCTTTCCATCCTGAAGGCCAGAAATGTCAAGACCGCTCCTGCTTTCACTGTGAGCTGGGGCCACAGTGCTCTTGCACTGTCCTTCCCCTGCCCTACCTGACCTCACCATCCCATCCACCCCTGCTCACGACTTGCCCCTCGGTGACTCACCCCGGGCCAGCCCCAGTTTCCTGATAAAATCAAAATGCATTCACATCACTTTCTGCCCAACAGATCCACAAATGAAGTGCACACTCTCTCCCAGGGCATTCAGGGACTCAGTGTCCTGACCCCACCCTTGCCCCTGGCTGTGCCTTCTTACTGACCTTGTATGTCCCCACCCATGGGCCCTGGGGCTCAGCAGAAACCCAGCCTTGCGTGAGAGGCTCCGCTCAGCTTCCTTTTCTGCAGGTGTCTCCCAGGCCTCTGGGTTATTCCTTTCTACATCTATAGTAGTGCTGACTTTATGAAAATAATGAGCACAGCACTCTTTAAGTGGAAAATGTGCTTTCACAGCAGATTTATTATTGTCTGCATAAATCCCTTGTCTCCCAGAGGAAAAAATAAAAAAGACAGAAAACAAGCACCCTGAGGGCAAGAGTTGGAATTTATTTTTATTTTTATTTTTATTTTTTTAAAGATTTATTTATTTATTCACGAGAGACACAGAAGAGAGAAAGAGGCAGAGACACAGACAGACAGAGAAACAGGCTCCTCACAGGCAGCCCGATGCAGGACTGGATCCTAGATCCCGGGATCACGATCTGAGCTAAAGTCAGGTGCCCAACTGCTAAGCCACCCAGGCTTGCCTAGAGTCGGATTTTAAATATCATTTTACTCTGCAGCACCTGGCTGTTTTGTTGTCTTGAAACAACATTGACTACATGGTCCTGGTATCTTCTAGGAGGCTCTGATGGGTTTGGCCTCTGGTCACAGGTACTATGGCCCTGACCTCCTCTGGGTCACTCTGAACGTCAAACCTAGGAAAGCTCGGTGATGTGACAAGCTCTCCTCTATCTGGAAGCACTGAAGTGCTTATCCAAACCCACCCCTATCCTCCTAGGCAGCCCTCAGGTGCAGAGGGACCCCAGCCAGGAAAAGGGCCGGGGGGGGGAGGGACTCTCCGAAAGTCCACATTTGATTCCAGGTTGGCAAGTGACTCAATTCAATGTAGTAGGGAGAGCTATGTTCCCAATATTGGGACAAGAAGCCAGAGGCCGGGCTTAAGGTCAGGGTGAAAGGCCAAGAGCTCAGCATCGTGGGGAGGTGGGGTCAAAGGGAAGGGGGAGTGGAGGTAGACACATTCTACCCTAAGTGCTCATGACCTGTAACACAGGGCCCCTGTGCTGTGAACCAGGGTATGGGCAGGTTCAGGCTAAGGGAAGAGCTGGCAGGTTCTCCTGGGCCTCTTTTCAGAGAGTTTTCCATCCTCGTGACCCATTCTTGAAACTTGCAGCAGGATTATCATGCTATTGGATTACTCTCTGTGCACTAAAGTACATGCATGACAACGATGGCTTCCGTCATCCTTCCAGGGTCTGCTCTGGGGAAGCAGGTGGTAGTAGCACCTGCAGTGAGGCCCCCGGCAATGGAAGGTCAACAAGTACTTGGCCCCAGGTCAGCAGAGCCCTGTGACCCCATTCGGGTGGATGAACCTGGAGAAAACACCTGCTCAGGACCGTACCCTGTCCTCAGGAAAGTACAGAGTAGAAGTTGTTCCTCATTCACCACAATGAGAGAAGTGATTCTGGGCTGACAGCTACAAGCAGACGAGGGCAATTCTAAGACAATCATAGCTAGACCAGCCAGAGGCTTGATCAAGCCATGCCTGATTTCCATACCAACTTCTGGGCTTGTCTATTGTGAGAGCCAGTAAGCTCCTCTTATTAAAGCAAACAAACTAAACCGCAGGACAACAAGGGGCAGGGAGAGATCTAAAAGGGTATTCTTTGATTAAAAATGAAGCACATTTCTATATACATGGCAGGGCTGACTAGCTGAGGGAAGCCAGCACTGTGGCATTGGGGAATTCTTGGTGGGATGCAGAAAATTCCTCACAGAAATGTCGTGGCTAGAGATGCTTCCACAGCACGTGGAAGTGAAAACAAAGTCAACTCCGCTCTCGGGAGCCTGGAGCTTCCCAACAAGTGCTCATTGGCGCGGATGCATCGGGGTCAGGGTTTCTGCAAAGACCACAGAACCTCCGTAGACCTGAGTCTCTGTTCCATGTATGAGCTGGAAGGAATCGCAGGAAACAGCAACAGAAACGTCAAAAGGCTTTCTGGGCGTTTAGCTTTATGACTTCCAGAGATAGGAGCTCATTAAGTGTTTGGTGGACACGTCATTCTGGGTTAAATGTTCAAATTTAAAATGTCTGTGTCCACCTTTAAAACCACCCCTGTTAGGAACCTCCCCCAAGACCATGTATCCCGACTTCACCGGCGCGGTTGCTCCGTAGCCCCGCTGGGAAGTTGTCGCTGGGGCCACTGGGCAGAAATCACTGGGAAGGAACAAAAACCAGCACTTCCTTCCCCTGCTGCTCCCTGGCTTGTTCCAAATGGACTCACACAGGGTGGAATGAGGCTCCCACCCATGGGACACAGTGTGACACGGAAGTGAGTTTTCAAAGGGCCAGAGACATTACCCTGAGCAGGGAAGTGACACAGCTCCGGCGTGGGGCCGGGGTGTGGGGCACAGGATGCAGGGCTGGGGCACGGAGAGTGGGGCTCAGGGTGTGTGGCTGGGACACAGGGCACAGGGCTCAGGACGCTGGGGCAGGGCACGGGATGCAAGGCATAGGGTGCAGGGTTGGGGCTCAGGGCACGGGGCTGGGGCGTGGGGAGCAGGGCTCAGGGTACATGGCTGGGACTTGGGGTGCGGGGCTCAGGGCACTGGGCCAGGGCATAGGGTGCAGGGCACAGGGTGTAGGGCTGGGGTGCAGGGCACAGAGCTGGGATGTGGGGTGCGGGGCTCAGGGTGCTGGGCCGGGGCACGGGGTGCAGGGCACCTGTCCTGCCCATGGCAGCTTGCGCAGGTGCTGTAAGCATCTTCTCATGCAGCGGACGGAACCTGCCAGTCACAGAAGCACTCTGTAAATACGCCAGCACTACAACTACTTTTCCAAGCAAAAGATACAGAAATTTAAAGAGAATATAGAGGGATAAGTCCATGGCATCAAGGGAGACCCGAGGATGGCGGGAGCCTGGTCGGCCACGGGGCTCCAACGGTGACCCCTTCTGGTTTGCGTTAAGTTTTCAATTAGAAAGAGTTTGGTTCATTATCTTTTCTTTCTCATGCCAATATACACTATGAAATAAAATATAAAGATATTCCCTGAATTTGAAATAAAAAATGCCAAGACTCAAACCTGTCCTCAGACCTGCTGTGTGAAATGTAAATACGCTGGCGAACATGAAGCTAGCAGCCCACTCGCCCGCCTGTGAGCGGGCTCTGTCCTTGGGGCCTACGGGGCCCAGGGGACCATTTGCCATCACATCGGCTGAACCATCACAACCAGAGCTGCTTTCTCCGACAAGTTGGGAAGTCAGCTTGCAATCTGGCTAAAAATATATCAAAATAATAAGCAAGGAAAAATGCTATCTCCGTAGTTGAAGATGTAGTTAGAGTCAGTCAACTTCACTATAGAGAAAGGAGGTCTGGAGACCACGGACCTACCATGGTTACCCCTGAAAACATGCCTCCCCCAGAAGCCCGTGTTGTTAAGAGCGGATGCCGTCTGGTGGCGCTGCAGCAGCCCTCTCCACCGGAGCTCAATGCTCCCGTGACTTCATTTCCCTATAGCATCAGATAGAAATACACTCATGGGTAGTCAGCCTTGGAGTGAGTCCGTGGGACAGAGGACATCAGAGGAGATGAACACGGGCAGCAATCACATGGGCCTGCAGGACGTGAGCTCATGCAGACACTGAGGAGGTACACGTGAATGCGCGTGTGCTCACGTGTGCGCCCAAGTCCACGCATGCTGGATGTCTGTGGAGTAGGCGGTGTGTGCATGAGTGTGTGTGCATGTAGGATGCCACCGTGAAGGGTGCCAGGGGTTCCCAGGGACCGTCTCAGGCCTGGTGAGCAGCGCGGATGCTTTCCCACTGGTCAAACGTAAAACCATTCTCTGTGTCCTGCTTGTTCCAATCCCAAGGCTACAGGGGAAAGAATCTTGAGCTGCAAGTAATGGTCTAGAGCCAACGTGTCTCCCTGTCTCTTGGTCTGTGTGCTTCCTGTGCCCCCTCAGACCCCCTCCCCATGCACCTGAGCAGGGCCTTCTAGAACCTACTTCCCCTGAGCTGGCGGTGCCAAGGAATTGACAAGCAACGTCCTCCCGGGGCTGGCCCTGAGCAGTCCTCCAGGGGTGGGGGAGGGAGTGTCCCACCTACCCTTACCCCTAAGTCCCACCTCCTCCTGGGGCATCATCCAGGGTTCCCTTCATGGTTTGCTGGACCCTGTGCCCAGCGGGGCTCCTCCCCTTCCAGGCCCTGTGCCTGCCTCCCCGACGGGTCCTTCAGGAATCCCCCCGACGCAGGACGCCTAGGCCCCGAGCCAACTCTGGGAGAACCCAGCCTCAGGCAGCACAGTCTCCTTTCAGGGCTTCCAGGCTTTCCAGACTCCACAGAGGTGCTCCCCAGCCGATGTGGAGACCCCTCCCATGGGCGAGCCGGCTCCCAGCAGGGCTGCCACCCACTCCGGTGACTGCGGCCTGCGGAATCGCTCTTGGCTTGAACAGCCACCACGGTGCACAGCCCAAAGTCCTCATCCCGTGGATGAGCGTGTGTGTGCATGTCCCGTCTGCCCACGGAAGGCCATGGGTTGTGCCCATCCTGCCTTGATTCTGCACGGCGCCACACCTGGGAAGCACCCGCTGAACACTGGAACGAGGGTCTTCCCGTTCTCTCAAGACATGCTTCCTTCGAGGAGGTTGCTTGCACCAGGCTGCGAACGCTGGCGACCAGATGTGCTATTGTGTAGAGGACGGCCGCTTCCTACCGCACTGCGGTCAAGAGTGACCAGTTCTTGCAGTGCATAAAATTCATGTTTCAAGATCAGATTGCTCACAAAAAAACAGTTGGTGATACACTGCCCCCCTAAAATTTAAAATATCTTCTATATTTGCTGACCATGATTTGATCTACAAGAAGACAATATAAGTAAAATAATAATAATAATAATAATAATAATAATAATAATAATGTCACTAAACATATGAGATTAGTTTAAAAGGGAAATATTGGGGACACCTGAATGGCTCAGTGGTAGAGCATCTGCCTTTGGCTCAGGACCTGATCCCAGGGTCCTGAGATCGAATCTCACATTGGGCTCCCTGCATGGAGCCTGCTTCTCCCTCTGCCTGTGTCTCTGCCTCTCTCTCTGTCTCTCATGAATAAATAAATAAAGTATTTTTTTATAAAGGGTAAATATTGTAACAAGGCTCCAATACTAAATATGAAATCGGTTAAAATCAGCATATCAAATGAAAATCTGATGAAATGTTCTCAGTAAGGTTGTTGAATTTTGAGAGGAATGACCCAAATAATTTTATTCCACCATCATCAAGGTGAAACGTACCTAAGGATCTTTTGGAGCTCAGTTTTTATGGCACAGCTATAGCATGGCGTTTGGGGAAATTGAGGGAAATGCACAACAGCATGTCCATCTGTGTCCTTTACGTCCCACAGCAGGTGGCTTGTGATGGGGGCAACACCATGGCTCGCAGAGAGCCTCGAGTATGTGCTGGCTGACCTGGCCTCGGGGGGCAGCCTCACCGGGTTCCCCTTGGGTTTCTCCACTTGGAGCCCAGGCCCATCCCTGTCTGGCTCCCTTCCACCAGGTATTGTTTGGCTTTACATAAAACCAGATCCCAAAAGATTTTAGAAACCTTAAGAGATGTTTCAATGAGTTTTGCCCCAAGAACTTTTTGTCTGCAAATGCGAACCAGTCCGTTAAATGAGACCATTCCCACAGGTGCACCTGACCCCACAGCAGCTGCGGCCCCGGGGAAAGCCTGGAGCTCCGTCAGCCCCCATAACTGAACAGATAACTTCCAACAAACGTTATGTGAAGGGGAACGCGTGTGGTCCCAGGACACCCTCTGAGGAACGATTCTAAGGACTCCATGGAGGCCACGAGCCTGTCAGGCCCCCAGTGTGGCACCTTCCCCCACCCCACCCAAGGCCTGGGGATGAGAACAGGGCACGGGGATCATTCCAATGTGGCACAAATCATGGTGCAGAGAGGCGACGAACAATAATCTTCATGGGTGTCTATTGGGGTATGTATGTTAAGCCTCATTCTAAGATTTGGGTGTTTTTGTGTTTGTTTTTGTTTTTTTTGTGGACCTGCCATTAATTTTCATTAGATTGTCTTGGATGTACTATTAGTGCTTTTCAAAATAATAAGCATCTATTTACACAGGTCACACAGAATTCCAAGTCCATCATGATTTTGAAAACAAAATGATATTCAGAAAATTCTGAAACAGCCACAAAATCAGCCTACTGAGCCTTCAGATAAATGTGCCTGGCCAGACGACATCCCTAGCAGTGCAACGGGGCACCATTGGCTGGTTGATGAAGCACAATTGTCATGCCACCCCTGAGATTGACCTTGGGGGGCCTGCTCGCCACTGGGCTGGGGCTCCAGGGGCACCCCACTCCTCAGATAAGCTGTGACCACCTCTTGCGGGAAATTACTGAACAGTCTAGATTTGGTTCTCATTTCTTCAGGAGCATTTGTACAAAAACAAGGACTAAATTAAGCACAGAGTGATTTCCCAGGATCTTTGAAAAGCAATCCATCCCGAGGCTGGCATTCACACAGCCGCGGCGCCTTCCGCGGCAAGTCCGGGATGCTTTCCCCCCATCTGCCAGCCTCATTCTTCTGCAGGCCCAAAATCTCAACCTCGTTTAGAAAGTTAATTATTAAATACTCTCAATTGTTGCTGAGTTGTATAATAGCATGAGTAGAGCACAAGTACATTAGGCTATCTTTCTCCCCATCTACCCGCACATTTAACTACCTTTGATCTTATCTAATAGTAGATATAGAACTGAAATAATCACCATTTAAATATATTAGGTTGTTTGACATAGGTACTACACACAAGGAAAATCAATAATGATTATACAACCACCAGATACAATGTAAATGGCATACCGCAAAGTCTTTACGGGGTCAGATAACATCACAGAAAGCCCAACGAGAGTCAATAGCCATTAGTTTTTAAGAGTGGCCACTTGAACTTGTGTGTGGGGGTGTGTGCCTCGGAGCCAGCTGCCCCTGGGTGTAGGATCTTAAAATCCAAGAGGTTCAAAGAAAGAAAGAGAAGTCGGGTTTAGGAAACGCGTCTCAGCGTCAGCAAAGACCTGCTGAACTTCTGTAAGCCCAAGTATCACCTGTTTCCATTAGAGCAAGGAGGAGCTGCTTGCGCTTTACCCGGTTTTAGGAAAATTCTAACAGCTAAGGAGGCTACGTATAATCATAGTTAAATTCAGGGTCTGAAACCCTCATGACAACACTGAGACCTCGGCCTACAGGCCTTCGATCCAGCAGGATTCCTGCTGAAATTTGCTCTGAACACCTAGTACGCCTCCCTCCGCTGGCAGGGGAGGAGAAAAATCCTAAGAACAAGTCTATTCTATACTAGTTTCTTGAGGGCCGTGCAATCCTGACATTCTCACCAACGAATTGTCATCACTGAACATTCAGGAAAGAAAATAGTCTTCACTCAGGGAAATTATCTGTGCAAGTTCCTGGACCCCGAGACCTGTGTTGGTGTCTGAACACTGATACACGTTAAGGATTCTTGGCCAGTGTTGAAGATTTAGGAAACGGATCCAGTACAATGTAAGTGGTTATCAACTTTCCAGATTGTTCTCGGGCAGATAGGAGCCATGATGGTCACTCTGCTGAGAGTCGTCAAAGCCAGCCCAAGAATGCATGTGCTGATTCCATTGACACATTGCCCCCCCCCCCACCTCCCGCTGTCCAGACACCATCCCAATGGGCCACCTTCGCAGGCATCGATCAGGATGGCAGCCAATGCGTCCTCCCTCTGCTGATACTCACCCAGAGAGGCGTCTTGGAAAAAAGTGAGTGGTACCCTCCCTTACAGCCGCCAGTACGACAGAACTGGCAAGCCTAACCCCTAGGCAAATACTGCAGGATGAAGACAAAGTCCAGCAAAAAATAGAATGGCGTCACTCCTGTCATCTTAGAAAATTAAAAGCTCCTGGAAGGAATGCAGGCATCGCTTTATAACCCTTCTCCGCTACCCTCTCCAACCTAGCTGTCAAATTTACTGTTTAAGCTTTTCTTTGTAATCACGCGATTATGCACTTGGTCACCTTCCCCACCCCCATCATTCCATCTAATGGTTTTAAAGGGAGAGGAAATTACTTGTCTTCCCAGCCAGCACTTGACACTTTTATGGGTCGTTTGTAATGAAGCTATTCTTCGGCTTTAATGGAGACCTTGATCCCGACCAGTGTGAATAATTGTCAAAAGGTGATTAATTAAATATTCACCACTCCCCTATAAAATTGATCAACATATTACATTACAGTGCTCCAAAAGTTATTTTATTTCTTCATTCCACTTCAAATTCTATGCATTTAAACAAGCTTTAAACTGGAGCCATATAATTTACTACACATTAATTATACATACACACTGACTAAAGTAAGAAGTGTTTTACACCTTTTTTAACTCTGTAAAACGTGCCACTATCACTTACAACATTGAGAAGTCCTGTCTGGGAAATGAAATACCTTGCATTTGCTTCCTGCACGTCTGTAGTACAGTTACCTTGGTTAGCAGGTTTTAGGTTGTACAAACACATAGCTTCATGTGAAGTAAGTTTCCAAGGCAAAAAATAATATTACCAAATTTAATCAGTATATATATATATATATATATATACTTCTATATATATATACGCATATATACTTTTACTTTATATATATATATGTATATATACACACATATATACTTTTATATATATATACTTTTGGCTTTAAAAATACCATCGCAGGACGAGGCCCATCAGGGAACGCTCCCCACCCATCCCTTAAAACACTTAAGGTCCAGACACCAAGGTGAGGAAGGGTCTAGAGAAGGGAGCTCTCCAACTAGGAACTTTGTTAAAATAAAAATAAGGCCTAGGTTTCCCTCCTCACCTTGCCCCCCCGACCTCAGTTTATTCTGCGTTTTGGCAGTCTGCATAAATGAATGCAGGGTCTTCCTAGAATATCTGTCCTTTCTAAGCAGATCCCCTCACCCAGCATCCGAGCTGTCCCCAGCTCTGAGTGTGAGGCCAGCAAAGGTCAAAAAAAAAAAAAAATCGAATATTCCAACTCCAAATGTAAACTCCATCTCAAAGATACCCCTGAGGCTCAGCAGTCGAATCAGATTTTATTTTTAACAAGGAATACGTGTGACGTCGTGAATTATGTTTAAAAATCTGCAAAAATAAATAAAGTGGAAAATTAGGAAAACTAAAGCAAAACAGTCCTTTTTTTTTTTTTTTCCTACTTTCTATAGACAGTTTTTGTGCGTTTTGACCAGGGAGCGGTGGATGAGGAATGGAGGGGTACAAGTACGCCCCAGACAGTGCCAGCACATTAAAGGAACACAGGAAAGACAAGACTTCACAGGAATACGTGGGTCTCTGCCACGGGCTCGCAGAGATGCTGGAGTCCTGAACACTGCAGAGTAGCTGTGGTTTAGGGCAAACCTCGGTTCCCTTCTGTGGCAGAAGCACCCAGGACTCAGCCTGGTGTGCTGCAGTACCTCTGATCAAAGGGTGCACCAAGTCCAGAACACACTGGTGTTCTAGAAGGCCCAGGAGGCCACTCTCAATGCAGATTACTGATTTCATTGAAGTAGTCAATCAACCACTTTTTTTTTCCAGGTTGTTAAAATGTCATTGAGTGAGCCCAGCAGATAAAAAAAAAATGATGGCAAAAAAAATAATATTTCAACTTGAACAAACTTGCTATTTGTACACTTGATCACATGGATCTGCTGTAGTCAAGATGATTCCGGCAGCAGGCTACAGGAGTGAGCCCCACAAAGGGACTGAGTTTAATCATCCAATCCCAGACTGTATTGATTTTGGGACTACTTGCAATGACTATATAAATAAGCCATTTCTTTGCAACTGTATCTACAGCCGGTCATGAACCCAAAACCTTCACAACCTGGTCCAAAGTGAATTATGCCCCGCAGAAATAAATTAATAAAACTAACACAGCCAGGCTCCTCCACCAACTTATTTTCACGTTTCAAGAGCTTAAAAATATAAAATCAATAATCATTTAGTCATAAGGGTAAATGAAGCGACATAACATCAAAGTATACCCTTTAGCTATTCAAGTCATCCTAGGTAATTTATCTCATCAAAAGGCAGTGGTAATAATCCTTTCCACTCCGAGACAAGCTGCCACACAGCTGCTGTATTATCCTAGGGTAAACATGTTGGGAGAAAATATTAAGAATCAATATCTGTTTCCTTCTATCAGACCAGATGGCATCCATCATAAATCCGTCCCTGTAAAGAGTCCTTGGAGCTGGGTGCCCAGAGTGAGGAAGACAACTGAATTAACAGCATAAAACGAACCTCTGCTCAATGGGGAATGACAGCTGGATTTCTTTAAAATTTCAGTATTTTACAATTGCAAAAAAAATGCTGAAATTATAATTATGAGGAAAAAATCTATTGTAGCCATAGGGCACAGAAAGGAAGCAATTACCAGCACTGTAAAATAAAAATGTGAGCGGCAGTTTTCAATAGTCCCTGCAAGTGATCCCAGTTATTTGATTTATTTACTTGATCATTCATTCGTTCATTCATTCATGTAGCCTCGTGATTTCTAGCCGTGGGATCCAGGCATCAGCCCCTCCGCCTGGAGAATCTATCACAGTGTCACACGGTGGTCATGTGGCTTCTGCTCCCCGAGGACACTTACTAAAAGTTTTGACAAGTGCTTTCCTGACCACAACTGCCCAAGTTAGAAATAGCTGTGTTGCTAAGTCCCTGAGAGGTCTGTTCCCTGAGAGAGGGGAGAGCGTGATCCTAGGACCCCCAGGAGCGTGGCTCTGCTGGTGACAAATTCACACACTGGACACCCAAGACACGTGAGCCAGAGCCAGAAGCTGCATCCACGCTGTGCCAAATGGTAGGGCTGCTGAGGCTCGACATGGGGTGTGTAGGAGAAAGTACCAGAGAAATCCTTTCGAAGAATTGCTTTCAAGTCTAGTCAGAATTTTATTATTTCTGGGAAGTGGAATGCTGTTGCTAATCTTAAGGGGTTTTAGCCTCACCTCTGCCGAAGACATCAGGACACACACACACAAAAACATGCACACAAATTAAGCACTTGAAAACACAAAATTCCTCAAAAGGGATTACTTTCCAGAAGAGCCTACTCAAGTCTTTGGAACTTGCTTACAGACATCTTCACCCTGATAAACCATTTAGATCTCATATTGTCCCTGAAAGACACGATTGTGCCCCCCCTCCATGCATATGTTGAAGTCCTGCCCCCTAGCACAGAATGTGGCTACGGGAAGATAGGGCCCTTGTACAGAGGTAACTAAGGTTAGTCAGGTGGAAGGATGGGCCCTAATCCAGGAGGACTTGTGTCCCAGGAAGAGAAGGGACACCAGGAAAGCCACCTGCAAGCCTAGGAGACAGCTCTCACCAGACACCATTCTTGCTGGTGCCTTGGTATTAAACTTCCAGCCTCCAAAACTGTGGGAAAATAAAAGTGTGCTGTTTAAATGGCCCAGGCTGGTATTTTGTTACAGCAGCCCCAGCAGAGTGACACATCATCCCTAAGTCACCTGTACTTGGAGCTCCAGGTAACCTCAGTGGGATTCCTGGATACACAGGTGACTTCCTAACAAGGTTCCTTGTATACTGGAATAAACAACCCCTTAAAGAAGCCCCCAAATAAATCTCTCTCTCTTTTTTTAAGTTTAGGCATACTTTCAGCCTTTCTTTTTTTTTTTTAAGATTTTATTTATTTATTTATGAGAGACACAGAGAGAGAGGCAGAGACATAGGCAGAGGGAGAAGGAGGCTCCACGCAAGGAGCCCAACGTGGGACTTGATCCGGGTCTCCAGGATCATGCCCTGGGCCGAAGGTGGCGCCAAACCACTGAGCCACCCAGGCTGCCCATAAATCTCTTTTGAAGTAAATCCTACTTGTGTCAGTTTAGAGATGCAATCCCTATATTTTATTCCATAATAAAATTTTATTTTCCTCAGTACCAATGACTGAAATGTCCCCCAAGACCCAGATATTTCCTCTTTCAATATGCACCCCCAAGGTAAGCACACCACTGGAGTAATGTCTGACAAGCATGCACAGCCTCCTGGTCACATCTAGATACCAGGTATTTATGAATAAGAACTAAGATAACATCGGGTTGTGATGGAAACCCATCATTGCTTATGTATTGGGAATTTATATATAATAAAAAGCCCTAAATCATTTTCACATATATTCCTATGTAGAGATTCATGATTCATCATCTATCTGACATCTTGAAGTTGCTTTTGTTTTTTGATTAGGTGCATGCTCTTAGATTTTTTCCTAGCAAATATGAACTTAGTTTCCACTCCTTGCCCCATGAGGATCTTGACTCTCTTTCCAGAGGTGGAGAACTTACTACTCTTCCCAGAGGGACTGTCATGGCACAGTTTGCGGCATGGTGGACAGAGCATACAGAACTTCCAGTGCCATCCTGCCAGTTGGCACAGAGTGGTGATGTCCCCATGAGCATATATGTCCCTAGGAACATAGATCCAGAGAACAGGGACTAACCCCATCCCCTGCTGGGTATTTCCACGGCTGCTACACCCCGGCAGCTACACCAACTCAGCACTCGGAGGAATGGCCAAGCAGATGGGGAAAAAAAAAGAAAAAGAAAATGACTGCCTTGCGTGACATCAGAAAACAACAGAGGGATTCTTTATTATTCCAAGAATGATCCAAACTTGAGCTAAATTACAGATCATATCAAAAGTCTAAAAAATGTCTCATGTTAGAAAAGTTTACTGTGAGGAGAACATTTCAGCTCATTTGCTGGGTGTCTTATATTCCCTCTTGGAGACTCTCTTTCAAATTGAGCACTTATTTTTACTAAGTACTGGAAGTACTATAATATTTGTAAAATTATTTCATTCCTTGAATATAACTTTTCTTTCTTAGAAATGACTAACTGAGCTCTTGTTATCTGCTTGGTTCAGAACCCAGAGTATAAATATTTGGATTGTGAAGAATTTAAATATCAATCCTCAGAAATATCACATTTGCTTTCACATAATACTATATATCAAATCATCAAATGGATTACAAATGAGACTTACTCACAGAAAGTCACCGAAAAGCCCACTAACTGCCATCCCAGACTCTGACACACAGCCTCACTTACCAAGATGGCTGTGAAGGTGGACAATACATCAAGACTGCTGCCAAGTGTTATCAGGGGGGTTGGGACTATCAATCACATGAGCCTTCCACAAGACCCTCCCAAGTCAGTGGTGCTCCATATCTTTCTTTTAGGAAACATTTAATCATTGACACACTTCTCAATGGGTATTAAGAAAGTGAACTCTTTAAATCTCTGTGGTTGCTAAGAGACTCATATTTAATGTTTGAAAATTTTCATCTATATCAGATATATTATTTTCTTCCATGGCAGACAGGATGTTGAGATCTGCCAAGAGGCCTAAAAAATGAGTTTTATAAAGAGAAATCACACAATTTCTTAAATATAAGTCTTTCTTTTTTAGAAATGATTCTCAGCAAGTCTCATTTATTAATGAATTTTCAACATGGCATATAAAGCATACTCACTCTGGCTAATGGCAATTACTCACTTGTATTTAGTAACTAAATATTTGACAAGGAAAATATGTATAAACGTTTTCCCATTTATACTTTTTTTTTTCTTCATTTTCTTGCTTGGGTTAGACTAAGCTATTTCCTAAACCAGATTTGAAAACTTGAATGAAATGGACAAAGTAAAAGAATAACATCCATTTCTAAAACTGAGGCCAGAAAGAATATTATAAATAAATGTATATACTCTTAAAAAAAAAAAAAAAGATTCAGTGGTCAAATGCAGACCTCAGCTTCATCCTCTTCATTATCTCCATCACCATCACCCAGCTCAGGTGGTATATCTGGTGGAGTTGGGGAAGCCGTGTCTTATACTCTAGCATTTCCTCTTCATTGTAAACTGTAGAGAAGTTTATGCACATAGGTTCTCATATAAGAAGGTTAATTTTGTCATTATTTATGGTAGTGTTATAGCTTCTTCTCCCTAGGCAATCTAGTATGTATCTTATACTAAATATGTACATATTATTACATAAAAGCACATGCAGGGTTTTGTTTGGTTGGTTTGGGTCATTGATTTATATTGTACTCAATTTTATGTGTTGTGCTTTCTCGTGCTATACCTTATAAAAATTCAGCCAAGAGCCAAATGGAACTTCTAGAGGTAAAAAGTCAATATCTAAAAAGAAAAATCATTGATGGACTTAGCAGATTAAGTACCACAGAAAAGTATAATTTGGAGGGCAGAGGGAGCAGACATCCAAGCACAGAGGGAGGGAAAAGGAAGACTGTGCTGAAATAAAATGTATGAAATCATCACATTAACTATTTTGTGTCAACTATATAAGAATATAATCAGACATATAATCAAAAATATAATCTCTGTGTGAGACAGAATATATGGAAAGCAGCAACACTTGGCAATACTTTTGAAATGAGAAAAAAAATATTTTTTTTACTCAGAAATCTCAGACCTGGTCCCCTATCATACAGAAACAAAATTAAATAGGAATATATGCACAAGGATGTTTTTTTGTATAATCAATGAAAATAGCAAACACCTAAAAATAACATAGATGTGTTCTTATTGAGTAAATGGGTGAATAAGTTATGGTAATCCATTTTCATGCCATGGAATATAAAGCCATCATCCAAAAACGAAAGAGCGAGTGAGTGCTATCTACCACAGAAGGAAAGATTAGGGGACTTAAAGATACAGCAATATAATGTATCCAAAAAGAAGCATACAGAGGAGGAGAAAAGACAAAACAACAAGAACAACAACAAAAACTAGAGTCTCAGTCACCTATGGAAATATCAAATAATCTAATATAAATACATTTGGAGTTTCTGAGAAAGGGATCAAGAATATATTTGAATAAATAACAGTGCATACTTTTACAAATTAATGAAAAGCTTGCCAAGTCCAACCAAGATAAATACAAAGAAAACCACACAAGATACCTGGGGCTAAAGGGGGTGGAAGCACATGTTTCAAGGGAACACAGATAATAGTGACTACAGACTTCTTCTTAGGCTCAGTGAAAGCCAGAAGACCAAGAATAAAATCTATAAAGTGCTGAAAGGGGAGGGGGAATAAGTCAACCTATAACTCTGTGTCCAGAGGAATATTTTTAAAAAATAAGGTAAAATAAAGGTATTTCCAGATGAATAAAAGAGAAAGAATTTATCACCAAAAGACATTTACAATAGCTATGTTAATTATAAAAACATCTTTACGCTGAAGCTAAATGATGCTGGATAGGAACTTGGGTGCATAGAAAGGAATAAAGAGCTCCAGTACTGGTAAATATGTAGATATATATTACAGTCATTTTTCTCAATTTTGAATGTTTAGTTGACCATTTAAAGCGAAAAATGGATGAAAGATCTAAATGTGAGACAAGATTCCATCAAAATCCTAGAGGAGAACACAGGCAACACCCTTTTTGAACTTGCCACAGGAACTTCCTGCAAGATACATCCATGAAGGCAAAGGAAACAAAAGCAAAAATGAACTATTGGGGCTTCATCAAGATAAGAAGCTTTTGCATGCAAAAGAAACAGTCAACAAAACTAAAAGACAACCTACAGAATGGGAGAAGATATTTGCAAATGATGTGTCAGATAAAAGACTAGTATCCAATATCTATAAAGAACTTATTAAACTCAACAGCAAAGAAACAAAGAATCCAATCATGAAATGGGCAAAAGACATGAACAGAAATCTCACAGAGGAAGACATAGACATGGCCAACACGCACATGAGAAAATGCTCTGCATCACTTGCCATCAGGGAAATACAAATCAAAACCACAATGAGATGCCATCTCACACCAGTGAGAATGGGGAACATTAACAATGCAGGAAACAACAAATGTTGGAGAGGATGTGGAGAAAGAGGAACCCTCTTGCACTGTTGGTGGGAATGTGAACTGGTGCAGCCACTCTGGAAAACTGTGTGGAGATTCCTCAAAGAGTTAAAAATAGACCTGCCCTACCACCCAGCAATTGCACTGCTGGGGATTTGCCCCAAAGATTCAGATGAAATGAAACGCCGGGACACCTGCACCCCTATGTTTATAGCAGCCAATGTCCACAATAGCCAAACTGTGGAAGGAGCCTCGGTGTCCATCGAAAGATGAATGGATAAAGAAGATGTGGTTTATCTATACAATGGAATATTCCTCAGCCATTAGAAACGACAAATACCCTCCATTTGCTTCGACATGGATGGAACTGGAGGGTATTGTGCTGAGTGAAATAAGTCAATCGGAGAAGGACAAACATTATATGGTCTCATTCATTTGGGGAATATAAAGAATAGTGAAAGGGAATAAAGGGGAAAGGAGAGAAAATGAATGAGAAATATCAGAGAGGGAGACAGAACATGAGAGACTCCTAATTCTGGGAAATGAACAAGGGGTGGTGGAAAGGGAGGTGGGCGGGGGGTGGGGGTGACTGGGTGATGGGCACTGAGGGGGGGTGGGGGTGACTGGGTGACGGGCACTGAGGGGGGCACTTGATGGGATGAGCATTGGGTGTTATGCTATATGTTGGCAAATTGAACTCCAATAAAAAATAAAAATAAAGCAAATATTTAATAACATATTATGAACTTTACATTATATGTGTAAATAAAATGTATGACTTGGGGAGTTTGCAACATAGATATATAATATTTAATGATAGATATATAATATTTAATGATATATATATAATATTTAATGATAGATTCTATTGAATTAAAGTGGCATATTATAATCTCTAGAGACCACTAAAAATAGAATTGAAATGAGATATAACTAATAAGCCAATAATTGAAATAAAGTACAATAAAGGAAACAATCAATCTAAAAAAGAGAGGGAAATATAAAGGTAAAGAACAGAAGGGGTAAGTAGCAATATGGCAGACTTACTAAGCAAAACCATAACAAGTGATATTAAATATAAATATAAAGACATCAGCTAAAAGGCAGAGATTTTTAGACATGATAAAATTCAAGACACAACTATATACTGTCCATAAGAAATAAGCTTCAAATATTTAAAAAATGAGCTTTGTTAAAAAGATGAAAAAAGGTATACAATGAAAACACTACATAAAAAATGGTTTTTTACATAAAAAACCTGAAGTGAACTTAGTATTAGACAACAAAGACTTCAGGACTAGTAATATTAGTATGTCTATATAAGGATATTTCATATTAATAAATTAGTTAATCAAGAAAATAAAACAATATTAAATTTACATACACCTAATAATAATGTATTGAAATAATGAGACAAAAACCTGATAGAGTGAAGAAGGAATAGATATGAATGATTGGTGACATTAACACCCTTCTCTCAGCAGCTGATAGAACAAGTAGAAAGAAATCAATACGGACATAGAAGACCTAGATAACACCATCAACCAACTCTAATCAATTGATGTATATAAAATACTCTGCCTTACAACAGCAGAATGCATAGTTTCTCAAGTAAATCTGGAATCTTCCCCAATACAGACCAAATAATTGACCATGATATAAGTTTCAATAAGCTTATTGAAACTTAGGGATGAAATTATACAGAATATATTCTCTGATATAGTAGTATTAAATCAGAAATAATAAGAATATACTTATGATAGTCCCAAGTATTTGGAAATTAAGTAAAATATGTTTAAATAACCCAATGAGTCAAAGAAGAGGGCAAGAACAAACAGAAATTAGAAAATAATTTAAATAAAAATGAAAACAGAGCATATAAAATTTTGCAGGCTTCAGCAAAAGCTGTGCTTAGAAGGTAATTTGTAGCTTAATACTAAATATGCTTATGTTAGAAAAGAAGAAAAGTTGAAAATCAGTGGTCTAGGCCTCCACCTTTAGAAGCCAAAAAAAATGGAATATCAAAGTAAATAAGAGTAGAGAAATAATAAAGATCAGAGCTGAGATCAATGAATTTAAAAAAATAGACTTACAATAGGAGAAAGTCAATGAAACCAAAAGCTCATTCTTTGAAAATAAATCAATAAAATTCATGAATCCCTAGTTGACTTAAAAAGAAAAAATGAGAATATATAAATTATTAATATCAAGAATCAAAGAAGGCACATCACTACAGATCCCACAGATATTAAAGAGATAATAAGGCAACATTACAAAGAGTTTTATGCCAATGTACTCAACCACTCAGATGAAAGGGAAATATTTCTTGAAAGACACAAAACATAAATAAGAATAAAAAGTCTAAATAGTTCTGTATTTATCTAAATATTAAATTTATCACGAAAACTTCCCTACAAAGAAAATTCAGTGATCAATTCTAACAACATTTTCAGAAGTAATAATAATAATACAGAAAATGTTCCAGAAAATAGAGTAAGGAAATACTTCTGATCTCATTTTGTAAGGCAGAACAACTTCTTAAAAAATTAAGAAAAGAGGGCAGCCCGGGTGGCTCAGTGGTTTACTGCCGCCTTCAGCCCAGGGTGTGATCCTGGAGTCCTGGGATCGAGTCCCACATCAGGCTCCCTGCATGGAGCCTGTTACTCCCTCTGCCTGTGTCTCTGCCTCTCCCTCTCTGGGTCTCTCATGAATAAATAAATAAAATATTTTTAAAAAAATTAAGAAAAGAGAACTATTAAAATCCCTCATAAAAAAGGAATGCAAATCCCTTTGCAAAATACCAGCAAATTAAAACTAGCAATAAAAAGAAAATATTATGACCAAATAGAGTTCATCTCAAGAAG
Organism: Vulpes lagopus; assembly: GCF_018345385.1. NCBI lineage: Eukaryota > Metazoa > Chordata > Mammalia > Carnivora > Canidae > Vulpes > Vulpes lagopus. The sequence goes on along the minus strand of NC_054840.1, from coordinate 32,959,869 downwards.
TTAACATTCAAAAATCAATCAGCTTAATTCACCATTATCAACAAGAAGTGAAGAAGAGAAGAAGAAGAAGGAGAAAAGAGACATGATTACCTCAATAGATGGGGAAAAAGCATTTGTCAAAATTCTACACCTATTCATGATTAAAATCTCAGCAAACTCACTTGATGCGATGAGCACTGGCTGTGTGTTATACTATATGTTGGCAAATTGAATTTAAATAAAAATGTAAAAAAAAACCTCAGCAAACTGAAAACATTGATGAAAGAAATTGAGATGACACAAACAAATAGAAAAATATCCCAAGTTCATCAGTTGGAAGAATTGTTAAAATGTCCATATTACCCCAAACAATCTACAGATTTAATACAATCCCTGTCAAAACATCAACATCATTTTTCCCAGAGCTAGAAAAAATAATCCTAAAATCTGTATGGAACCACAGAAGACCCCAAATAGTCAAAGCAACCTTGAGGAAAGAGCAAAGCTGGAGGTATCATAATCAAGGTTTCAAGATCGGATACAAAGCTGTGGTACAACATTATGGCACTGGCACAAAAATTGACACATAGATCAATGGAACAGAATGGAGAACCCAGAGAGAAACCCATACTTATATGGTCAATTAATCTATAACAAAGGAGGCAAGAATATCCAATGGGAAAAGAGAGTCTCTTTAACAAGTGGTGTTGGAAAAATTGGACAGCCATATGCAAAGGAATGAAACCAGAGCACTTTTTTACACTGTACATGAAAATAAATTCAAATGGATTAAAGACCTAAATGTGAGACCCAAAACCATAAAACTCCTGAAAGAAAACATAGGCAGTTATTTCTCTGACATCAGCCATAGAAATATTTTTCCAAAAAAGTCTCCTGAGGCAAAGGAAACAAAAGCAAAATTAAACTATTGGAACTTCACCAAAATAAAAAGCTTTTACACAGTGAAGGAAGCTGTCCACAAAACAAAAGGGCAACGTACTGAATGGGAAAATGTATTTGCAAATTTTCTATCCAATAGGAAGTTAATGCCCTAACTGTATAATGATTTATACAACTGAACCCAAAAAAAAAAAAACAAAACACCTGATCCAAATAAAAATGGGCAGAAGACCTGAATAAACATTTTTTCCAAAGAAGATGTACAGATGGCCAACAGACACACAGAAAGATGCTCAATATCACTCACTATTAGAGAAATGCAAATTAAAACTGCAGTAAGATACCACTTTCCACCTGTCAGAGTGGATACAATAAAAAACAGAAGAAATAGCAAGTGTTGGTGAGATTGGAAAGGACAAATACCATTTGCTTCAACATGGATGGAACTGGAGGGTATTTTGCTGAGTGAGGTAAGTCGATTGGAGAAGGACAATCATCATATGGTTTCACTCATATGGGTAATATAAGAAATAGTGAAAGGGATTATAAGGGAAAAGAGGGGAACTGAGTGGGAAAATTAGAGAGAGAGACAAACCGTGAGAGACTCCTAACTCTGGGAAATGAACAAAGGGTTGCAGAGGGGAGGTAGGCAGGGGGTTGGGGTCACTGGGTGACGGTAACGGGCACTGAGGAGGGCACTTGACAGGATGAGCACTGGGTGTTATACTATATGTTGGCAAATCGAACTTCAGTAAAAACAATAAAAAAAAAAAACAAGTGTTGGTGAGGATGTGGAGAAAAAGGAACCCTTATGCTCTGTTGGAGGGAATGTAAATTGGCACAACCACTTTGGAGAACACTACAGAGTTTTCTCAAAAAGTCAGAAATTGAACTACCCTATGATCCAGTGATTCCACCATCAGGTTATTTACCCAAAGAATATAAAAACATTAATTCAAAGAGTGAATGCACCCTTACATTTATAGCGGCATTACTTACAATAGCCAAGGTAGAGAAGCAGCCTGAGTGTCCATTAGCTGGTGAACAGATAAAGAAAATGTGGCATATATATACCCAATGGAATATTATTGAGCTATAAAAAATAATGAAATCTTGCCATTTGCAATAACATGGCTGGAGCTAGAGTGTACTATGCTAAGCAAAATTTGTCAGAGAAAGACAAATGATCCACAAATGATCTCACTCATATGTGGAATTTAAGAAACAAAACAAATGAACAGAGAAAGAAGAGATAAGCAAACAACAACAAATACTCTCTTAAGAAGAGAGGACAAACCAGCAGTTGCCAGAGGAGAGGTGGGGGATGGTAAGTGAAATAGATAAAAGGGATTAAAAGACTACACTATCTTGATGAACACCTAGGGACAAGAAAAAGCCTCAGCAAACTCAAGGAGCAGAGAACATCCCTAAACCAAGAAAGACCATCTGCAGCTAACCTACAATTAGCACCGCATTTAGTGGTGAAAGACTGAATGCCCCCCTCCAGGATCAGCAACAGGCAAGGGGGTCCACTCCCACCACATTTAGGCAACACTGTACCCGACCCTCTATCTAGTGAGATAAGGCAAGATACAGAACTAACACCATATAGATTCCCAAAGAAGAAATAAAGTTGTCTTTGTGGATTTGTGGGTAACATATTTTGTGAATAATATCACTTTTATGCAGTAAATCCTAAATCCTTAGGAGTCCTCAAAGGTTTCTAGGATTAAGAAATGGATTTGGCAAAGTCATACGATGAAAGGTCAATATACAATAATTAATTGTATTTATGCCAGCAACAAGCAACTGGAAAATGAATTTTAAATTCTATTCTTGATAGAATTTAAAAAATTATGTGGAAACAAACATATTACAATATGTGCAGTACTTATATCCTCAGAACTACGGAATATTGCTGAGGAGAATTATTTTTTTAAGATTTTAGTTATTTATTCATGAGAGACACAGAGAGAGAGACACACACAGAGACATAGGCAGAGGGAGAAGTAGACTCCTTGCAGGGAGCTGATGCGAGGCTCAATCCCAAGAACCCAGGACCAAGACCTGAGCCAGACAGATGCTCAACCACCAAGCCACCCAGGTGTCCCTGCTGAGGAGAATTAAAGAGACCTAAATACATGACAAGATATATTGTGTTGATCAGAACATATGATTTGTTATAATATCAATTATCTTTTAATTCATCAATAGATTCATTGGGAATGAAATGGGAATGAAAATCCCAACAGGCTTTTTGTAGAAAATAATTCTAAGTGTACATAAACTGAGACAGTTTTAAAACAGAGCAGAGATGGAGGATTTAGTCTGGTTTCAAAGTTTGCTGCAGGAATGAAATCCATGAAGTGTTGACATTGAAACAGACATGCAGACCATGGCATGGGACGAATCACCCGGAGACAGATCACACTTGAGAGAGCGTCTCCTTTTTTTACAAAGAGGGTAAAGCATGTTAATGGGGAAAGGACAGTCTTTCTACCAAAAGCACTAGGGCAACTGACATCAAACACAAATTTTAACTTGAAATGAATCACGGGCCTAAATATAAAACTATAAAAGTTCTTTATGACATTGGTGCAGGCAAAGATCACTTAGGATGCAAAACACAAAAACCTCACAAAAGGGAAACTGACAAATTGAATTTCACCAAATTAAAGCCTTTGTTCTCAGGAGGGTATCAGAGAAAAGGCCTGCCATGGACTGGAGAAAATGTTCCTGATATGTGTGTCATACCAAAGGCTGATGTCCAAAATATGACTCAATTATAACAATACAAACAGCCAATGGAGCACCTGGGTGGCTCAGGCAGTTGAGCATCTGACTCTTGATTTTGGTTCAGGTCATGATCTCAGGGGTCATGAGATCAAGCCCTGCACTCAGCTCTGTGCTCAGCGGCAGCAGAGCGTGCGGTGGGAGTTCTGCTTGAGATTCTCTCTCCCCTTCTGTCCTTCCACCATCCTTGCTCTCTTTCTCTCATTCTTTCTCTCTCTCAAATAAATAAATAAATCTTTGAAAAACCCAGTTTGAACAGCCAAATGTTTCAAAATGTTGACAAATGTTTCAATATGCCATTTATAGAAATAAAAAATTGGGGAATGATCAATACACATATGGAAAGGTGTTTCTTTAAGTCATCAAAGAAATGCACATTACAATCCCAAGAGGTTAATAATATAAACTCATCAGAATGGTAAAAATCCTAAATCTTGAAAATAATACGAGTTGACACGGATGCTGAACAACTGCTATAATTACTGGTGGAAATGCAAAGTGATGTGCCCCTTGGGAGAGCAGTTTGGAAGAGTCTAACAGAGGTGAGCACACGCTCACTTTATGGCTCAGCACTCAAACCCTTAGGTGTTTACACAAGAGAAATGAAAACATAGTCCAAGCCAACCACCTCATGAGTGTTCCCAGCAGTTATATTCTCAACAGCCACTAAATGAGTACATTTAAAATTATGCGCTGGGATGCCTGGGTGGCTCAGTGGTTGAGCGTCTCCCTTCAGTTCAGGGTCTAATCCCAAGGTCCTGGGATCGAGTCCCACATCGGGATCCTTGCAGGGAGCCTGCTTCTCCCTCTGCCTATGTCTCTGCCTTTCTCTATGTCTCATGAGTAAATATATAGATATAAAATAAAATAAAATAATAAAATAAAATAAAGCCCTAATAATAGGCCTACAAATATAAGTACAGAGAAGCCTAGAAGTAACTAAGAAAGCATGACCAGTTCAGCAAAATGAAGTTTTGCTTCATTTTGAAGTTTATAAAGAAGTTTATAAAGAACTTCTTTATAGTTTATAGTTTATATATAGGTTTATAAAGAAGTTTATAAAGAAAGAGTGAAATGAGAATATACAGTATCTAGGAAAATAGAAACAAATATATACTGCAAAGAAAAGCTAAGTAGATAGATCAGTACTTGTGATAAATGTAAGTGAGCTCCATACATGTCATTAAAGAGACAATCTCACCAACTGGTAAAAAAAAAAATCCTATGACAAGTCAGTTCTAGAGACCCAGCAAACATGAAGTGGGAAAGAAGAAAAAGAAAGGGAAATGATCACTGTATATCACTGCATGGTAACAAAGAGCAGCAAAGGGAGTAACGTGGGTGTAAAATCAGGGAAAACAGAGTGGAAGAGTCAGATATTCATAAAATAAAAGGAATATTACACCAAGAAAATATGCCAATCAGAAACTTTATGCACCCAAAAACAGAGCTTAAAAACACACATAGCAAATAAATATGAGTAGAAAAATCTGAACCATAATGAGAAAAGAAATAGAAACTAACGAAAGAAATAGAAAAAAAAAAGAGTAGAAAAGTTGCGTACTGTATTTAATAAGTTTGGTCTAATTTGCCTTTCACTAACTATCGAAATTGAACAATTAGAAGATACACATTCTTTTAAAATATTCATGAAACTACCACAAAGATTGATCATTGATTATCACACAAGGAGATCTTACCATGTTTTAAATCAATCACTCAATCTTCGAGTACATTATCTCTCTCTCTCTCTTCTTCTTTTCTCTAAGCAGGTTCCATGCTCAGCAGAGCCCAACACAGACTGAACTCATGACCCTGAAATCAAGACCCAAGTGGAGATCGAGTCCATCACTTAATAAATATAAAAGTGGTGCTTTGAGGGGTGCCTGGGTGGCTCAGTTGGTCAAGCGTCTAACTTTTTTTTTTTAAGATTTTATTTATTTATTCATGAGAGACACAGAGAAAAAGAGGCAGAGGGAGAAGCAGGCTCCATGCAGGGAGCCCGACATGGGACTCGATCCCAGGACTCCAGGATCACGCCCTGGGCTGAAGGTGGCACTAAACCACTGAGCCTCCCAGACTGCCCAAGCGTCTGACTCTTGATTTTGACTCATGATCTCAAGATTGTGAGATCGAGTCCCAAGTCGGGCTCTGCACTGGGCGTGGAGTCTGTTTAAAATTCTCTCTCCCTCTCCCTCTGCTCCATCCCCCCCTTATCTCTAAAAATATTTTAAGTGATGCTTTGAAAAGAAATCCTATTCAAACCATATATAAAAATGAATAGAAAAAATGAATGTGCAGGCACACACAACCAAAATTAAAATGGAAAGACATTTTAAAACTGAGACGTAATGAAATGATCTTGGGAATATAAGTAGCCAACAGTGTCTCAGGAATAAGAAACTTTAAAGCGGTGGCATACTCTGCAGTCAGTGAAAAGCAAGGATGTTGGTGATGACAGGGAAACTTCTTCAATATACCGTTAGCACAAGAAGCAAGCTTCAGGGCGTGCACGGCGTGTTCTGTAGGACCTGCTACGTCACCCATCGTGAGGACGGTTATCCCGTCACACTTCTGTGGTTCAGAAAGTTGAATGGCTGGGTGCCTTGTGAAGTGGGGAGGAGGGCTGTCTTCCAAGCTCATGGACTGGCCACTGGCACGTGTATACATATGGCTGACGTGACGGCAGGTGCACACGTGTACACATATGCCTTACATGTGTGTAGGTGCGTGCACATGCAGAGAGGTGCTTACAGAAAGTGCTAGGTGATACACACTGACTCCGAGGAGGGGAAAGGAGATTGAGGTTGTGGTCTGCAGCGGGCTCAGTGGTGAGCCCCAGAGAGATAGGCCTGCATCCTAGTCCCAGAACCTGTGAATGGGATTTTGTTTGGGAAAACATCGTCTGCAGATGTAAGTCAAGGACCTTGAGACGACGTCATCCTGGATTTCCTGTGTGTGCCCTACATCCTGGGAGAGGCGGGAGAGAGGGAGTGGGCGCAGGAAGGAGGCCGTGTGGATGGGAGCGGGTGGCCCCCTGCCCAGGTGTGCCCAGGACCGTCAGCACCCACCTGTCAGACAGGCTCTGCCCCAGAGCCTCCGAGGAGCCCACCCTGCGCACACAGGGGACCCAGTCCCTGGCCCCCCGAGCTGAGAGAGAAGGTGTCTCTACGGTGTCTGCCGCCCAGTGTGCAGTCATTCTAGCAGCCATGGAATTGTGACGTCCTCAATGATGTGAAAGTTGTTAATAGGGACAGTGTGCTCACGTCTGACGCGTGTCAAGAAGATATCAAGCTCCCTTTGTTTCTGTTTGGACCTGGTTCGTGTGCAAGGGAGGAAAAGCAGAGCACCAGCAGCTGGAGGGCTGTGGCAGGGCGGGGTCTCAGGGCTCCTGTGGACAAGGCGCCTCCCTGGCTCTGGCCGCGACAAAGTGGCCCTCCATCCCGCTGGCCAGCACCCCGCAGCACGGTCAGCCCTGGCCGCAGGACCCTCCGAGAACCGCAGGCTTGACTTGTGTGATAGCATCCTCAGCTGCCACCGGGGTGGGACTATACGCCACTGTGTCTCGGGGGTGGCGCCTCTGCTGCGACATGGGGTCCCAAACCATGCAGTTTCTCCATTATTACGACAACCAAGTGTACCTTCCGTGGACATCGCTGCTCTGTAGGAGGGGTGGCGAGGGAGGGACCCTGGGAGCCCTGGCCACATCGCCCGAGGGCCTGTCCCTGCGGTCACACACACAAGTGCGCACAGCCGCCGCAGGGGGTGGGGGTCCCCGGGGCCACGGGCAAAGCCATAGAAGCCGTTTATTTGGCTTTATTTCTAGATTTTTTGTATTACTTATGATTTCTAGGATTTTATTATTATCACACCTGCCTTATCGCGCACATAATCTAGCAAATTATAGCGGCTCTCTTCGCATTTCATTCCGTGTGTCTGCGCTTCTTTCCCCTCCAGCGTCTGCTCCGTATGGCACCGCGAGGCTGGAGCAGAGCGAGCGTGTCACACCAAGGACCTGCTTCCTGCTTCCTCTTCCTTTAACGACAAAATGCTATGTCCTTGTGGTGAGAAGTAATAATGACAACTGGTAAGTACACAAACCCATCCCAGTCCCTTATCCTATTCCTCAGAAGTTAAGCACCTCTGGGCACGTAGTGTGAATCCTGACCAACAGGTCAGTGTGTGCAGAGCCGGCATGGGCCTGACTTCAGAGGGGCCGGGGGACCCCCAGCAGCACCCTGACTTACCCCCTGCCCCACGCGGGTTTCAGCTGGTTCCCATGTTATGCTATGACAACAACACACTCAAATGCTCTTAGACGCATATTTTGGGGTAATTCCATAATTTAAATTTCTGGAAACAGAATTCCTATTCAGAGTCTAAGAAGATATTAGATTTTGATAAACTTTGAAAAATAGCTTCCAAAATACCTCATTTATATCCATGCCTGTCTTCCCCTGCACCATGAACACATTCTCCCATTTGCTCATCAAACAGTGTGAGCTCTCTTTCTGTCATTGTTGCAAATGTTTGATTCCCATTAGGCTATTTGGGGGTCGTTTTGTTGTTGATTTATATTATTGTTGCCTCCTCGATATTTGTTCTTTGGGCAATTATGCAATAATTTTGCAATGTAAAACTTGCCTCTTTTTATAGATGTTGTGTCCTTAATAACGTATGTATTGTTTGTGGGAAATATGTGAATATCCACACATATTCATGAATTTCTAACACCAACTACGGTTCACGTAACATGTATCAACTAACAACTGGTACGAGAATTCCCCTAAGAGAGAGAGAACTATCTTTGTCAGTGTGAACCCTTCTCAAGGAACTTAACACTGGCCTTGCGGTCGCTGGCAGAGACACACTGTACACGCTGTGGCCATGCTCCCTTCACAAGGAGTGGGCGCTGTGGGTTTGCTTCCAACAAGGAAGTGCAGGCAGGCAAGCAGGCCTGGGAGAGAGGAACACCAACCATCCGGGAGGAACAGCACAACATCCAATCTGAGGCTGCCTTTATCTTGGAGCAAACCCACCCCACCCTTCCCATCACCTCCCAGGTTCAGTAAAGGCCAGGACTGGGAAGAGGAAGGAGCGGGTCTCTTGCTCCGCCTGCAGAGGTGCAGCAGAGCCAGCTGGCTGGAAAGATGGACGTGCGGCCGAGCATCCTGGGAGAGCAGGTGTGCAGACCTGCCTGCTCCTGCTGCTCCCAGGGCCTACATGGCCTGCAGGTTTGCATGTGCACAGGACTGACCTGTAGGCGGCAGGGCTGGAGCCTGCCTGGGAACGGGCTTGTCCTGGGAATGGCTGAGGTGGGAGTCGTCCTTGTGGTGGAGAGTCTGGTGTGGAAACAGGTAGAACCAGTTGTGCTCAGAAGCACCTCTCACCTGCATTGAGGTGTGTGGGACCCGAGGGCACATTCCAGTGGCTGGTGGAGTGGAGGGCTGGGGGTGGGGTCAAGAGGAGTCAAAGAGAGTTGGGCCCCTGGGCTGAAGGCAACCCCAAACACAAACAAAGCAAGCTCCTAATTCAGAGGATGCCATCAGTATGGTAATCTGGAGATGAGTGAACCCCGCTGCCCAGCAGGGTTGCAGCCTCCTGGGAGGAGGGACAGGTAGGAAGCCCAGGGCAGCCCTAGGGCAGCGCAGGGAACCTGCAAACCCGGGGTAAAAGGACAGAGTCACCAGCGACCAGGGCGAAGGTGAGACCAAGTCCCCACTGGCTCTGTCCTCTGAGCACATCAGCTTCTTTCTTAGTGAGAACAGTCTTGTCCCCTGAGACTACACCTGCACCCACCTGCCTGGGAACAGCAGCTCTCTCCCCCACTTTGAGGAACACTCATTAAATGTTCTCTTTTAAGGTGGTGTACTGGTTCTGAGTTCCTCCTAAAGTCCGTGACCTCTGCGTATATCCTTGTTTGAATAGCGCCCTCCCCCCCCCCACACAAAGATAGCGTCCACCCAAAACTGGGAACGTGGCCTTATTTAAAAATGGGGTCTTTGCAGACCTGCTTCAGGGAAGGATCTGCCTAGGTTGGGGGGCCTAGATCCAATGGCAGGGTCCTTCCAGAAATAGGAGACTTGGGGGAAGGCAGAGACAGGATCAAGTGACCCCAGGGCAGGGATGCCTGGGGCACCAGGAGCTACGGAGGCAGGATCCACACCTTGCCCACAGCCAGATTTCAAACTTCTGGCCTCCAGTTCTGACACAGTAAGTTCCTGTTGTGTTCAGCCACTCTGTTGTGGCCCTTTTTTACACTACCAACAGGTGACAGATGCCACATGGGTCCACATGCAGCTCCCGTTAGGACGTTGGCTGTCTATGACCACATCACCCAGATAAAGCATCCGACCTTGAACACCTTCTGGTCACTCTCCCTTCATTCTGGTTTCTGCTCAGACGTTACCTCCTCAATGGGACCAACTCTCGTGGGCATGGATAAAATGCCCTCAGGTTGCTTGCCCTGTTTCCCTGTTCTTCCCAGTGCTGCCTACTCCTGGAGAAGACAGCAAGAGTCCGGCAGGCCTCCCTCCAAAGCCATCTCTGATATGTGTCCTTGTAAGAGCAGCGCCTTGTGGCTTCTGTTGCTGGAAACAATGGTTAACCAGTGAAATTCCGTCCTCACTCTATATGAAGATACGTTGGGCCCTTCCTTTATGTGTTAGGTGACCTCTCTAAAGAGCCTGGGTCCAACCCGGTCACCACTAACCACACCCACAAGCCCCAGCGTTGTGCTCATGGGTTCAGGGACCCTGCACACAAATGTCTCCTGTGTGCCAGCCAATACCAACAGAGGATCCTTAAAATAGAGACCCAGGTCCTCACTCTACCCCCAGAGCATAAGCCTGATAAACCAAATTGGTTAAGACCAGCCCCCTGAGATGCTAGCCCATGAATATATTATTGCTTCTGACAGCAAATGTGATCGAGGTGCCGGTGAGAAGCTGTGCTTAGTTCACGGTTGATTAAAAAACACATCGATAATGGATGCAGGTGAGGGGGAGGCTTATTGGAGAGCACATTGTAATACTTACAAAAATAAAAAACAAAATAGAGCATGCTCTAAGCCCAACAAAGATGAGCATGTCCTTGATCTCAGCAAACATGAGACTGAGAAGGGACTCAAAGGGATGTGAGTGATGAGGCTGAGAATAAACTCAGGCACGCATCTGAACGCCCAGACACATGCCTGTGGACAGTCGGTGATGTGATGAGAGCCGGCATAAAGTGGCTGAAGTCACTCAGGACACTAGCAACAGATTTGCAACCCCTGCTTTGAAATCTCACTGCTCTCTGTGCTGCATTGTTTTATTCACGGTGCGACCTGGTACAGGCTGGTGTTCACGTCCCTCCCCACCTGCTAGTGGGCGGAGGAGGAAACTCTCTGCTTGACGACTTGTCTCTGCTGCACAGGGCTATGTTCTCTCCTGCAAAGTGAGGGTGCAATAAAAATGTGAATAAATAACCAAAATATTCCAGTGTCCACACTCATCCTCACTTCTGGATACATAAACTCCCAAAGGACATAGGATCAAGTCTCCTGGAGCCCCTTCCTATCCAACGTGCGCAAAATTCCAGCCACAGCCCTCTGCGTGTGCATAGCCAGCAGCGTGATTGTGCCCAGAGGTGCCCAGAGTGCTCGTTGGCTCCGATCGCTGGCCATCACCTCCCACCCTCAAGGAGTCTGCCAAGTATCGCTGCCAACGTAAAGCCCTGGCCTGTATTTTGAGCACCATCTCAGGAGACGTGTAAACAGCCTATCACATTCTCCCAGCACTTGATTAAGAGCTTGGGCGTCGTGGGCAAGAGCGTGTGGCGACGCATGGAAGGAAGGAGCCACCATCAGGGGAGGTCGTGGAGGCTCCTGCTGCTGGAGCCAATGGTTAACCAGTGAAATTCCGTCCTCACCTCACATGAGGATATGTCAGGCCCCCTCCTTTATGTCTTAGATGATGGTGGCAGGCCCTGTGGCTGTTACTGTGCAGATGCTTGTCATCACCAAGTGCCAAGGCTGAGAGGCTTGGACGACAGATATGTGTTCTGGAGGCCAAGGTCCAAAATGGGTATGTGCACGGCTGGTTCCTTCCGAGGCCCTTCTCCTTGGCATGGAGAAGTGCTCTTCCCCATGTCCTTCACCTGGCTGCCCGTGGTTGTATGTGTGTGTCCTCAGCAACTTCAAGGATGCCGGTCATGTGGGCTCGGGCCATCCTTTTGTGGCCTCACTTAGGTTGGTGACCTCTCTAAAGAGCTTGTGTCCAAAGCCAGTGACACGCAGAGGTACTCAGACCAGGGCTTTCACAGATGAGTCGGGGGGATGGAGTCACCCCACAGCAGTTCTCAGTAACTATTTGCTGGCATATTTGACTAACAAATGAACAAACACACAGGAGAATGAGGCCAAGGAAAAGCAGACTCTCTTGCAGCGTCAATCATGAGGATGGAAGGTGCCTGGGCAGGTGCTCTACCAGTCAGGCGGTGAGATTGAAGCAGGAGATGGGGACCTAGACACCACCCCAAAGCCTTGCAGGGTGTCACAGGGGTGGCCCAGGTGCAGAGTGGATGCTACTCGTGGCTGCAGAGCTCACACCCACAGCTGTGAAGATGTGTCATATAACCGTGTTGTGTCTCCTCTGAAAGCCCGGAGTCCAAGCCTGTGTTTATCCTCACTGTCCCTTACGATCCTGTTGAATTCCCGCTGCCAGCCTGCTGGCTTTTAACTTCCAGGCCATCCCAGCAAACCCAGAAGCTTCTTTCCTCTCCCAGAGAAGACTTGGTATTCATCTGCTATGCACCTTCCCTGCCAGCCACTTGGTCTTCCTTTCTCTTCTGCCCTCCTCCCCTGACCGCCACAGCCTCTGAGCTCATTTCCAAAGGGCTCCAGCCTCCGATTCCCTGGGACAGAGGGGTTTTGCTGAGAGCACCCCAAGCTCCCCTTCTGGCCTCCGCTGTCTACTGGCAGCCCTCACGTCCACGGCCGGGCTAAACCACACCATGACCACAGCTCTCTCCCACTGTGGCTGAAAAGTCAAACTTTGGAAACACCCCTCTTGCCCTTTGCAGAAGCCACACGAAGTCTACCGTGAGTTCCTAAGCAGCTCCATTCAAAAGAAACTGCCTCGATTTTACTAACTCTGTCCTTATGGAAAAACCCTTCCAATGCTGGTGGAACCACGGCAGCCCCCTCCTGCCAATAGGGGGTGAGCACATCCTGCGAGCTTTCCCCAAGAGAACGCTTCCATCCTTCCCACGGAAAGCTGCCTCCCACTGCACACAGAGTCCTGGGGTGACATCCATGCACCCCCATCTCTGCTGCTACCGTTTCCACCTGGCATTCTAGTGATGGCTCAGGTGTGAAGCAAAAAGAGACTGTCATGTCCCCTTTGTGTCACACGGGGCTGTGGTTATTCACCTATTTTTGCTCATGGACTGTGGCTGAATTTAGTCTAAAACAAGGATTTGTCGCCATCATCCCTGTTGGAGGAAGGGAATGCACGAGGTCAGCATGACAAGATGGATTTCCATGCCTCCGTCAACCAAAAAAAGAATTAAAAACATGGAAAGAAGTGTTAAACCCAAATTATAGCTAAAGAGAAAGTAGGAGGCAAGCATATTGTCCAAGGCTCTCCCTGCAGCTCTTGGCCTACATGTATGAGGTATGTGCAAGGTGCCCTGCTAGGTCCCTAGGGTTTTTTCCTCTTAAAGAATAGGCTTCTAAGGAAGGCATTGTAGCTCTCTTTTACAGACGAGATGTTGAGGGTCACAGACACCAGGTAAGCTGCCCGAGGTTGGCGTAATAGCTACCTATTGCTACAAACAAATTGTCTCAAATTTAGTGGCTTAAACCAAAACCACTCTCATTCTTCATGATTCTGTGAGTTGGTGGCACTCAGCTGGAGGCCCCTTCCGTTACCCCACACGGGGGCATCCTCATGCTGCATCCCGCGGGGAGCTCACGGAGCGTCCAGGATTCCCTTTCTCTGGCAGAGCATCTGTCCTCGAGAGGGGTGGCCTCCTCCACCCCTCCACATGGCCTCTCTCCATCAAGGGGTCCAACCTGAGCTTCCTTATAATGTGGCAGCTGAGGCGCAGGAGGTGAAGCTCCCATCCCCTTCTGGAGCTGGAAGTTGCTAGAAGTTGCTTCTATTGCATTCTGTTGATGAAAAACTGTCACTGGCCAGCGCATGTCCAAGGGGCAGGGACACAAGTGTAGAAGGCTGCGAAGAGCACAGTCCACACACAGAACCGATGATGAAAATTGTTGCTTCCTGGGGCGCCTGGGTGGCTCAGTCGGTTAGGTGTCTGCCTTGGGCTCAGGTCGTGTTTCCAGGGTCCTGGGATCGAGTCCCACAATGACCCCCACGAGGAGCCTACTTTTCCCTCTTGCTCTGCCTCTCCCACCCACTCATGCTCACTTGCTCTCTCTCTCTCTCTCACTCTCTCTCTCACTCTCTCTCTCTCTCTCAAATAAATAAATAACATCTTTCAAAAAAAATCATCTCTGGACGTTGGGAAATAGGGAAGATGGTGGAAGGGTCCGCTGTAGAAATGTCTGAGTTTTCAAAATATGAGGATGTATAACTTTGGTGAAAATAAAAACAAAAGTAGAAAACATGACAGATGGGGCATCTGGGTGGCTCAGCTGTTGAGCATCTGCTTTCAGCTCAGGGCATGATCCCAGGATCCTGGGATCAAGTCCCACATCGGGCTTCCAGCAGGGAACCTGCTTCTCCCTCTGCCTGTGTCTCGCCTCTCTTTCTGTGTCTCTCATGAATAACTAAATAAAATGTTTTTTAAGAAAAGGAGACAGACTAGATAAGACCCACAGATTTGCGAAGATCTAACATGAAATCACAGGGCGTGTTTCAAACAATTTATAGAAGAAACAAATTTGAGGCTTGGGAAAATCTGCTATCCATGGAATAAATGTGACCTCACACCATTAAAAACCAATTCAAACGACTAGAAGATGCAATTTTGGAAGTCCTACTGTTATAAGAAGGAACATATTTTGTATTCTAGGTTTTTTAAAAAATGGCTTCAATCAACCAAAAGGTCACAACTTATAAAACACTAACAGATTATACTATTAAAGATCAAGGACTTACTTAAGTTAAGAAATACTTTAAACTGACTTGAAAGACCAAAAAGTTAGGAAGATAATCTTAATTTACATGGATGCAAAAGATTTAATATAATAAATTATAAAGATCACTTATTAATAACAAAAGATCAACAATCAAATAGACAAAAAAGCAAAGAAACTGAGAAAACGATTCACAGCAGTGGAGAGATAACTGGCCAGAAAACACGTGATGATGGTGCCAGCCTCCAAAACAACACAAGATGAAGGAGCACACAAATAAAATCTCCGGTCAGATTGACAAAGACAGAAATGATGGAGCGCATCCAGATCTGACGAGGGTTTGATAAACAGGCAGAGTGATGGAAACATAAACTCTTTAGGAGTGTTTTGAACATTAATTTATAATTTTAGGAAAATATAAGATGCTTATTAATTGAGACACTATATATGATCATTCAGTTTATTAATTGAGACACTATGATAAAAAGCTCAGAGGATAAATATAAAATTTGGTGGTTTTGTAAACACGTATAACCCCGTAAATCATGACACCCATCAGCATATGAAGTGGAGTCTTCCCATGTCCCATGCTGGTCCTCTGCCATCCTAGGTCCCAGGTGACTTCCCCTGCTATACTTATTAATATTAAAACATTACTGTTCTAGAATGCCATACGAATGCAGTTATATGCTCTACACTCTTTTGTATCTATTTCCCGTTTCGGCATAATGTTTTTGAGATTCATCCATGTTGTGTGTGGTACATCATGCCTTTTTATGGGACCATATGTTACATTCAGTAAACAGACCACAATTTAACTCCTCTATCGATAACTATTTGGGTTGTTTCCAGTTTGGGGCTATTATAAATAATACCACAATAAACATTTGGGTCAAATAGTTTGCAGGGTGTGTGTTCTCATTTCTCTTGCATAATCACCTAAGAATACAATTTCTTGGACAAGCGATAAGTATGTTTTTAACTATATATGAAACTGCCAGCAGTTTTCCAAAGTGCTCCCGCAATTTTATATTTCCACCAGTGGTAGTTAAGAATCTCAGTTACTCCTCATCATTGCTAACACTTGACATTATCAGTCTTTTTAAATTTAGCCTGATTTTAATGGGTTTGTAGTAATATCTTGTGCTTTACATTTGCGTTTCTTTCATGACAAACGATGTGGACCATTTTTGAAAGGCTTATTGGCCATTTATATATCTTCTTTTGGCAAGTATCCATTCAAGACTTTTCCCAATTTTTATTAGATTCTTTCTCTTCTTATCAAAATGTGTGATGTGCTTAAAGATAGATAGATATCTTTTTGTCAAATTATGCACTATAAACAATATACCCTCTATCACAAATTATATGCTATATACAATATCATCTACATCACTAATTACACACTGTGGCTTGCCCTTTCATTATATTGTCTTTGTCACCTGCAGACAGTTTGAAGTCCAATTAATCCTTTTTTTTTTCTTTTAAGGATATTCTTGTGTATGACTTATCTAAGGAATATTTTATCCCCCAAGTTGTAAAGATTTATTCAAATGTTTTTTTCCAGATGGGTTAGCTTTTGCATTTAAACTTATGATCCATTTCAAATTACTTGGTATATGATGTGAAGTGGAAGGCATAGTTATTTTTCTTCATGTGGATATTGAGTTGCTCTTGTACATTCATATGAGGACTAAGTGACCACATATATAGATCTATGTTGGGACTCCCTATCTTGTTCTGTGGGTCTATAGGTCTATACTTCACCAGTATCAAGTTGGCTTAATTATTGTAATTTTATAGTAAGGCTTGAAGCCAAGGAACTTAAGCTTTTCAGGTTGGTTCTTCTTCAAAACTGTAAACTAATCTTATTCTTTTCAATTTCACACAAACTCTAGAATCAATCTATCAGTTTCTACAAAAAAAAAAAAAATCCTACTGATATTTTGATTGGTTCTGTATTGAATCCACATATCAATTTTGGGAGAATGAACATCTTAACAGCATATAGTTTGTAATCCTCTTTTTATTTACATCTCCCTCACTTAGTCTCAGCACTATTTTATGTATCTCGTGTAGAATTTTTCTGTAATAAATTTGTTGTAATTAACTTATATTTGTTTAAGTTGAAATTCTTATTTGTTAAAAATTAAGTTTTCTGGGGCATCTGGGTGACACAGTCAGTTAAACATTCAAATCTTACTTTCAGCTCAGGTCATGATCTCAGGGTCATGAGATCTAGCCCTACATTGGGCTCCACTGCACTCAGTGAAGTCTACTTCTCTCCCTCTCCCTCTGACTCCCATGACCTTCCTCTAAAACAAATAAATCTTTAAGAAAATAAATTTCCTATAATTTGTATGCTACACTGTAGAAATATAATTGATTATTTGACTAAAATGTCAATACTACCCAAGCAGTCTACAGATTAAATGCAATCTCTATAAAATACCAACAGCTTTTATTACAAAACTAGAATAAATTTGGTCAATTGGACATCTGCCTTTGTCTCAGGTCATGATCCCAAGGTCCTAGGATAGGACTTCTGTCTCTCCCTTTGTCCCTCCCCCTACTGGTGGCCTCTTGCTGTCTCTCTCTCAAATAAATAAATAAAATCTTAAAAAAAAAAAAAAAAACTGAACACATCACAATTCCAGATTTCAAGTTATATTACAAAGCTATAGTAATTAAAACAGTATGGTACTATTGGTACTGTTTTATGTACCAGTATGGTACATAAAAATAAATATATATTTCAATGGAATTGAACTGAATACCCATAAGTGAACTCACAACTATATGGTCAATTAATCTTCGACAAAGCAAGAAAGAATACACAATGGAGAAAAGACAGTCTCTTCAACAAATGGTGTTGGGAAAACTGGACAGCCACAAACAAAAAAATGAAACTGGACCCCTGTCTTACACCATACACAAAAATAAACTCAGAATGGATTAATGAGCTAAATCTGAGACCTAAAACCATAAAAAACCCTAGAAGACAGTACAGGCAGTAATTTCTGTGACATCAGCCATACCAGCAAACAAACTACTAGGCCTACATCAAAATAAAAAGCTTCCACACATCAAAGAAAACAATCAACAAAACTAAAAGATAATGAGAGAAGATATTTGCAAATGACAAAACCCATAAAAGGCTAGTATCCAAAATATATGAAGAATTGACACAACCCAACTGCCCCAAAACAAATAATCCAATTAAAAAAAATAGGCAGAAGACAGGCACAGACATTTCTCCAGAGAAGACATACAGATGGCCAACAAAGACATAGATAGATGATCAACACAACTCATCATCAGGGAGATGGAAATCAAAACCACAATGGGGTACTACCTCACACCCGTCACAATGGCTGAAATCAAAAACATGATGAGATGACTGGCTGGCTCAGTTGGTAGACCACGGGACTCTTGATCTTGGGATTGTAAGTTCAAAAGCCACGTTGGGTATAGAAATTACTTAAAAGTAAAATTAAAAAAAAATACCCACAAGAAACAACAAGTGCTGGTGAGTGTGTGTAGAAAGGGGAACCCTCGTGCACTGTTGGGAATGCAAACTGTTGAAGCCACTGTGGAAAACAGTATGGAGGGTCCTCAAAAAAGTTAAAAATAGAACTACCATAAGATCCAGAAATCATACTACTGAGTATTTACCCCAAAAAATATTTTAAAAAACACTAATTCAAAGGATACATGCACTCCTATTTTTTAGCAGCATTATTTACAATAGTCAAGATATGAAAGTAGCTGAAGTGTCCATTGATAGGTGAATGGATAAATAGGATGTGAGATATACGCACAACAGAAAGTTACTCAGCCATAAAAAAAGAATGAAATCTTGCCATTTACAATGACATGGATGGAGCTAGAGAGTATAATGCTAAGTGAAAGACAAATACCATATGATTTCACTCATATGTGGAATTTAAGAAATAGAACAAATGAGCAAAGGGAAACAAAAAGACACAAACCAAGAAACAGACTTATAACTCCAGAGAACCCACTGATGGTCACTAGAGGGCAGGGGGGTGGAGGGATGAGGGAAATAGATGATGGCATTAAAGAGTACACTCATCATGATGAAAAAAAAAAAAGAAGAAAAGAAAAAAGAAAGAAAAGAAAATAAAGAAAAGAAAAGAAAAGAAAAGAAAGAAAAGAAAAGAAAAGAAAGAAAAGAAAAGAAAAAGAAATATAACTGATTATTTTAACATGGATTTTGTATCCTGTGACCTTGTTAAATTCACATATTAATTCTAATAGATATTTTGTTTTTCACAATCCTGCTAAGGAATCTTTGCAAATCTTATCTTGTGTCTTTGTTTGCTTGCTTGTTTCCTTGCTGTGTGGTTACACTGGCTAAGACCTCCAGGGTAATGCTTAGTCCACCTGGACATCCTTACCTTGCTTCCATCCTGAAAAGCATTTACTTTTCCCTAATTAACAGTAATGTCATCTCTGGTGTGTGTGGATGTACTTTGTCAGGTGAGAGATTCTGTCCATGGTTTTCTGAGGGTTCTTTATAAGGGAGTGTAAATTTTGCCACAATTCTTTTCTGCCCATCAACTGATGTGACTTTTCTCCTTTATTCTGTTAATATAGTGAATTGTATTGATTTTTCCCAAGTTGAGTCGATCCTAAATTCCTGGGAGGAACTCCATTTGTGCATGGTGATTTACCCTCCAATGTGTTGTGGAACTGGATTCACTGATAAACTGGGGGACTCATTTCGATGTTCACACGACATCTAAGAGAGCACAGTTAGGATACATTTCATAGTCACCAGAGTGGCTAAGTGGACACCAGTGACCATGCCAAGTGTTGGCAGGAGCGTGAAGCACCCAGCATCCTCCCACATTGCTGAGAGATGTAAACAAGACAGTCATTTTCCATCCCTGGAAAAATTGCTCCTTCATTCACCCTGTGACCCGGTCACCTCACTTCTCAGACTGTCTCCTGATTCTGTGCCTTCCCAAATACGGGCTGCCTTTGTGGAAGGCTGCACCCTGCAGGACTGTTTCTAAAAACAAAAGCTTATAGCAGCACAAATGTCTTTCCTAGGGGTCTGGTCGAATAGGCTCAATGCATTCCCCAAATGAATGCTATGTAGGTAACTTTGAAAAAACGACAAAAATCTCGATAAAATAACTGGTTGTGATTTCCTTGATTTAACGTTCAGAGAAGTAGCAGGATACGATAGGACCATATAGAATAGGCTATTTGTCTTTAAGAATGGGAAGGGGATGCCTGGGTGGCTCAGGGGTTAAGTATCTGCCTTCGACTCAAGGCATGAACCTGGGTCCTGAGATCGAGTCCCACATCAGGTTCCCCACAGGGAGCCTGATTCTCCCTCTGCCTGTGTCTCTGCCTCTCTCTCTCTCTGTGTGTCTCTCATGAATAAAAAAAATAAAATATTAAAAAAAAAAGAATGGGAAGGGATTTACTTATTCTCATGAATGCATGCATATCCTTGCTTACATGACCAAAAAGAGTCGAGAAGACCTGCGAGAAGGTAATGGGGATGGACAAATGGAGGGTGGAGACAAATAAAGGGAAAGGAAAGAATCCCAGCTTTGCTAAGTATACTGCTCACGACTTTTAAACTGCGGAAGTTACTTTGCAAAATGGAATCCAATCCCAAATGGGAAAAGCTACAAAATTAATATACAGAGAAATATATAAATCTGTGTATAAAATTGACAGGAAAATTTGATATTTTCAAGTAATTTTGAACACAATACTTTGTGCATCCTGAATGTGATATCTTCCAGATACAAAAAGATTTGCCAAAAAAAAAAACACAAACTCTACTCTGAATTTGTTATTAGTAATGTTGATATAGCTTTGAAACTTTTATGTATATTTTATGATAAATCAAATAAATAAATATACAATGCTGAAGGAAACAAGACTTTCAATATATGGAGAGAGATATGAATAAAAATATTTTGATGCAAAATATAAATTAGAAATATGTGTGTGCTTATCTGAGATATAATTGATTATCTACTTTACTTCAAAATCTATATATAAAAGTTGACCATAAATATGGTTCTCATATAAAAATCTGGAAGAGTCAGAGATTTCATGAGATAACAAATACAAAGACTTGCTCTCCTTCTCATTCCATTATAGTCCCTACTCAATTCATCATTTTCATACAGAACTTTAAAATTACCAAATATGTAAGAAAAATTAAAAAAAATACATAAGTGACAAAATGTACATTTTTCCCTATTCATGCTGCAGATTTCATTCCTCATAAATAACCACTTGGAATTATGTTTGTTTGTATCCTCACAAATCTTTCTGCACACAATAATAGTATAGTATTTTTTTAAAAAAATGAGCAAAAATCCTGCCAAATTTAGCAGTTGTTCACAGATCAGACTTTTACCCATGAGTAACTTTACAAATCTTCCCCACTAGGCCTCCCTTAAAGCGAAAGAACAATGCACAATGTCCCCTCTTCCAGTTACCATGATCACTGGGTCTGCCGGGCACTTCTGCAGCGTCCCAGAGCGTGGACACTGATGCAGCTCCTGGCTCTGCATCCTCAGAAGGGTGTGGTTATGGCCTGTCAGCCGTGCGCTCAGAAGGGACAGCATGTAAAATCGACCTCACACTTTCAGCTGCCAGGATCTGTGTGTCCCTTAACAGTCTCTGAAATGCACAGGGTCAAGGTCTGAACACTCCCATCACTCAAGGGCGCCTCCTTGTCATTTTTATAAACACTCCCCCGTCCTCACCTCTCCCAACTCCCCACCCTTGACCCCAAATGCTAGCAGCCACCAACTGATCCCCACTTCCAAACTCTCCTATTTCTTTTATATATATATATATATATATATATATATATATATATATATATATATATAATTTATTCATGAGAGACGCAGAGAGAGAGGGAGAGAGAAAGAGAGGCAGAGACAGAGGCAGAGGGAGAAGCAGACTCCATGCAGGGAGCCCGACGTGGGACTGGATCCCGGGTCTCCAGGATCACGCCCTGGGCTGAAGGTGGCACTAAACCGCTGAACCACCCAGGCTGCCCTAAACTCTCTTATTTCAAAAATATTCTATACATTTTTTTAATTTAAATTCTATGTATCATGCAGTATATAGTCGTTGGGATTGGCTTTTGTCCCTCTGCCTAATTCTCTGGAGATCACCCAGGTTGCCAAGTGGACCAACAGCTCACTTTGTGCACTGCGGAGGAGTACCTCAATCACCCGGCCATGGAAGGACATATGGGCTGTTTCCAGGTTCTATTACAAATAAAGCTGCTACGAACATCCATGTGCAGAAGTTCGTGTGAACCTACATTTCTGTTTCTCTGGGACCAACGCCCAAGAATGCAATTGCTAGACTTTGTGGTAGTTTCAAGTTTAGTTTTATAAGAAACTGCCAAACAGTTTCCCAGAGTGAAAGTACCATTTTATATTCCCACCAGCAATGTGTGAATAATCCAGTTTCTCCACATAGTCACCAGCATTTGAAGCTGTCACTCTTATTTATTTCAGGCATTCTGATGGGTACCTGTATTCCCCTTGTGATTTTAATTCGCATTTCTTTGATGGCTAATGATGACAAGCATCTTTTCATGTGCTTATTTGTCATCTGCATATCCTCTTTGGTGAAGTGTCTTTTTATATCTTTTGTCCAATTTCTAATTGTTTGTCTTCTGTCATTGTTTTCTTTTTTCTTTTTCTTTTTTTTTTTTTTTTAGTATTCTTTATATATTCTAGATACTAGTCCTTTGTTGGATATATGGTTTGCAATTATTCCCCTCAGTTTGTATCTCATATTTGCATTCTTTTAAAAGGAACTTTCACAAAAATAAGTGAATGAATAAATGAATAAATAAATAAATATATCTTTCACACAACAAAAAGTTTCAATTTGGGTGAAGTTTTCAATTAATCACATTTTCCTTTTATGGATGTGCTTCTGGTGTCTGGTCTAAGATTTCATTGCCTAGTCCTAGATCTTAAAGATTTTCTTCTATGTTTTCCTAAAACTCTTACAATTACATTTAAGTCGCTGATCCATCTTTAGTTAATTACCATATAAGGTATGTTTTCTGTTGGTGTTTTCCTAGGGATGTCCAATTACTCCCACCATTTGTTGGAGAGACTAACTTTCTTCCATTGAATTGCTTTGCATCTTCATCAAAATAAGTCAGGCGTATTTGTGCAGGTCTGTCTCCGGGTTATCTATTCTGCTCCAATGTTACCTGTGTTTGTTCCTCCACCTCCTGTAGCCTGTAATGTCTTGAAATCAAGTAGATGGATTCCCCCTACTTTATTCTTTGTCAAAATCATTTTAGTGATACTAATGACCATGCCTTTAAAAATACACTTTAGAATTAGCTCGCTTGCATCTACAAAAATCTCATGGGGTCACATTGTTTAAATGCTATAATTCTTTCCCACTCAGAATATTTTATGTAAAATATTGCCAACTTTCAGTTTGCGTATGTGCAAGTTTCCTTTCCCCAAATGTCAACACGCATTCATTCTGTCACCCAAGTAATCGCTGTGAGCACCTGCTATGTCCTGGGGACCGCACAGATCATTTGGGATGGAAAATTAAGAATGTATGCCCACTTTCCTCAAAGAACGCAAGATTCGGAGCTGACTGCTAACTCAAGAATTTTTGTAAAACTCAATGTTATTTTCAATGTGCAGGTCTACTAGGTCCTCAAGTTTAACATCCAAAATTGATCATGTCTTACATCAGAGAGCCAGGGCTCCTGAAAGTCCTTTGATCTGCCCCATTGCCTGTGCTCCACCATGCTCAGGTACAGTGGAATCTCTAAAGGGTTAGCAGGTCAATTCTGTTTATTTCCCTCAACCCCTTGCTGTGCCTTTTAGAAGTAAAAATGGATAACCAGGAGTGCGCCATTCATTCATTCATTTCATCAATACTTGTTTCCTGCTCATGATTATCCCAGGCTTAGAGTGGGGGATGGGGGAACAAGGTCAGGGACCCAACATACCTGAACACCAGCAGCTCCCAGGGAGAAGGGGTGAATGAGAACCATGGGGAAGAGACTTATGGGGTAAAACAATCTGTAGAGACCTGACATGGGAGGAAGTGTAGCTGCAGGCAGAAAGGTGAGTGGGCCAAGCTGCTTGGAGCAGGGCTTTAAGCAGACTTGTAGTTGAAGATCCAGATCCCTCTGGTTGCAGTGGTAAGAGGGTGTCCTTTCTAGAAAGAGCTAAGGGTGGGCTAGAAAGGGGGGAGCTCTCCTCAAGGAGGGAGGAGGTGGGTGACAGGCCACAGTCTGCCAGAGCAAGGACCTTCTCCCAGGCACTGGCTCTCTCCCCTTTCCTTGGTAGGCTGCACTCTGCCCTTCCCTAAAGTGCTGTCCCCAAGCCCCATTCTCTAATCTGGATTTGGATTTCTAAAATATGTGCACAGTGACATCAAGACAAGATATAGAATTCTGCACACTATAAAGGTATGTGTCTCCCATAGGGAAATGCAGGTGGCCAGTGGGCAGCCGGGCTACCGTGGGTGCTGTCTTTACCTTCAGGAGAGGCCTGGATGCCTGTGGCCATGAGCAGGCAAGGGCCAGGCCTTGCCTCCCACAGAGTGAGGTGGTGGTTCCCCAGATCCCAGATGGAGGGCACAGGGCCCCCAGGGAGCCTGTTGCCCAGGAAGCCTGTCCCCCAGCCATGCTTTGGATAACTGCACAAAGACATACACACAGGTGATGATCCATTTAAAGGTCTAAACTGCAAACCCAAGACACTGTCTTCTTGTTGTTTTGTTTTGTTTTCTGGAGAGTACAGAAATGGAAAGAGGCAGAAATACATGAATGATGTAAATTTTTAAGATTTTTTTTAAGACTCCCAAATTAGCAAAATATACTTCTGTGCTATAACACTTTTTAGAATGCTAATTCGCTTTAACTTTCAAAACAAAATATTTTCACACAATAAAAATGTACAGAGTAACACAAGTGCATGTAACCATCATTCCAAGTTAATAATCACTAACGTTTTTGTGACATTCACAAGAGATATATTTTTCAGAAATAAACCCTCACTAAAGGTGCTGGAGCCGGCCTCCCAATCCCACTGCCCCTCTTCAAAGGTGCTGGGCCTGCCCCACAGTGGAGTGGACCCTTTCCTTCCCACGCTGCTCTTGCAGCCGCTGGACTGCCCCCCAGCCCCACCTGTCAACAGCACAGAATATCACTGGCTGTAGAATCCACGCTTACCGTCATCTTGCCCGTATCCTTTTGCTTTTTAATTATTTTTTCCTCACCCTCGAAAGTTTTATACTTTCAGTACTTATTCCTCTTGATACGAGAACTACCTTCATTCACATTCATCTCCAGCGATCATTTTATCTCCATGAAATATGCCACAAATTCTATATTCAGGCCTGTACTGATTGCAACGTGGGGGCTTCCAGTCCTGCACTGCAGGGCTGTGCTTGGCCGGCCTGCCAAGCCTCGCTGGACATTCTCTCAGCTGGACAAGGAAGCAAGGGGTTGCAGGTGAGAGGGGAGTGGGCATCTTCTGTTCTCCTAGATGCTGCCCAACATCTCCTAAGTTTCTTTGTAGCAATTTAAACTAGCACAGCAATGAGAGAGAGCTAGCTCCCTGTCTCTGCACCTCCTGGGCCTAGTTTGGTGTCATCCAGTGGATGGAAAAGTCGCATCACCTCCACTGTCTGATTTCCCCATCTCTGGGCAACTGGGGCACCTTCTCGCTTTTTTGAATCTTCTCTGTGCAGAGTCTGTTCATATCTCTGGCCCATTTTTCCACCGAATGGCTTGCCTCACCCATTGGCTGTCAAAATTCTTCATGATTCTGTATGGCAGTGTTTGTCATATTCACAGGTGCTCTAAACATCTTCTCCCTGGTGGGTGTCGGCCATTAATGTGCTGCCCACCTGAAGTTGATTTTGTTTTTATTTTTCATGCAATTTGTTAAACTGTTGTTTCTGCATTCTCTCCAGTGCTTAAAAAGGGAAAACAAAATAAAACCCTCCTCCCTTCCCTGCCTAAGCAACACCAGGTGTGTCACAGCCTGCAGGAGATCCTGGGAGCGGACAGGCACGCCTGTGCGCGGGACATGTGCTCCCCCAATTAGCGGGCTGGTCGGGCTGTCTGGGGGTGCACACACTGAAGTAAGATCTTCTGAAAGATGCAACATGGCCCCAGACAAACGCTCTTCAGTGCTTCTCTTTCTTGTTGGCTAAAAGTAATTGTCAAAAGACTGCAGGAAACCTTCCTTCGCCAGTGCATTCTGGCGAGCGAGGAGTCGGGGTGCCTCCCGCGGGTGGGCACCGGCCGGGGCGCGCTCCCCGCCGCACGCGCGCGGACACCACGGAGGAGCGCTCTGCCGGGACGCGGCCGCCACAAAGCCGGGAGCAGCTGCCGCAGGGGCGGGAGGAGGGGAGCTAAGTTCTTCCACATGCTATTTGTCTAGCAGAAACACTTGAAAAAAAAAAAAAAAAAAAAAAAAAGCTAAAACCAAAACCAAAAGCACAACAAAACAAAACCCAAACCCAACAACCGCTCTCTGTTTCCAGGGGCGCAGAGGAGCGCGCGCCGGGCGGCGCGGCCTCCCGGGAGGGGCGCGTGTGCGCGTGCGTGTGTCCGCCGTGGGGCGCGGGGCGCGGGGCGCGGGATGCGGGGTGCGGGCGGCCTGCGAGCGCGGGGACCGGCGCGGAGGCGGACTTCCCCACCTCTTTCCTTCCAGCGGTCGCTGGCCACCCCGGGCTGCTCCCGACACGGGTCTCCAGGCGTGGAACTCGGGCCGCGCATCATCGCGCGTCGCCTCCCCTCTCCTCCCGGGCTGGGCGCGGGGCTCCCCGGCCGGCCCCTCCCGGACCCCAGGAGCTGCGCCCCGGGGCGGGGAGCGGCGGGAGAGGCGTGGGGAGAGCTGGCGGGGGGGGGGGGGGGCTGGGCCGAGACCCGGGCTGCGAGCTGCGGAGACGCGGGGAGAGACACCCGCGAGCGCGTCGGAGGCGGGGCATCGTGGAGACGATGGACACTTTGCCACCCACTGAGGGACACCGCGAGGGACCAAGCGGCGGCGGAGACCTCGCGGTCACTAAGAGCCCCGGAGTCGGTGATGTGCAGGGAACCGAAGCCTCGGTTTGAGGAAGTCAGAGGAGCGTGCCCTGGGCCCTCCCCCTGGGGGCCCGACCCCAGGGGCTGCCCCTGGTCCCTAGGTGCTGCCACCTCGGCGCTTCCCGCTCGAGGCCCCGGGCAGCCGCAGGCCGGGGCGGCGGGGACCCCTGGCAGCGAGGGATCGTCCAGCGCGCCTGCTTTGCGGGGATCTGGCCCAGCCTCGGAGACGCGCCGGGGGACCGCGGAACACCGGTGCATCTGGGGTCGGGGGACCTGCTCGCAGCCAGCCGAGAGCGCTGGAGACCGCGCTGCCGAGACCTCTACGTTTCATCGGGACTCGCACTGGGTACAAGATACGGCGGCACATGTGGGTTTGCAAAAACAAACCAAACAGAAACAAAACAAAACGGGGGCAGAGAGAAACAAAGCGAGTTGCAGAACCCGAACTTAGTGCCCCTTCACCCTTCCTGGCTGGCCTCGGTCCAGGACGGCAGGGAGCGCTGGGACCAGAGGCGTCCTGGATGGGAAGGCGCCCGGGCGCACCGAGGCTGCTTACGGTGTAAAGGTCACTGCACTACGGGACCCCCTGCGAACCGTGCGCATTTAATCTTAACTGAACCCCCTCCCCCAATTGCGCATTCCAAAATGGTGGCTCTTCCCTCCAAACTCTTAGACACTCCGCCGCCCGCCAGGGTAGTAAAGCAAACAGGCTCCTGCGTGACTTCGGATCTACTGGAGTGCCCGGCATACCCCCCCCCCCCCCAGGAAACCGACGCGGGACGGGGGAGGTCGGGCGGGGCAGGGCGCGCACCGCCACCGGCCGGGGACAGCACTGGGGCCACCGCGCAGGGGCCGAGTCCGCAGCCGCGGGCCACAGCGCCCCCTCGCCGCCCGCACGCACGGCTTGTGGGCCTCCCGCGCCCGGAGCCCAGGGCCAGCCCTGTGCGCCAGGGCCTCGGCCTGCGCGGCCGCCGCCTCCCGGAGAGGCCTCTCGGGCCGAGCCGCGTTCCAGGCGCTTCTTGCCGCGCGGCCTCGCAGGAGCCCGGCTCGCGGAGACGTGCAGTGCTGCGCCACGAATGCGTGAGGACGAGAACGAACCCTGTGACGGTGCTAACTTATTTTTACAGGCGCACGGATGGGAGGAGCGGGTCGACCCTGCCCCTGCCACTGTGACAAAGTGACCGCGACTTCCACGCAGGTCTCCGGTGTTCCAGCGTGCCTGCCCATCCTCTGCCGGGCAGCTCGGACGGCATCCGAACACGCGGGCCGCCCAGGGCCTGACCGGTGCGGGCGCGGTGCACCGCCGGCCTGTCCACCCCGAGCCTCCCGGGGTCCGCCCTCCTGCAGCGGCGGCCCTGGGCGCGCGGTGCAGCAGCTGGCTCCCCGCTCGGCCTGCGCTCTCCGCGGCCACCGCGGCCCGAGCGCGCGCCAAGCCAGGCCACCCTCGCAGGCGGCCGCGTGCCGAGCCACCGCGTCCAGCCTCCACACTCGCAGCCTGTTTTTCCCATTGGTTTCTTGTAAAAGAAGACCAAGCCAACTTTCATCTAAGAAAAGGGAAAGTGGTTTTAAAAAATCAGGGAGCTTTAAAGTGAAACGGAGTTTATATATTCCAATAACAATGCAGAGTGTAAGTTTTAATGTCTCTGCGTAGGCATTTTAATTTGCTACAGTCACTACCAATAAAAACGGCATGTAGCGCGATTCGACTGTTTAATAGTGCAAGGTAGACGGTTTTTATTAGTAGCAGGCAGCAGTATGGAAAATTTAGATTTCAGTGGAGGAGTGTAATTGCTGGGGGAAAATACACTCGAGGAAGAGGCTGTCTGTAGAATCAGCAGCAAGAGCTAAAGAGAGGGAAGAGGAGACAGCGTTGGTGGAGATGCACCCAGGGCGACTGAGCCCCTCCAAAGCCACGTGTGCTTGTCTGCTTATATACTTAATTGATGTCAAAATCGAGTGTATCCGGAGCATACGCTCCTGCTCCAAACTGGGGATGTTTTTGTAATAATTCAATGTTTTCTTTTCTGCCCCTGGCAGAGATCAGGCCCAAGGGGGGTGGAGGGAGAAGGAGGGAGGGCCAGGGGGCGAGCCCCAAATGCTAATGAAACACAGCAGGAACTGGCCTTTAGAAATGGAAATACTGCAGGCCAATCATCCTCGGAGATAAAAATTAGACCTGATTTTTTTTTTTTTTCACTTTACCGGTCTCATTGGAAACGAATCCAAAAGCCTGCAAATCTGATCTGTTGCTGTTTATGTTTGTCATCCAACGTGTGTGACTCTCATTTATGGCCTCTACCTGGCCCAGTCCTCCCTCAGGAAGACCAAAAATCTCATAGATTCTGTCGAGGGTGTGCTGGGAGGACTGCTGGAGCAACCCCCACGGCCGCCCTTCTCTGTCCTTTTCCACACTACCATAATTGCTGTAAAGTATCTGCCCCCGCACTGAATTTGGACAGCCCACCTGGCGTGGCAGCATCGTTAAAACCGCTCCAGAGAGGTCCCCACAAGTGGCCCGGCGTGTGGGAAGGGCTGTTTGGGGGTGATATGGAGGTCGGTCGAAGTGTAGAGGGTGCAGGAACTGGTTTTCAGGAAGGGGGAGCACTGGGGAAGAAGAAGTGGGAAGACATGGGGGCTGGTGATAAGGTGCACCTACTAGCAGTCACAGGCCTGCAGGCCAAGGACGATGGGTTCTTCCCAAGCCCAAGACTCTGGTTTGCAACTGGCTTCCTGGGACCTAGGAAAAGAAACACAGCTTAACTGTGTCTTGAAGGTTCTGCTGTGGACAGGCCTGGGCTGCAGGCTCTCCGTCCCCCCACTGCAGCCTGGCCAGGCCAGGGCCTGCGGGACCCCCGCAGAAGTCCATAACAGGGTTGGTGGGGCAGGTGCCGCAGGCCGCAGCAGTTCCCACCTGCAGCAATTCTACCGCACAGGTAACCCACCCCAGAGAGGGCCTCTGAGGAAAAGGCACCTGTTGGGTGGGTGCCCTGCCCAGGATAGTGCACACTGACACCCCGTGTGCCTTTTGGGCACCCCCCATCTGTGACACCCCAGGAACCAGGTGCCTTCATCCTCCCACCCCAGGTGCAGAAGGGGTGCAGAAGGGCTGGGGAGTGAAGGGTCTCTGGGACTGGGGTCCCTGGGCCCCTGGCTAAGCACCTGCCTCTGGGCCCGAGAGGGAGCTCCGGAGCCCCTAGTTTTACCTGAGCCACCTGTGCTGCTGACAGCGCTCGCTCCCGCAGCCCTCCTTCTTCCTCCCGAGCGACAGCGACAGCGACAGCGAGTCTTCACGTCGTGCAGAGGCGGTCTGTCCGGTGACAGTCATTCTCCGGAACGCTTAACGACACTTGTCCCAAAGAAGAGTCAACTTATCAAAATACAATCAAGTACAGCGTTTCAGGGGTGACATCTTCCCGAGAGAAACACTGGCGGCGAGCGTCTACACCTTCCCACGAGCGCAAAGCCCTGGCACGCAGAGCCCCGGGGGTCCCCCTAGGGACTGGGGAGCAGAAGCTCACCTCAGGGCCCTCCCCGATCCGGGGTCGCAGGCACGCGCTGGGCGGCGCGGCGCAGGCCACCGGACTCGAGGCCACGCGGGGAGGCTCCCCCGGGGAGGCCCAGGAGCCCGGGGAGGGAGGGGGCGACAGCGGCGCGCGCCGCCCCCGGGAGGGCCCGACTCCCTCCGCCCCGGTTCCTGGCCCCGAGCCCGGGGTCACGCGCGCCGTCACCTGGGCCGGCCTCCTCGCGGCGCAGAAGGGTCCCCGACTGCGGGCGGCCCCCGCCCAGCCCTCGCGGGCCGAACGGGGAGGGCGTACAGGGGGCGGCGGGGGGCGATGGGGAAGGGGACGGGGGCGGCGGGAGGAGCCGGCCCGGGAGGACCGGGAGGGCGTGCGAGGGGGAGGGGGCGTGAGCCGGGGCGAGCGGCTCGGCCGGGCCGGGCTGCGGGGCCGCGGGCCGCGGGCTGGCGTCTGCGCCACAAAAGCCTGCGCGTCCCTCCCTCCTCCCTCCTCTCCCCCGCCCTCCCGCCTCCTCCTCCGCCCTCCCCTCCCCTCCCCTCCCGTCCCCGCCCCTCCCCCGGCCGCGGCCCGCGGCGGGGCGGGCGGGGCGGGCGGAGCGGGCGGAGCGGGCGGAGCGGGGAGGGGGCGGGCGCCCGAGTATGCAGATGAGCGCGTGACGGACAGCTCCGCGTTCCAATGTCCCTCGGAAACTCGAGCGCTCCTTCCTCAACTCCGCACTCCCGGCTCCAGACTCCCCCAAACCCCGACCGCCGGCCTGGCGCGCGGCTGCGCCCACCGGCTCCGCGCCGCCGCCCCGCCGCCCCGCCGCCCCGCCGCCCCGCGCCCGCCGCCCCGCCGCTCCCCCGGCCCGCGGGCCTCCCGGGCTAGTGCGCCGCCGCCCGCCTCGGCCCGGGACCCCGCGCCCGCCGCCGCGCCGCGCCCCGGCCGGGCGTGGATGGAGGGCGCCGCGCGCCCGGCCCGCTGCTCGGCGTGACGCGGGCCCCGCGCCCCGCGCCCACCATGTCCTACCCGCAGGGCTACCTGTACCAGGCGCCCGGCTCGCTGGCGCTCTACTCGTGCCCGGCCTACGGCGCCTCGGCGCTGGCGGCGCCGCGCAGCGAGGAGCTGGCTCGCTCGGCGTCGGGCTCGGCGTTCAGCCCGTACCCGGGCTCCGCGGCCTTCACGGCACAGGCGGCCACCGGCTTCGGCAGCCCGCTGCAGTACTCGGCCGACGCGGCCGCCGCCGGCTTCCCGTCCTACATGGTAACGGCGCGCGGGCGGTGGGAGGGTCGCGGAGCGGCGGGCGCGGGGACGGCGAGCGGGGCGCGGGGCGCGGGGCGCGGGGCGCGGGGACGGCGAGCGGGGCGCGGGGCGCGGGGACGGCGAGCGGGGCGCGGGGCGCGGGGACGGCGAGCGGGGCGCGGGGCGCGGGGCGCTGCCGTGGGCGATGGCTCCGCGGGCGCGGATTCGGGAGGCCGGAGCCGAGGCAGCGCGGCCCGCCGCGACGTCCGTCGCACCGGGGGTCCGTCCGCCCCCCTCGACCTCGGGGTCCTGGGTGCTGCTCCCAAAGAGCTTGAAAAGTGCGACACCGCCGGGGTCGGGAATGCGCCCTGGGTCGTCCTGCCTTCACGCGCCCAAGCCAGGCGCACGGTGCAGGGCCGGCGGGGACTCCGGGAGCGGGCCTCGGCGCCCCTGGGGCCTCCAGGGCCAGGCCGGGCGCTTAAGCTTGACTTTCGGGGTTTGGGGGCGAGGGGGGGGGCTCACCGGGAGGGGGAGGGAGCGGAGGGTCCGGCGGCAGCTCGCGGCCCTGCCCGGCGCGCCGCGATCTCGGCCTTCATCCGTCCCACAGGCCGTGCTTCCGAAAGACGCGGCGGCGGGCGTGTGGCGACCCTAATGCCGCTTCGGTCCCCCGAGTACCCAGGGCAGCTGCCGCTTGCCGGGCCTGGGGTCGTCCCGCTGGCCTCCGGGTCCGCAGCTGGGCCCGGCCCCGGTGCTGCTTACGCCCGTTTCGGACGATCGAGGCTGGGACCGGGGGGCGGGGGGAGTGGGGCGCGGGGGGACTGTCGCCGCTGCCCGCCCTCGGTGGAATTCCAGGGCAGCGACAGTGGAACTGGGGCCTTGGCGGAGGCTGCAAATGTCTCGAATTTAAACGTTAAAGGCTGAATTAAAATGCTAATTACCGCGTATTTGAAGAATTCGAAACGGTGACTGGCTTCTGAGTTGCAAATTGGATTTGCCGAGCTTTAGAGCGGTGAATAGCGGAGCGGGGGCTCCGGGGTGGTTTTTTAACCGTAGAAGGGCGGGGAAGGGGGGGTAGGGGGAGCCAGCCAGAGAAATTTAGATATCAAGAAAGTACCTGTGGGTCTCAGTGTGTGTATGATTGCGTGCCTCTGTGCCCGCAGCTCGGGGACTTTTGGGGGAAGATGTGTCATTTTAGGAAAGTGAAATAGTTCAAAAATTCGAGATTAGAACGGCAGCGTTTTCGCAATCTGCAGCCTGTCTCGCCCTGTGCGCTGCGTTTTTTCCGCTCTTTTGCCGCGGGGAAGGAGGCTCCAGTGCGGGGCTCACCCTGGGAAGGGAGGCGTGGGGGGGGGGGGCGGAGGGGTCAGCTTTGGGCTGATGCGGGCCAGGCCCTCGCACACCCCTCACCAGGCTCTCCTTGGTTCCAGGGCGCGCCCTACGACGCCCATACGACCGGGATGACGGGCGCCATCAGCTACCACCCGTACGGCAGCGCGGCCTACCCGTACCAGCTCAACGACCCCGCGTACCGCAAGAACGCCACGCGGGACGCCACGGCCACGCTCAAGGCCTGGCTCAACGAGCACCGCAAGAACCCCTACCCCACCAAGGGCGAGAAGATCATGCTGGCCATCATCACCAAGATGACCCTCACGCAGGTGTCCACCTGGTTCGCCAACGCGCGCCGGCGCCTCAAGAAGGAGAACAAGATGACATGGGCGCCCAGGAACAAAAGCGAGGACGAGGACGAGGACGAGGGCGACGCCGCCAGGAGCAAGGGAGAGAGCCCGGACAAGGCGCAGGAGGGCACCGAGACGTCAGCGGAGGACGAAGGTGAGCAGGCCCGTGGCTGGCGCGTGGTCGCGGAGCCTTCTTCCCAGGCGGGCGCGGAGCCGAGGGCGGGACGGCGCTGCCCGCCCCACCCGGGTGCGCGCGGGGCCCAGCGACTCCTCGGGAGCTCTCCGGGGAGGCCGTGCTCCCGCCTGGGATCGGGGTGGGAGGTCCCGTGGGGCGCAGGGTGCCCAGGCCCCCGGCCGTCCCTGCGGACCACAGCCCTGCCCGCGCCCCCGCAGGGATCAGCCTGCACGTCGACTCGCTCACGGATCACTCGTGCTCCGCCGAGTCGGACGGGGAGAAGCTGCCTTGTCGGCCCGGGGACCCCCTGTGCGAGTCGGGCTCCGAGTGCAAGGACAAATACGACGACCTGGAGGACGACGAGGACGACGACGAGGAGGGCGAGCGGGACCTGGCGCCGCCCAAGCCCGTGACCTCGTCGCCGCTCACCGGCGTGGAGGCGCCGCTGCTGAGCCCCGCGCCCGAGGCCGCGCCCCGCGGCGGCGGCGGCGGCAAGATGCCCCTGGGCAGCCGGACGTCGCCGGGCGCGCCGCAGCCCGCCAGCAAGCCCAAGCTGTGGTCTCTGGCCGAGATCGCCACGTCGGACCTCAAGCAGCCGAGCCTGGGCCCGGGCTGCGCACCGCCGGGGCTGCCCGCGGCCGCCGCGCCCGCCTCCTCCGGGGCGCCGCCGGGCGGCTCGCCCTACCCCGCGTCGCCGCTGCTCGGCCGCCACCTGTACTACACATCGCCCTTCTACGGCAACTATACAAACTACGGGAACTTGAACGCGGCGCTGCAGGGCCAGGGGCTCCTGCGCTACAACTCGGCGGCCGCGGCCCCCGGAGAGGCGCTGCACTCCGCGCCCAAGGCGGCCAGCGACGCGGGCAAGGCGGGCGCGCACCCGCTGGAGCCGCACTACCGGCCTCCGGGCGGCGGCTACGAGCCCAAGAAAGGTAGGCGGCCCGCGGGGCCTCCGGGCAGGGCGAGCCGGCGGGCCCCCTCCCGGGACTCCGTGGGGAAGGGAGCCCGGGAGACCCTGGGGCGGGGCGCGGGGGCCTTTGTTGGGACTGGAGAGACGGAGGGGAGGGAATGCGCCTGGAGCTTTGGGAAGGGAAGCGGCGGTAGCAGCAGGAAAGGGCAGGGGACGGCAGAGGGCCCCTTGCCTTGCAATAAGCCTCACGCCTTTATTCTTTACATTTTATTGAACTTACCGTTATCGTTACTGAATGTCATTATCACGACAGATTTGTCCCCCCCCCCCCAAAAAAAAACAAATTGTCACAAAATGCAAATTACAGCCTGTCTCCCGCGTTGACTGGGCTGAAGTTTCAGTGCGGTTCTGGTTTGAGAGTCTCAGCTGAGTCTCCTCTTCTGCTTCTGGCTGGAAGGAAACAAAACGTTCTAGTAACTCTGAGAGGCACTAATTCTTCCAAATAGGAAACCAGAGTCTTTGCCGCTTCCCCAGCCCTCTCTGGGTTGCCTCCCATCGCTCATAATTCAGGCCAGAGTTGATAAGACCTGCAGAAGGAGCTCAAGGGGATGAGAAAAGAAAATGAGAAAGGGAAACATGCCCCAAATCTGTCTGCCGAGAGTGGCCGCACAGACAGTTTCCCTAACTGTTTTGTGCGTTCAGGGAGCGGGCGTGCGTGGGAGTGCGGGCTGGTGGGTGTGCAGCTGTCTGGGAGACAGATGGCTCTGGGGTCAGGTTCTGACTAACTGCCCCCTCCCCTGACAGATGCCAGTGAGGGCTGCACCGTGGTTGGTGGGGGCGTCCAGCCCTACCTATAGAAGGCCCCGTGCGCACAGCAATGCAAGTAAGTGGGCACCCTGGTGCCGCCTCCCACCCTGGGGGAGCCTCCCATCACCGATTGTGCTGTAAACTGGCTCAATGTCTATTTCTCGCTTCTCGCCATGGAGTCTGAGGACAGAGCAGTTGCAGTGGTCTTCGGTCTTTTTTTTTCCCCTTTAATTGGGAAAGTAGCTGTTCTGTTTTATAGAGTCCCTCTTACTCACTCCAGCTCAGCTGTCAAGAATCACTCCTTTAATGGGAGGGAGTGTATATATTGCACCAGTGCTGTTGTTTTCTCTTTGAAAATTAGATGATTAAAATTTGGGTGTTTGTAAGCAGTTTGGAAGCATTTTTACTATGCTAGGCATGTACTAGACGCTGGCTTTGATGAGCTAGGGCTGCTGAAGCCTGGGGCACCAGGACCCTTTAGAGGTGATGTTTGCAGAGTAAGCCCGAAGAGACGTGAGCAGCCCAGCCGTTTATCAGGCCTGCCCCTGTGTCCAGATGGGCTCTAGATAGGACCTCGGCGATCACCCGGCTCCCAGCAGTCTCTCAAAAAATACCTACTTTACAACTAGGCAAAATTAGTAATCACAGATCTTGAAGATGTTGGGAAAAAGGCAGAAGCATTTCAGATCGACTCGTTTCTGTGATGTGATGATGTTGGTGTGGACTGAAGGATTTGAGATGATTTGGTTTTTTCCTTGGTCCACAGGTAGGTGTCACAATTGCTTTGGAAAAAAAAAAAAAAGTCAGCAGGCCAT
Source organism: Vulpes lagopus (assembly GCF_018345385.1). Lineage (NCBI taxonomy): Eukaryota > Metazoa > Chordata > Mammalia > Carnivora > Canidae > Vulpes > Vulpes lagopus. Next base: position 32,923,874 of record NC_054840.1, on the reverse strand, counting down.
TCTCTCTCCCCAAGTTCAGAAATACACAGATATAAAAAACACATCTTTAAGCCCGGACCGCATCTCGTGCCACTATAAAGGAGAAGGCGCCACAGACTCTATCGGAACAGACTTTTATTGGACATGACGTGAATTTGTTGGCATAGTATAGCTTCCCCAACGTATGTGTGACTTTTGAAAACAATCTTTTTTCTCAGGATATCTTGAATTGATCACTTCATTGCCACGGTATATATTCTCTAGGTGTGATAGGACTTACTGTAAAATTTATTTGTAAAAGATGTACACAGTAGAAATAAAATGTGATTGAGAAACTTGAGTACTTAAGAAGTGGAAACAAATTTGATATTTATTTTTATAATGATATAAAGCTTCTAGTAATTTATGCAAGTTGTATTGCAATGGAATCTAAACTTTTTGTAAATAAATTCTGCCTGGTTTTTATTTGAACATTGCTGGTTATACAATCTTTGTTGGTTGTTTAACAAGAATTCTTTACTAATTTATATCTTAAATTGTAAATAAAAACAGACTAGTCTACGACAATCTGGTGTTTGGGGCTCCTTTTTCCTAGGAGAGTGGTTTGGGTAGGGAGCCCCCCTGTTGGTAGCAGCCCCTCCCTCCAGGTGATCTGACCTCAGGTTTTTTAAATGAAAATGTGCAAAATAACCTCTCCCTTCTCCTGCTCTTAAAAAAAAAAAAGGAAAAAAAGGGAGAAAGACAGATGGAAGAGAAAGACACAGTAGGGCAATAACATCCAGTTTTGGATTATTTACATGCATGTGTTTTGCAAGAAAAATTAAGATCTTGTGCTCTGAATATGCAAATTAGTTGTTAATGACAATTTTTTTAGACTTGGCAAAATAAAATGACCTGACATCCTTATGCATCAGGATCCATTTTATAGTTATTTCTATGCCGGCTTATTGAACCTTCTCGGTAAGCTGGAGAATTGTGATAGCACCGGGGATGGAGTCACACTTCTGGCCGTAAATTACTGGTGGAAGTCATTGTTTACTTTAAAGCCTGAATTATCCACATTGGCATAGATTATTCAGATTAAAGGGCCTTACCTCCCCTTTTCATACATCTCAACGTTGAATGCAAGGCGAAAATCTGGAAGGAGAGATTTATTTTCCTTTCGGTGGCTCTTACCCTTACCCTGGGGGAAAAGAAAAGTTTAAACAACCTTAGACTGTGGCCTGGTTATTGTGCTGCTCGCTATCTAATTATAGGACAAGTCTAGAATTTGTAGTCAAGTAGCGTATTCCCTTTGATTAGTATCATAAAAGCAGCAAACCTGTCACTTTAATTTTCAGCAAAATTATATGGATATCCATATAATATGATTTCAGAGAAGAAATGAACAATCATTTATTTCCTTTCCAAAGATAAATTGAGTGAATATAACTTACGGTTATAAAACAAGAATAATAGCTTCTTAGATTGCCCTTTAATCAATCATACACTTACTTTTCAAGAGGTTCATCTGTTTTATTCCATGATTAATAATGCTGCAGCATGAGCGCATTATTGGATCCCAGCGGGGGACGTCCCGGATGCTTTTAGCTGCTTTGGAATGGTCAGTTGGGGTTCATTATGGGCTGATATTGAACAATTTATAAAATCTTGTCTAAACATCTGCCAGCTCCGATAGGCCGACGTGTCTGAGGATGGGAAATTGCTAGACCAGTTGATATTGACAAACGGATCTCTCTCCAGTGGCTTTTTGTGCCTTAGAAATTAGTGGCCTCTTGCTGGGGTCTTGTTAGAAAGGGTATTTGAAAGTAATCTTGGGTACTTGAGGCAAAGCCAGGGGGCTGTTAACTGGACACCGAGCCAGGGCAGTGGGGAGGAGCAGTTGTGGTTTGTCTCCCGAGAAAAGGAGTAGATCGAGATTTAGGTTTTCTGCTACTTCTTAGGCATTTTGTTGGTTTTGAGTATAAAAGCATTTGGAGGCTGGACATAAAGCCAACCTTTAGGGTACAGAGCTGCTCCCCCCACCCCCACCCCACCCCACCTCCTTCCTGCCTCCGCAAGTAAGAAACATGGAAATGTTTGGAGCTGAGCTATTTCTTGGTGACAGGGAAGATTTTTCACATGGGAAACTGTGCCACTCTGTGGCAGCGAGTCTGGAAGAAAACAAATGTGAGGTCTGCTAACGGAAAAGTGAGCTGTGAGCTCTTTTGCTCATTTTTGTTTCAGATGTGAAACCTTCATAGGATTTCCATGAAGATAATGATTCCCCCCCTCCAGATAGCATTTTTGAGGGCAACATGAAGGGATGAAGTAGTTTGCTTTTAATAATAGCCATACAATGCACAGCAGAGAACACAATGCACATGGCAGCAGTATCCGTTAGATGTAATATTATAATTTGAGTATTTGGAAGACTTTGCTGCAAAGTATGGAAGTGAATAATCTCTAGCAAATTAAACACTTCAAGACCACACACCCTAATGAACATGCAACAGTTAAGGCACTCTGTCTCTGAGAGAAGTATGGAGTATGGGAGTGGAAAACCCAAACAAAAATTGATCTTTGTGCATATGTTCAGAAATTGAAGCCTGGATAATAGCTGCCTCCCTTTGGAACAGCAGATTGTTTTACCTGGACATGTGATCCTTCCCGCAAGCGCGCACACCCACACCCGCCCCCACTCCATCCCCGACCCGGTTCTCCGGACAACCGCACCTTTCAGACAGTGAAAACTCAAAGCAGCTCAGGAGATTAGCTGAGGCTAACGAATCTTCTTTGATGTTTATATGCCCAACAAATTATCAAAGATTTCCATAACTTACTCACCCTGCCTCCTGACCTGAATTTCATTCTGGAGAACTTGATTTTTAAATGTGTGCTAAGAACATAAAACCTGCAGGTGTTTAGAGGGATCTTTCTAAAGAGAAATGCAGAGTGATTTATGAGCTCTTCTCCATGAAGATCATTAGGAAAGACGGAGGAGGAGGAAGGGAGAGGGGGAAGGGAGGGAGAGGGGAGGGAGAGGAGGGGGAACAGAGAGAGGAGAGGGAGAAAGAGGGGAGACGGGGTGGAGAGAGAGCCTCCCCTGGGGAGGAAGCTGGTGTGGGTTCTGATTTTTATTTGTGCTGGAGACGCGGGGGACGGGAGCGGTCGCCGGCCCGGAGCTCGCAGCTCCCGGTGGCGGCGGCCTGGCGCGCGGGGCGCTGGCGAGCGGGGCGGGAGCCGCCGGCCGGGCCTGGCGCCGCAGCCCGACCCCGCGCTCGCGGCCCTCGGCCTGGCCCCGGCCCCGGCCCCGGCCCGGCCCGGCCCGGCGGCCCCTGCCCTGCGCCGCCCCGGCTCGGCCGCGCCGCCCGCCGGATCGAACCCGCGCTCTCATCTCGGGGGCCCCGGGGCCGGGCGCTGCGGAGAGTCCCGGGGCGCTGCCCGGCGGCCGCGGCCTCCGCGCCCGTCAAATGTCAACATTTGTCCCCAATAAAAGAGTTATTGTTTCTGCAAAGCTGCCCAGCAACTGCCTTTGAAACTTGCAAAGAACTTCATCCACCTTTGTCCGACGCGAGGCGAGAGGGCGGGAGCGGGGAGAGGTCGGGGCTGCGGCCGGCCGCGGGGGCGCCCCCCGCCCGCACCTGGGCGCCCGACTCCCGCCGCTCCCGGGACACCTGCGGGCGCGGCCCCGGCGCCCCCACGCGCGCCCTCCAGCCCGCCAGTCTTGGGGTGCGGGGACGCTGCACCCAAATAAATAGCACAGACGCTGACACGAACCTGGCTTGTTTTTTGTTTTTATCGTTACAGAATAAATGTGCCCTAAACTTGCACTGCTGGTGTCCAGAAAACACACATCAGTTTGAAAATATCATTCCAAACCAGTTTATTTGTTCCGTCGGAGGAAACCCTTTCAAATCTAAGCAGCAGTACACCGAATTATTAGGAAGTTTCCTCCAAATAACTCTATACCACGATTAACAGATGATTTTTCCTTAGTGCTTTGGGAATCCCGAGAACAGCATTTATTTTAACCCCCAAATTAAGGATATACGTAGGTATATGAAATAAGTGTTTTTACACAGCTTTTACAAAAATAACATTTTAAACGTTTAAAAAAAATGCGTTAACCCAAGGGGCAACCACGGGGACAATACACAACAGTCTGTGATATGTGGATATTATGATTAACATCATTTGAATTTCTACAAATCGCAAAGGGGACATGTCCCTTTGATGTATTTTCAAACCTTTATGCAAGTGACAAATCCCTACAGATATTTTAAAGGCTTATTATGAGAAGAAGTAATCTATGACAATATAATTTTTCAGTTGCTGAAAATTACTTTCTATGGGCCTTAATGACAGCACATGCCGGCCCTCCCCTTTGCTTTGGCTGGAGCTCCATCAGACCAGGTTTTCATGATGTGCATATGGACCCTCAGCTCGGTAGGCAAGGAGGAAACACTTGTTTTAGGGTACACACCTCCCCCCCTTGTATGCTTCACTACTTTTTCACCTGTATCTCCTGCAAACAGAGGGCTACAGACTCATTGCCTCCACCCTCCACCCCCCACCCTCCTAGCAGAGAATAGGCTTGTGTTCTCTCTACTGAGGGCAGAGCGTTCTCTTTCTTTCTAAGAAAGATAAAAATTGAAGATGTTATTAAGAAGGACTATACTGGCAATATAATAAAAAAGGAATGAGTTATGAAATCTCCCTCTTCTGTTCTTCTGCAATCCCAGGTAAAAGGAAAGAGGAAGAATGTGTTTTTTTTTTCTTTTTTTTTGTTTACTGAAGTCTGGCCCCAAGATAATAAGGGAGAGTCTTTTTTAAAAGGTGTCCCAGTGTTACTTTGTTCTATATGGAACTGATCACAAATTAAATCTGATATTCTCAAAGAAGCAAACTGTGAAGTTTGGGGCTGCCTCCAAATGGTAAAGCAGTGGATCTTGGTAGGAAATGCCCAGAGGGCAGAAACGAAACACAACACTACACAAGCACTGGCATTTTTCGTGAGGAGATAAATTGACAATTTATTGTGTGTAACTCCTGATCAATTATTAATCCTTAGTGTCAACAACAGGGTTATAATTACCTTTGGTTGTTTAAAGGAGGTGTAGTGTTTTGTTTTGTTTTTGTTTTTGTTTTTTTATTTCTCTCATCCCTAATTAGTTAATGCTCTCTAGCAAGGACCCTGAGAGGAACTGGGCTGACCAGGCCCCTGCCCTCCCCTCCTTTTGGTGACCTTTAGGGAAAACACCTGCAGTCACCTTCCTGCCCTCAGTAACTGCCCCCAGCCTCCATTCCAGCGGAGGGCACCTTCCCCCCTACGCTCCCCCAGCCATAAATAATGATTCCAGAGGAAAAGGTGGAAATGACAAACAAATAGAGCACAGCTGGAATTAATAAGGCTGATCAAAGTTAGCGACAGTGTGACTGCTCGCAGGGATGAAGGTCTAAGGCCCACAGAGATGCCATCATAGCTCCTGCCTTTTCCTCCGAGATCAAGAAAAAGGGCAAAGCGAATATTTGAACTCTGGCATCTTCTGACAGAGGGGGGACCTGGGTTCCCAGGCCTGGCGGAACCCAGGGGAACTTGCTTACCTGGCCTGGGGTTTGGAGGGCGCAGTGCATGTGCCCCTGCCTGCGCAGTCCCCGTGCACTCCACTCTGGTCCGGGCCACCGCGGGGTGGGTGATCTTCGGCCCTGAGAGGTTGGGCTGGGAGTTGGCAGGTTGGATGGGCACAGGCAGGAGGCTGGGGTCAGTGGGGGCTGCCGGCGACTGGTGTCTCCAGGAGCTGGGGAGAGGGAGGCAACGTCAGCCAGGGGAAGCCGCCCCCCAGCGCCTGAGGAGGAGCGCCAGGAGCACTGGCTGTGGGCGCTGTCGCCCTGAGTCCCAGCCCCCAGAGGACCTGGTTCAGGTGAGCGGGCTGGGGATGCCCCTGCGTTTCCCCCAGGGAGGGCCCCAAGCTCCTTCTGTCCTTAGAGCCCCGCGGGTGTCCCGGCTGAGTACAGGTGCCTTGCTCTGGCACAGCCACAATCATTTCTTCGGGGCTTTTGTGCAAGGTCTCCAGACGCCTGCGCTGTCCGAGATGGGGGCGCCTTTCCGTGGACATCCCAGGCCCTTTCTGCCCTGCGGGCCCCCAGTGCGGCACCGCCACGCGCCTGCTGCCTGGGTCACTTCGAGGCCCCAAGAGCAGCCACCCGACTCGCAGAGCAGCAGCCGGTGGAGCCAGCGTGTGGATGCGGTGAACCACCTGGGCCCCCCTGCCAGGGACACTGATGGAGTCACTGCGGGGGTCACTGCCGGGAGCCTGCGGCCCCGGGCTGGGGCGGGAGGGGGCTGAGGGGGGCGCACTCAGAAGTGAGGGGCTGAGGAACCCGAGGGAGCCTGAGCTGGAACTCTGGATCCCCGAGGCAGAATGCGCCCCCGCCCCTGCGGCCTGAGAGCCCGAGTTCTTCCATCGGCCCCCTCCCCTTGGGATGGGGGGGCGGTATCTGGCCCTGGAGCCTCCTTCGGACGGGCTGCCGCCGGGCTCCCTGGGCCTTGGACCGCCCGCAGGAGCGCTCGACGGCAACGGCGGCCGCTCCCGAGGCCCACCGGACTCCCCCGGACTTCGGCAGGTGCCTTGCCCTGGGGCCCTCCAGCCCGGCTCGGGCTCGCGTCCGAGGATGGTGCCCGGGTCCGCGTCCCCGGGCCCAGCGCCTCGGGAGGCCGCCGCCGCCCAGCGCTGCTGCAAGGTGAGGAGTGCGGCGGCCGCGGGGGGCGCGGGGACCCTGCGCTCCAGCCGCCGCACCTTCCGGGCCCCCTTCCTCTCCTCCCTGCGCGGGCGCCGCACGTCTGTGGGCGGCGGAGGACCGCGGCCTCCGAAGCTGCGGGGAGCGAGGGCTCCTGGCGCGCCCGGTGGTCCCCGGAGCCCCGACCCCCGGCAGGTGGGACGGACCCCGCGCGCGCCCCGGGCGGCCTCCCCCTGCGCCGCCCGCCCGGCAGGTGGCCCCCCAGGGACGGCCGCGGCGGGCAGCGAGGGGCAGGGCGCTGGAGGAGCCTCTGGCGTCTCGGCACCGCTGCCCGCAGCCCAGTGGCCCGCAAAGCTGCTGCTTCTCTCCTTCAGGGAATTTACTAGACCAAGTCAGGGCTTTACAGGCCCAATAAAGTCAATGTGCCGCCTCCACATGCTGCCCGAAGCCCTCGCCGCGCTCCTCCTGAAGAACTAGCTGGTGGGCTGCCTGGAGGTGGTGACCGACGCTGCGTAGGCAGCGCAGCCTGTGGCCCGGATGGGGGCGCCCGCGAGCGCGCTCGGTCGCCGGGTTTCCGTTGTGCTGAACCAGGGAGGTTCTCCAATCCATCCTCGCCCTCACCGCTTCCTTTTGGGCCCCTTGGGGGAGCTTTGACTGCAAAGCTCAGACCTGGTAGCCCGAGGGCGGGGCCTAGGAACCGTGTTCTGCCTCCCGCAGCGGGGAGAGGGGCCCTAGCAAGTGCAGGACCTAAGGTAGGCAGCAGAGGCAGCTGGGGTGGGGGGAGCACTGGGGGATGGAGGGGCTGGGAGGTGAGGGTCAGGGAGGTGAGGGTCAGGTCATGGGAGGTGCTGTGCTCCAAACCTTTGGTGCTCAGGGCCTTGTTCATCTGGGAGACCCCCCCCCCCCCCCCCCCCGCCCCGCAGAGGCCTAAGCTGGGTCCTTCCTCACCATTCACACCCGGGGGGTTACTGGAGAGTGGAGGTCTGCCCCCACCGGAATGAGGAAATGGTGGTGGGCCGGTGTGGGGTCAGCCCTCCAAGGCTTGGAGACCAGGATCCCCCCAGGCCAGAGTGGGGTGGACCGGGGTGGGCCCCAGGGGTTGCAGATCAGGTTCTGGGCGGTACCCAATGATGATGACTTCGCTCATTTAAATCTGAGGCCCAGACCAGCTCCAGGCTTCTTCTTCCTGACTCTCAAGCGGTGGAAAAACAATTTGTTTCGGAATGATGATGCCATACTCAGCCCCTCAAGTAAAGGTGCCCTTGGTGGTAACCGGGCCCAGACGTAAACAGGAGTTACCGGGCCCAGTTCTGGTGACCCTGCGTCCTGCAGGGGGTCCAATCTGGGGTGGGCAGGGCAAGGTTGAGCCCGAGCCTGAGTGGCGAGACAGTGTGTTGAACATTCTGTGGGGCTGAGCTTTTCATAAAGGCAGAGGCTGACTTGAGGCTGTGCTTTAAAGAAGATAAAGCCGGCCTGCCGGGAGACAGAACCACAAATGAGTTATATTGTAAACAACTCCACTGACTTCACCATGTTAAGGAGAAGCAGATAATGTATTCAGGTGCACACCCCTCCCCTCCTGCCTTTCCAGTGCAAACAAGGCACAGCGAGGGGGAAGAAGGCCTAGATGCAGGTGGGCTGGGGGCCTGGGAGGGGAGAGGAGTGGGCTGACTCTCAGGCCAGGTGCACTTTTGCCCCAACTCTTTGAGGTCAGGAGAGGCCACCAGTAGATAACGTCTGACAGGGGAAGGGAACAGGATGGTCCTAAGTCATCTCAGCGCTGGGGGGTCCTGCAAAGCACATCTCCGTGGGACTGCGGCACCTCACGTGAGCACTGGCAGTTTGGGGCAGGGTGCTTGGGGGCAGGTGCTGACCGTCATCATCTGGACGGTGTCCCACGGGAGACGGAGGATAAGCTCTGTGTAGCGTGGGTGGCCGCCTTGGTGCGGCCCCATTCCTGGCTCTGAACAGCGGTCCTACAGAAGGGGCAGTGCCTGCGCTCGGGAGGTGGGTGCTGCTTGCAGGGGAATCCCAGGTGATGCCATGCAGGACGGCCCCTCCACAGCCTGGAGGGGGAGGGAGCGGCATTACAGACTGTCCTCCTGTGACACCCTAAGGGGTCCAAATGGCCCTTCCCCAGGCCCTAGCTCCTCCCACTCAGGAGGCTGGGCAAGGGGCCCCTCATGGAGTTAGGCTGGTCCCAGCAGCACCACTGTCCGTCCGAGGGGTCACTCCTAGATCTCATCCTGGCCAGAGGCCCCATGGTATCCACGGACCAGGGTCACTAACGAGGCCCACGTTGCATGTCTGGATCCTGAACGTGGGTAAACCAGGCTTCCTGACTGCTCCAAACAAGACACTTTAGCCGTCCACCATGAGAAATACACCTCCAAGTGACAGCACCACAAAATCTGGGCAAGGCACAATTAGCTGGGAGTTAGGGACATTACAAAGAGGGCTGGATTTAATTGTCACTGTCCTGCCTGGGTGCTGTGCTCTGGGGGGCGGCAGTGCATGGACTCGTCAAAGCAGAAAGGGCGACGTTCCCATTGACTTGTTCTTGTCCTTAGCATGATGAACCCTTATAACAATTAAGATTTTCATAATAATTTGTGTCCCACTGACAAGATATGATTTAACAATTTTGTCTTAAAAGTGTAGACTTAGATATATCTTCAGCGGAAACGGTGCAGTAAACCAGATGTGAGAAATAAAAATAGCCAACTTGTGTGTTTTCCCAAAAGAGTTTTTTCTTCTATAATATTCTGTTATCTCTTGAGATTTGAAGGCAAAATAGACATTATAATTTATAAATATCCAAATTTTAAATAAAAACTTAAAAAAATAAAGCTGCACTGTTTTAATGTGTGAACAGCCATTGCTGACAGGGGTGGGTGGACATCTGAGGAGGGATCCCCATGGAGGGAGTGGGGAGTTTTGAAGATTGGAGGGGGCCTTTCTGGGCCCAGCACAGACGGAGCAGGGGTGGACTCATCTCACTGAGCCTCCTTCTCCCCTTCTGTATGTGGGAAGCCATGTCACACGCAGAGCAGCAGGTTAAATGCCAAGGTATGGAGAGGACATTGGGGCAGGACTGGGAAGGTGCTTTCAAGGACACCAGGGTGGCATAAGGAGGTGTGCACCGTGGGCAACGGGGTGACCTCAGATGGTAGGATGAGGGAGAGAGACCCCAGTCGTGCCCTAAAAGGGGAAAGGTGGGGCAGAAAAAGGTTGAGTATGCTTCTCTCTGGGGGTCCAGGGCTCGGCCCCACCCAGGCCCAGAGCACAGAGCAGCCCTCCTCTGGGTGGCTGCCCCTTTCGTTTCCCACTAACTTTGCTCGCAGGAAGCTGGACCCCACTCACACATGTCCCTGCTCGCATCACAGAGAAAGCTGGAGCACAGTTAGGGTCGCAGAAACATCACCCAGCGAGTGCACAGAGCCCCCCGGGCGCCCTCCTCACCACGAAGCCTCCCCGCAGCCTCCCCCGGCTCTTAGCAGCCAGGTTGCCCGGACTACATTTGTTTCAATGGGTGATTGAGTATCGATACATTTTGAACTGAAGTCCACAGTTTAAGTCTGGGCTCACTCTGTGTCCCACATTCTGAGGGTTTTGACAAATGCACAACGTCATGAGGTTTGATTTTATGCAGCACAAATATAGACCTTTTCCTGACCTTAGACGTGTCCCTTAGATTTTTGTGAGAAATAATGGATACAATCAATAAATAGATATGATATAAATAGAATACAATGTACACATGAATATAGAAAAGAGTCACACATGAATATACAAATATATATGTAAATTCCAGAGGTGCTAAATAAAATACAAGACATCCAGTTACATCTTTTTTTTTTTTTTTTATATATAAACAGTGGATACTTTTGTAGTATAAGCAAAGTATGCCCCCTGCAGTGTTTAGGTCTAAAATTTTGTTGATTTTCTGTACTTTGAATTTAACTGTATTTATTTTTATTTTTATTTGCTAAACCTGGCCATCTTAATATTGATGAGGCACAGTAAAAAATATTTGTCAAGTGGCACTTTTTTAAAACATAGGCTTTGAAACAGAGGAGTGGAAGGAGGGAGGGAGAGTACACACAACTAAATTTACTGTGTGCTTATGGATGGAGCTGGGGTGGCAGGTGGCCCTTGTCACAGCCGGAATCACCTTTAGCAAGAGCAGAAGTACACAAAGTGGACGTTTTTGAATGCAGCGGCCCCAACACTGACCAGCTCTCCACACCTTCCCTTCCTTCTTTTCTGCCGTGAAAATCTATTCTCAAATCACGTACTCTTCTCATAAGTAAATGCTATGACTTAAAAATGGTCACTTTAATTCAGCATAACATACTGACCCTCACTAGCATTCACAGTGTTTACGCCCTACATGAAGTGACTTCATGTCCTAATGTCCCTAAAGCAGAATGGCATCAGAAGCACCTAGACAGAGGTTCGGGGTTACTTGGTTCGGCATGGACCCAGGCACTGGTATTTCTTTAAAGGGTGATGGCCTGAGGCTAAGAAAATGAGAAAATAAAAAATAAATGCCCACAGTAGAAATTCAGACACTGTTCAGGTGGTGGATCCATGTGGGACAGAGCTGGGGTGTGAAATTCTCTTTGGTGGATCTGGGCTATAGTGACCCGCACACTCCCGAAAGAACCAAGAGATTCCACAGATGACGGAGATCCTGTAAACAGAGCTGTCTGGAGACAGTAGGGACTGGGTGGCTTTGCTTGGCCATCAGTGGGTGGTCAGAGAGCTCTTGGGTTTCCATCAGAAGCTGGTACATGTCTGCACCTTATAGGTAGTGATCCCCAGTGTTAGAAACCAGCCTTAGCCCTGACTCAGCTGTGGGTCCACACACCACTCCCCCGTGTTCGGCAGGACGGAGGGGTACTGGCATTTGGATTGGGGCCCGGGCCTCTGTTCTGCAGACTGCTTGGTGTACAAGGCTGCATGCCCCAGCTTCAGCCAGCACCGCGGTTTATGAATGCAACAGGCTGGAGATTTGCTGGGTTTGCACTGACCTGAGGTCCACGCAGTGAATATGTATGGGCTTCTGGGTTTGCAGGTGGAGAAGGAGCGAAACAAAGTGATTTGATCACAAGAAAAGTTCCAGTCACGAGGCTTTTCCTGGAGGTTTGGGTCCTGAGGCAGGTAGATGCCTGCACAAGAGACGTCAAATCTGTTCACACTGGATTGCCAGCCTATTGGTACAGGGTTGGTGCCTCAGGAGAGCCCCTGCCTGTCGGGCCAGTGGTAACATAAGCTGGAGACAGTCACTTGAGTTTTCAATAATTTCTGGTTGGGTTTCACTGTGCTGCTATGCAGTCCCACTAATGAATCTAGATGTGTTATCAATGAGCCCATTGGAATCCACTGTAAACCTGCAGGGGACATAGATTTCTTAGGACTTTCCTGTTGGTTTCAGAGGCCTTCTGTCCCTGCCCATCTGTGAGTGTGTCTTCCCCACACCACTGCTCTCTGGTCTTCCTTCGGTCCCAAGGTTGGGACACAGCTCAGAGCAGGACCCGCATCCAGCACCTGCCCCTTCACTGCCGCTGCATTGCATGTCTGTGGATGGACACCAGAGTTTTACAAGAAGACTGTGACTCTCAGGCCATCCTTTAGGCTCTGAGCAGAGAGACCGACACTGACAAGGAACAACCAGAGGTGCGTTGTGCACTAAGCCCTGAACACCTGTGAAACCTGTGAAACGGAACATTTTTGTTTCAACTGTTTGGATGGGAAGACACATGATAATTGAAAGAGCCGTGCCTGCAGTTGTGCCTCCCATGTCCTATTTCCCTGCTCCTCTGGTCTGCCCATAGCAGCACCCAAACCCTGGTTTCCTGCCTCAAAGCCTTCTTCTAGCCCTGCCATCCCACACCAGCCTCCAAAATACCTGCTTCAAATAGATCACGGACCTCCTACTCACCTGGTCAAGGCCTTTGCCAATAGGACCTGGGTCTCACTGGCCTTCTGCATGATCCTCAGAGGTTCCCCTTGCTTGCTCACATCTTTGGGTACAAGCCTGTTTGAAAACACATCTTTGTGCTGGGACTGTGTGCACACTGCCAGCTGTAGGCATCCTGTGTAAGACAGTCAGCTACAAGAGGCTTATGCAGACAGTATTAAGAAATTTGTGTAGACAGTAACCTGCAGGAGTTTTGTGTAAACAGTCAGGTGCAGGAGGCTGTATAAATAGGAGGAAGCTGTGTGCACAGTTGTGTGCAAGAGGCTGTTGCATAGTCTGGTGCAGGAGGCAGGGTGCACAGTGGAGCAGGAGGTGGGATGCATAGTCGAGAGGAGGAGGCAAAGTGCACAGTGGGGGCAGGAGACGGGGTACACAGTCGAGAAGAGAAGGCAGGGTACACAAGGGGGGCAGGAGGTGGGGTGCACAGTGGGTGCAGGAGGTGAGGTGCACAGTGGGGCAGGAGGTGGAGTGCACAGTGGGTGCAGGAAGTGGGGTGCATAGTTGAGAGGAGGAGGCGGGGTGCACAGTGGGTGCAGGAGGTAGGATGGGGTGCATAGTCGAGAGGAGGATGCGGGCACACAGTGGATGCAGAAGCCTGGAACCTCAGACACATTCTCAGACACACCCTGTGCCTTGTTTTCTTCACAAGAATCCTCTTCTTCCTCTTGAACTACTGGTTAAGACTCTGTTCATGTGAAGCTGCTTCCACACCCCTGAAGAACAGTCTGAGTTAAACACAGATGAGTAGGACTTATTTTAAGTATATGCCCTTATTAAATGTTTGTTAAATGATCACGATGTTTTGAAAAGCCACAGCCTGGCCAAAGTATTGCAGGGTGAGAAGTGGAGGGGGTCTCATCGAGGAAAGAGCCGCGGGTGCCGGGCCCGGCGCTTGCGGGCAGCTCCTGGGTCACTACCTACCTTGCTCCAAACTCAGCTGAGCAGGAGGTGAGAGAAATGGCACTTTCTCATGTTTTCCTGACTGAGACTTGTAGTAACTGTCTCTGCAAGGTGGCCAAACCCTTTCAGGTATGAATGCAAAGGGGACTCAAGTTTAATTTCGATGTCATTGAAGTCTTTGCTGCCACAGAAGAAGAGTGGCTTCTTAGCAATGACATCAATCCAGTTCATAACTCTGTGTATAAATGCGTTCTATAAACAGGCAGGCCTCATTTCATTGTACTTGGCTTTATTGCACTTAGGAGATACTGCATTTTTTTTTACAAACAGAAGATTTGTGGCAACGCCGCATGGAGCATGTCTACTGGTGCCATTTTTCCAACAGCATTTGCTGTGTGTTTTTGTGTCACGTTTTGGTAATTTTCACAATATTTGAATGATGAAAATTTCATTATTATTATATCTGTCTTGGTGATCTGTGATCGGTGATGTTACAGTTGTAATTGCTTGGGGTCTGTGTCCACGGGGCGCCTTCACATCCAGTATCTCATTGAAGAATCGTGCAGACCTCACAGTGTCCCTGGGTTGATGTTACTGGCCTCACATGTAAGGAGGAGGGGCCGAAGCCCAGTGGTCAGGACATGCAGCCAATTATAAAGGCAGAGAGTGTCAGCATTGATTTCAGGCTTCCTCTGAGCTTACTGTGGACTCACTCATCCGGACCTCACCACAACAGCACAGCATAGGACTGTCATCTCTATCGACAGTGGGAAACTTGTTGCAGGTCACAGGGATTACAATACAGATTCTAACTCTGCCCACAACAGCCCAAGGAATATGCTCTGGATCCCGTACCTGGCAAAGTGAGGGCCCCCTGCTCCTGTCTTGGCTCCATCTCCACCCAGTCTGCTCTCCCAGGCTGATCTGTCCTTCCCTCCACCACATGCCCTCCTTGCCCATCCTCAGCTGTCCCTGCTACAAACTGGCTTTTGTGCAAATAAGGACTATGGGCAAGAATGCAGCCCAGGGTTGTGTGGATGGCATAGTCCCTAAACCTCCATCATAAATGTCCATCGGGACCTGTAGGTCTGTGTAAACACACTGCAAAGCACAATGAACAGAGACTCAACACAGACTTTGTCTGCCCCAGTGGAGGACCGTGGAAAGCCCTTCCAGATTAAACAGAGCAGCAGGTAGCTCAGTCGTTCTCCTTAAATTGTTCTATAGCGAGTTCACAAAAAGGGCTTCAGTATCTGCAAAAACAAATGGACAACCCGTACTATCCCAACTGCTGCCATCCAAAGTGGTGGTAATGACAGTGGTCTCAGCTCTCGGGCCGGCCTCCGTCACCTTCGGGGCCACTCGCTTTTGGGTCCAACCCCACGATCTGCTGGCCTCCACCCCTGGCTTCCTTGCTGAGAGTTTCCCTTCCCTGATCGGGCACGTCTATCCATCCACTCCTCTCCAATGGAGTTTAAATTCCCCAGAATAAGTCACACTCAAAAAGGGGCCGTAGCACGGAGCTGTGCTTTATACAAATGTCCTTTAACTTGCTCCCTTCTAATGAGTAAATGGCCAACTTGTAGCAGACTCCAGATCCTCAGGACACAGCACGGCTTGCCGCATTTATGCAGAACGGCGGGGACAACCTACAGAAGCACATCCCATTTTTTGTACTTTCTATTAAATTCCTTTCTCATTTTGAGCATTCTTGATTTAAACATTCGGTGAAGCTGCTTCAACCTTCAGGATCATGCATAACATCCTCACCTTTTGCTCTTACGCACATACACACTGCTAAGTTCCCAAAGACCATGATGCCGCCCTCATTGCACATCCCCTCAGACTCATGCATTGTCTGCACGATCTAATTTTGAAGGAAGAGTTGCCTGTACTTCATATGGATTACCAATCTTTTGGCAAGATGTATCAAGGCAACGACGTACTTCAGGCGTATTTGGGACTGTCACTCATCACCAATGGGCAGGTTGGCGCATTGTGTGGCACCAGCTGCCTGGATAAAACCACAAGGTATGAATGGCGTTTACCCTTCCTCCTCCTTAGGCTTCCCCTTCCACACACACCTAGTGCTGGTAGGGAGGGTCCAGAGGCCTGGTTTCAATGAACACACATGTCCAGGTTGTGAATGCAAATAAACGTCTTAAGTTCGAGGGATCCCTGGGTGGCGCAGCGGTTTGGCGCCTGCCTTTGGCCCGGGGCGTGATCCTGGAGACTCGGGGTCGAATCCCACATCGGGCTCCCGGTGCATGGAGCCTGCTTCTCCCTCTGCCTGTGTCTCTGCCTCTCTCTCTCTCAGTGTGACTATCATGAATAAATAAATAAAATCTTAAAAAAACAAAAAACAAAAAAACGTCTTAAGTTCGAGATGAAGCATAAAGCCACGGCTAGAGGGTGGGCAAGCAGGCTATTCCTGCTGGAATGCTGAGCGCCACGTGGGAGCGTTCTTCGGGAGGTGTGTCTTCCTTCTTGTCATGTGACCTCATCGTCCTGCTTGCTGGCTTCTCCGTGGGGTCCTCAGGGAGCTGTCCCCTCACGGACCCTCGTGGTGCCACCTGGCCTCCATGCAAGCCCCTCGGTGGCCAGTGGGTGCTGGTGAACCTTCCTGCAGGAAACCCCTGAGGGACCATCCATCTCCCAGTTGTGTGGCCGCACAACAGGTGTGCTCCCAAGGAGTAATTATCAGAGCAAGTATGTGGAAATCCACGTTTATATTTATTGAGTTAGAATTCGGTCCACTTACATTTATCGAGGCTCTTGTGACCTGCGAAGGCGTAGGAAGAGCATACTGCGTGTGGTAATCAGGCCGCCTGCTTTCTGGCTCCAGCATGCCACTTCCTGTAATGCCTCCAACCTTACCTGTCTCAGGTGCACAAGCAGAGGACTGAACAAACTATTCCTAACAATGTCCACACAGAAACCCTGTAGTTCCATTCCTCTCCTGTATCGGGCTGCGAGACAGTTCTACAAAACTTAGAGAATATCAGACAATTTAGTGATTGAGTTATTATCTGGAAGGATAATGTTTGTTTTCACTGCAGACTCTTTGCTGTGAAGTGAACATTGTGGCAACAAAATTAAAATAATTTTCTTTCAAAAAGGTTTTAAGTGGAGCACACTCGAAGCAGACATGAATCAGGAGATTTTATAGTACTGCAAAAATTTGTTTAATATATTATTCAATTTCTTGACCATTATTAACTCTTTTGAGCTACTAACAGAGTTTTTTGTATTAGAGGAATACCTTGGAATGGTTCATAAATCTTCTGGGCTGCAAGTGGATGTTGTGTAGACTGTCCATAAAGGTAATTTCAAACCCACAAGGAAATTTTTAAAAGAGAAAGTGATGTGATCCCCTAGTAGTGGCCTGTTCACTTGAGGCAGGAGGGAAGGAGGAGAGCATTTGGGAAATTTTCTAACATGGAAAATAAAGCCCGTGTTAGCTTTGTCGATTTAGGGCCTTTCTTGGTAAAGCAGTAAAAATGCAGTGGCAAATTGCTGGCTTGCATGTGCAAGGTGGGCTCACAAGCTTCTGCGTCCCTGATTCAGGCAGCACATCTTCTGAGTTCCTGGGAGACGGAACATAGGCAGGGTCTGTAACCTGCAACATGACCACGGTTGTGTTGGGTCGGGTTGTGTGTTTGTGTCTCTTTCCCTGTGTTTTCCGTCTGGGAGATGACGCCTGGCTTCCCTGACCCCTGACACCCTCGTCCCAACAGCTCACAGGATATCACAGATACTGACTTACTACGCACTGCCAGTGGTGAGGTGCCGGGGAGCAGAATGCAACCTTATCCGTGTTCCAGAGGCTGCACCATGGACGATGTGCTTTCCCAGGGGTCCCATGTGGCCATCACAGGACCGGGGAGCAGCCCACTGTCCAGACCTCAGTCCAGGGCAGACTACAGAGTTGCAGGATGTACCCCACACTCTGAACCGAAATCCAGCTTTTCTTCCTTGAGAACAATACCCCTACTACCGCCCTACCAGCTTTTTCAGATCGCGGCATTTTCGTGATGTGGTTTTGAAGAAAAAAGTCAAAAGTGATTAGGGTGATGGCCTGCCATCTCTCAAACGCTCGCTGGCTTTGAGCAGTGCTGGAGAAAGGAGCGCTATACACATGGACAAACTATTTCTGCTGCACTTGGAAGGCATGAAATACATTGAAAGACGTTTAAAAATACCTTTCCCAGGATCGGAGGACGATGGCAGCTAGGTAAGGAAGAGTTTAGTATGCTCCGAGTGAAAGTTCTTTATTGGAAAAGCTGACAGGTGCTCCATTTGTATGAGAAAAACCAGCCATTGTTACCCAAACCTCTCAGAATCCTTAACACTCTGCTTGTCACAGGCATATAGATCATGATTCTGTTTGAGCAGTATTGTTCAAAATTTCTATTAATAATTCCACAAGCACTTCACTAGTGACTAAAATGACCTTGGATTTTACAAATGGAAAATGTTCCCAGCCACATCCAGGGGTGAGAAGCAGGCAGCGGCCCCAGTGGGTCCTTACCCTTTTATATCATTTGCATGGCCTTTCTTAGGCAATTTTCATTTCAAAGTCTTGTTTAACTTCCTTGGGGATGCCATTTCATGGGTGTGAATTTAGATTAAAAAAAACACTTCCTGTTCCTTGTCTTTCTTTCTTTCTTTCTTTCTTTCTTTCTTTCTTTCTTTCTTTCTTTCTCTCTCTCTCTCTCTCTGTTTCTTTCTTTCTTCTCCTTCCTTCCTTCCTTCCTTCCTTCCTTCCTTCCTTCCTTCCTTTTTCTTTATTTCTTTTTCTTTCTTTTCCCCCTAGTCTGACCTCATCAAAACAGAGCGAATGAGGCTATGATTGTACATTCGACTGACTCCTGGATGAGCTTAGCACGGATGACTCATGTTCAGAGCCACAACCCCTGTCTCCTCTCTCAACTCGGAGGTCTGGGGGACCTCCCAGATGTGCAGATAGTTCAGAGTGCCCATGGCCTTGCCAGTGGGGAGGGGAGTGTGCACGGTGGGCAGGCACGGTGGGGACACAGAGCTCCCACGGACACAGCTTTGGGGCCTGGGCCTGCATCCCGCTCCCCACTGCACAGCCTTGGCCTTGCCCGTGTCACCATGTCCATGAATTCACCTGGTGTTATTGCCCTCTTACTGTGCTGCAGATGCTGGACTGTTCAGTTTGACCCATCCCTGTTTGCCTTTCCACTCATAGGACAAGAATTGGGAAGGAGAATCACCGCAATCTCTAGACCCAAGCTTTGACAATCTCAAGATTCTCTGGGTTGACATGGGATCTTTCTGTGGTTGGTAAGAGCTCTTTAAACAGAGGAAGTTCCTTTGGAGAGACAAACCACGAGAGACCCCTAACTCTGGGAAACAAACAAAGGGCTGTAGAAGAGGAAGTGGGCGGGGGGATGGGGTGACTGGTGACGGGCACTGAGGAGGGCACATGATGGAATGAGGACTGGGTATAATACTATATGTTGGAAAATTGAATTTAAATTAAAAAAAAAAACAAAAGCAAAACAGGGCAGCCTGGGTGGCTCAGCGGTTTGGTGCCGCTTCGGCCCAGGGCCTAATCCTGGAGACCCGGGATCGAGTCCCGCGTCAGGCTCCCTGTGAGGAGCCTGCTTCTCCCTCTGCCTTTGTCTCTGCCTCTCTCTCCCTCGCTCTCTCTCTCTATGTCTCTCGTGAATAAATAAATACAATCTTTAAAAAAATAAAATTAAAAAAATAAAAAACAAAAACAGAAACAGAGGGAGTCCCATACGAGGTTCACCAGGAACACCTCTATGTTCTGTTGAATATAAATGACCTAAAAGCCCAAGTCACAGGCTCAATCCCAAAGGACTCACTCAGTAGTGGTGGTTGGAAACTGCATGAAACATGTAGCCTGATGTCTCTTGAACACATGCTTCTTGATATAAGACAGCGTGGCTTTAGGAACAGTTAGAAACCACCTGATGGACAGATGTTTCTGACCGTGGGTCTGCGGGGATGCATTCGTGGGTATGCACGGCGGTC
This sequence comes from Vulpes lagopus, assembly GCF_018345385.1. Classification (NCBI taxonomy): domain Eukaryota; kingdom Metazoa; phylum Chordata; class Mammalia; order Carnivora; family Canidae; genus Vulpes; species Vulpes lagopus. Next base: position 32,904,262 of record NC_054840.1, on the reverse strand, counting down.
TAGTAGTTTAGGCTTGTTTTCAAGGTGTGGGTTGTGACCCACGGTGGGTCACGAGATCAATGAGCAGTTTCCTTTAAACAAAATAAAACAGAAAAGATCATTGGGTCGCTCAGGAGGCTTCGTGAACTTGTGTTTCAGGTGTGCTTGTGTGTGTGTGCAGTGTGTGCGTAGATATGAAAATACCTTTCTTGCAAGGGCTGTGTTTGGGCAGCTTGAAAGCCCCTAGTGTAGGCTGTAAGCAACAGATTACTCATGCTTCTCCGGAAGCTGGTTGGGGTTTTAGCTTTACTCTAAGTGGGACCCTTCCTTTCTACGCAGCTTAGTGCAGAGGCCAGGGTGCCCACTGGCTGTCTGCTCCAAACAACAGGTCCACTTCCGCCTCTATGAACAGGAGGTGGAGAGAGTGCCTGCCTCTCAGTAAAGGCAACAAATGTCCCTAAAAGGTGAGTGAAGCAAACGCTGATCAGGTGAGAACACGGGAGCCGTGGTGAATGGTACGTAGCTTCAGGGAGCAGTGAATGGGTGTAGCCAGCTGTTACCGGGGGTTGTCAAGTCGCCGAGAGACCGTAGCCTGTGCCCAAACCAGGGCTCACCGGGTCCGGGAGGCTTCCTGGAGCCCCTGCGGACGTCCTTGATTTTGGAAGCTTCCAGCCTTCCTATTCCTTCCCTGAGCACTTGGAGGCCTCACTCTGCCATTCCTTCAGCCACGTGGCATTCTACAGATGCCAAACCCTTGACATCATGTTCTGAGGACAGCAATCCCAAAAAATAAGTATTCCAAACCTGTGAGTCAAGTCCACAAACGTTCTCAAAGCACTCGGAGAGAAAACACTGCCAAAAACCATGGGGTCCACGTCTGATCTCTAAGTGCGATCTCCCCCCGTGGGGCCCTAGACAGACTCAATTGTCTTTCTGGGCAACCTTTCTTCCAAGAAACCCACCAAGGAATTTTAGTCTTATTGCATTTAATCAGCAAATGTGAACAAGAAAGTATCCTCTTCATTAGAGGCACTCAGAAATTCCAGCCAGCTGTTTCCTGCCACTTGGCTGAGGACAGTGGGGGGAATCCTCCCCATGTCTCTGCCATGAGATTACACTTCCATCATCTCCTTCCTAAACCAGGACCCCAGGCCAAGAGTGCGCCTGTGAATGATGGGCTCACCTTCCAATGTGCACTAACACCTGGTGCACACACCAAAGGTTCTGGAGACTGTGGGTATCACTTCCAGCTAAGTCTGTATTGTCAAAGGCAGCTCCCCCCTGAAAGTTCATGGCACTTGCGGCCTCAAAATGTGGTTGGAGAGAGAAGCCACAGCGAGCATGCCAACACACGTATAACCCATGGCTCACTCACATGCCCTGCATCATGAGATGCTCTGCGAGTCCTTCCTGCCACTGTCTCTTAGAATATAAACAACACCTTTCCTCCAAAAATGTTGCTCCCGGGCATCATGCTCACTTTGCAATTATCCTGACACCCCCCAAATGGAGTGGCCGAACAAAGGTTCTCGTTTGTTTATACCAGTAGCTGGACCATTCACCTGTGTGCCGGAGGGCTGCGGTGCTGCTGCACCTCCGGACATGGAGGGGCCTGTCCACTATGGGAGAGACCGTCCCAGAATGATAGAACTCGGGGTTCCGTCGCCACAGAGGTACAGCTTATTTTGTGCATGTACCTTCCCCTTTCCCAACCCTCCTGTTCGGACAGGCCAGTGGTCACCATGCGCTGTCAGGAGAAGCAATTACAGTAGGGACCTTGGCTCTGGGTTTCTGTCTAATGGGGAATGCGTTCTCCCCTGTGTGTGTGCCCACAGGGGGAGAGGTTGCCTTCCCCTTGACTCTGCTCTTCCTCGTAGTCGGCTGATCCTGTAAAATAAGTGGGGGCTTCCGGCTGAGTTCAAGGTTCCCCAGTGAGCCCTGGGCTGGGTGAGACCCTTGGGGCCGACAGTGACAGAGGAGCTGGTTCCATTCTCTTTTTCTCTTTTTTTTTACGTGCTCGCATTTGTCCTACAGACCCACATCCCAAACCCCAGTAAGTGTCCTAACAGTAAGCACTGGGTGGGGAATGGGGTTTCTTGGGCGTTTGGTGCACTGCTGGCTTTGGGGGAGGGCCCCGTGTTGGCAGGGTGGAGGAGGCCACACCGGGCTCTGATTACAGTATCTTGTTCAGGACCCATCGCTGACCACCCACCCCCAGGGAACAGGGCTCCCAAAGGGCAGGAGCTGGCTTCTTGCTCCTGGTCAGGTCCTGGGGACCCAGTGCCCGTCAGGATGTGCTGCCGTGGAAGAGGGCTCTTCCTCCAACAGAAGGGAGGACATGTCTGCCGTGTGTCTGTCCCCCACTCTGCACGTAGAGGCACATGTCCTTGTGCTCAGGGTCCGATGTTTTCGGGAGGGAAGGGATGAGGGGAGGCGGAGAGCAAGGCGGGTGAAGCAAGCATCCCAGCTGGGCTGGGGGTGGGGTGTCTTTCTCTGGACCATCACCGCAGGCTGTGCTGGTGGCCTGGACACGTGTCCAGCCCCGAGCCAGGTCCCGGGCTTGAGGTGCTGTCCATGTGCTGGCAGCCCTGGCGCGTGGACGTGGCACCCCTGGAGCAGGTGCAAGATGGACAGAGCAGCTGCATGGAGGTGGGTGGCAAGTCAAGGTCCATCTCAAATGCCATGTCCATCACTGGTCCCCAGAACCCCCTCCCCCCAGGAGCAGAGTCACAGAGTCACTCAGCTCAGGACTTGCCACTCGCGGGAGCACGAGGAGCCACGGAGCCGTAGCACCGAATGCGGGGGAGCAGCTAATAATGTGAACGTCTTATCTTCTCGCCGAATAATACAGACCATTGTGAGCGTCTGGTCTTCTGACTCAGGAGTTTGTCGAGATGAAAATAACTCAGAGTTTCGTTGCCTGTAGCTAAGCTCCTGGCTGTGGAGATGCGGCCTGCGGTCTTCCCGGTTCCCGACGATTCTGTGCAGGACCTGGCGGCCCGTTACCGGCTGCGCCCAAACCCGTCTTTCCAGTGCTGCTGCTCCGGGCCGGGCAGCGAAGAGGCCGTTGTGACCGGCTGCGGCCCCGAGTGTCTCTCACAGTGGGATCTGCTGGCTCCTGGCCCAGGCCCGTGAGGGCACGGGTGGCCCTGATGTAGGTGCTCGCTCACCTGAGGGAGGTCCGCCCGCCGGCACCGAAGCAGACGTGGGCTCTGTGCTGGACCTGGGGGGTGCCTCTGTGCCCCTCCGTGTGCCCCCTCCATGCTCCTCTGTGTCCCTCTGTGCCCCTCCGTGCCCCCTCTGTGCCCCTCCATACCCCTCCATGCCCCTCCGTGTGCACCCTCCATGCCCCTCTGTGCCCCTCTGTGCCCCTCCGTGCCCCTCCGTGCCCCTCCGTGTGCCCCCTCCATACCCTTCTGTGCCCCTTCTATGTCCCTCTGTGCCCCAGCCGTGCACCTCCATGCCCCCTCCATGCTCCTCTGTGCCCCTCCGTACCCCTCTGCCCTCCATGCCCCCTCTGTGCCCCTCCGCGTCCCCTCTGTGCCCCTCCATGCCCTTCTATGCTCCGTCTGTGCCCCTCTATGTCCCCTCTGTGCCCCTCTATGCCCTTCTGTCCCCCTCCGTACCCCCTCTATGCCCCTCCGTGCCCTCTCTGTGCCCCTCCATGCCCTGTTCGTGCCCCTCCGTGCCCCTCCGTGCCCCTCCATGCCCCTCCGTGCCCCTCCATGCCCCTCCATGCCCCTCTGTGCCCCTCCATGCCCTCTCTGTGCCCTTCTGTGCCCCTCCATGCCCTGTTCGTGCCCCTCCGTGCCTCTCTGTGCCTCTCTGTGCCCCTCCATGCCCCCTTTGTGCCCCTCCGTGCCCCCTCCATGGCCCTCTGTGCCCCTCCGTACCCTCTCCATGCCCCTCCATGCCCCTCTGTGCCCTCTCCGTGCCCTTCTGTGCCCTCTCCATGCCCCTCTGTGCTCCCTCTGTGCCCCCTTCATGCCCCTCCGTGCCCCTCTGTGCTGTGCATGGCTCAGGGTGGATGATGCAGGTGAGGCTTTGACACTTCCTGGGCCTGATGGTGCTCTGGCAGACGAGCCAGCCCTGACTCACCACAGCCATCCTCCACTCTGCTCACTAATTTGCAATTTGGCAAAAGTCAGGAAATGTAGTAGTTTCTACTTTTCAGTGCAGACACAGGAATATTCTCAGAATTATTAAGTTCTGGTGTCTTTCTACGGCCTTTGGAGACCAAGATAATTCAACAGTAAAAAGTAAAGTTTGTAATGTGTATATTGGGATTCTGGTAAGTAGAAAAAAAGTAAATATTTCTTTTAAAAATATGATGCAAAGGGCAGCCCCAGTGGCCCAGCAGTTTAGTGCCACCTTTGGCCTGGGGTGTGATCCTGGAGACGTGGGATCAAGTCCCATGTCGGGCTCCCTGCATGGGGCCTGCTCCTCCCTCTGCCTGTGTCTCTGCCTCTCTCTCTGTCTGTCATGAATAAATAAAAATAAAATAAAATAAAAATATTTTAAAAAATAAAAATAAAAAAATAAAAATAGGATGCAGAGAAAGGAACGGGGAATGTGAACTGGTATAGCCACTTGGGAAAACAGTGTGGAAGTTCCTTGAGAAATTAAAAATAGACCTACCCTATGGCCCAGCAATTACACCGCTGTGTATTTATCCCAAAGATACAGATGCAGTGAAATGCCGGGACACCTGCACCCCAATGTTCACAGCAGCAATGTCTACAACAGCCAAACCGTGGAAGGGGCCACGATGTCCTTGTACAGATGATGGATAAAGAAGCTGTGGTCTATATATACAGTGGGATAGTACTCAGCCATCAGAAAGGATGGACACCCACCATGTGCTTCAGCATGGATGGAAATGGAGGGTATTATGCTGAGTGAAGTAAGTCAATTGAAGGATAAACATTATAAGGTTTCACTCCTATGGGGAATATAAGAGATAGTGAAAGAGGTTATAAGGGAAAGGAGGGGAACTGAGTGGGGAGAATTAGAGAGGGAGACAAACCATGAGAGACCCCTAACTCTGGGAAACGTACATGCGGTAGTGGAAGGGGAGGTGGGGTAACTGGGTGACGGGTACTGAGGAGGGCACTTGAGGGATGAGCACTGGGTTTATACTATATGGTGGCAAATTGAATTTAAATTAAAAAAATCTAAAAAAATAAAAATACATATTTTTGAATTGACAAATAATATACAAATATATAATCACACAGTAATTTTATTCCAAGTCAATCACGTGAGAGGTTGGCAAAATGCCGCACTCTAGGCGTGTGATTGCGTCATGAAGTCATTGTCGCCTCTGAGTCTCTGTCAGGTGCTTCAGAGCCAAGAAGGGACAGAACGCCTCCTGGGATTACTCTCCTGATTCCTGTCCATCTGTAAGTCACTGACCAGTCACATGCCGAAATTAGACATCTTTTCACTTGGATTATCCCCTTCCACTACACATTAAAAAAATATGATTCATGTTGGATTCGTTTAAAAATATTTTTGGAAAAAGACTTCTAAACATTAATAAAAATAACAAGACAATCAAAATTAAATACTTGGAATGGGCACCACTTAAAACTATGTTGGATCAGTTGCTGCTCTTTTAGATTATCCTCGAAAATCTGAGTAAGGTGGAACGGAACGTGAGAATTGGAAATGTGCTTTATAGCCACCGGCATCTAGGCCTCCACCCTGGGTGTAAAGTAACGGATGATGCTAATGGTGATGATGATCATGGTAATTTATTTGCAGAATAAATTGTCATCCTTTAGTAGTTGGAGAGCAAGGCTCAACATGTAAGCGGCTGCCTGTGGAATCTCCATGGAAAAGGTCACCCTTTTGTCACAGGCGAGGCCATGCTGAGAGGCCTAGGGAAAGGGACAGTGCAGGGGCCTCGAGGTGTTGGGCATCCCTGAGGCAGGCACCTGTGCCCCCAATGGGACCCGGACTTTTACAGGCTGAGCACAGTTCGCAGGAGGGCAGCAGCCCACCTCATCAGCTGTCTCCTCATCCTCAGTCCCTTCCCTCTCCTCTGTGATTTTCTGTCCAGTTTGGAAAAGCTGGACATTTGCTTCCCAAGAAACTTCTTGCAGCTAAGGCTTGGCCACGTGACCCAGTGCAAGTCCCTGAAGCAAAGTGGAAAATCACTATGGCTGTGTGGTGGGTGGGAGGGGGATTCTGAGAAAAATGTGCTTCCTTGATTATAATCCAAATGAAACAAAAACCTTTCTCTCTTATTTCCCTGCTCCATCCATCCCTCTGTCCAGGCGGCTGTGGGAGGAGGTGTCGCTTGATTATGGGGAGGGGTGGCTGTCGGTTTGCGATGTTAAGTGGACAAGTCTGAGGATGCAGAGCCTGCAGAGGGAGGGCGAGACATGGGATGGGACAGAGACTCCGGTGCTCGGTTCCTGCATGGGTGGAAGCCCCCAACCAAGACCTTGTTCTCTTCTTGACATTTGTGAAGTCCCATTGCAGGGGCTGGATGCCGTCCCAGCTGGCCTAAAAGGACACCCAAAGAGAGGACTGACCCAAGAGCCCGTACTGGACAGACGCTGGGTCCCATGTCAATACCCAGAGAATTCCTGAGAACAAGCAGGGGGCGCCCGCATATCCATCCGACACGTAATTGAAATGCAGGTTGGGTTTTCCACCTTAACATCGCCCTTTGTAATGGCAGATACTCAGCAAATACTTTCGACTGAATGAATTTACTTGTTCTCCATCATCCCCCCATTGTCCCTGAAATATCTCTATTCAAGGTTTATGATAAGGCTCACAGAGGAGAGATACTGTCCCCGGCCCGCAGGGCACTAGGCTGGGGTGGACCCGACCCTAGTGCCAGCGTGAAGACAGCGTGGACACCGTCTGCTCTCTGACAGCTCAGCAGCACTGCCGACTTTCCTCACCTTCTGCCTCACGGTGGGGGTGGTACAGGAAACCAAGGGGACCCTTCCCTCGTCCACATTAACTTTTTGGTACAACCTTTGTAGCCACTGTTGACTTGTGCAGACAGGGAGCTTCATTTCTCTCGCAGGATCAGTTCCCTTGGCATGTGCTTTCGCTGTTGGCGGCCAGGTGTGGGGGGTGGGAGGGTCACATCTTGGTCCAGGGTGTCTTCAGCCACTTGCAGGTTAATCCAGACTCTGGGGGGAACAGGAGGCGTTTGGAGTGGGCTCCTTGTCCTCACTCTCTTCCCGTCCGCCTCTGCCCTGGAGCAGGAGTGAATCCACACCTGGTCCTCTGCACCAACCCCAAGATTCAGTCCCTCCTGCTCCAGTTGCTCCAAACTGTCTGAGATCTGCTTACACTCGCTTCCTGACTCCAGGAACCCACCCCAGTGCCCAGAGGGCCATCGGCCAGCAAGCCCAGCCCTTCCCGGGCAGGTGGGGTGTGGGCCACTCGGAAGCCCACTTCCTGCCTGCACATCCTGGGAGACCATGGGTTGTGGGCCCAAGGCCCTGACTCACACCTTCCTTCCCTCCGTTGGCGGAAAGGACAGTGCATCGTGCCCTGCTGTCAGGGCAAACTCTCTGTCCTGCATCCGTCAGGCTCTGGCTGGCCGTTGCCATTTCAAAGGAAGCCTTCGGAGTTCAAGAAATCCATTCCTTTCTCAGGGATGTGGCTCTTGTGGCTGGTGTTCGGCTCCCAAATCCAGCGGGTACCCTTTTATAAAAAGGCTATTTGGGAAGTGACAGCTGAGCACTGGCTTCTTGGCTTTCAGCTCCATCTGTCCTCACCCCGAAGTGTGGCTGCCTCCATTCCAAAATGCACCATTAGTGAGACAGTTCACGGGGATTAAAAATACAGTGCGCTAAGGAAAATCACAGTATCTTTGAAATATTTTACAAAATAGAAAGCCAGGAAAGCCAGTTTCTCAACTCTAGGAACCAGATATGGAGAGAATTCTAATAGCTCAGGTGGGAGCGTGGAGAGCCAGGGGCTGGTGGGCTCGGCACACAGATGGTCATCGTTTCTCTATATTGATAATAATATATAGAAGAGCAATAATCTCCTATATATCAATATACCACCAATAATCTATCCATAACATCAATATGCACATATCACTAACAATCTCTAAGGAGGCCTGTTGTGTCCTTTTGTGATGAGACCTGTAGACTCGCAGGCCCAGGGTTACTCCAATCACCAGACAAAAGGCTACAAATTCTTTTGTACAAGAATTTCATAGGAACAGTGGCAGAGACTAGTCACTATGATCAATTAATCAATCATTTCATTCATTCATTAGACACCCATGGATTCAGTATCAAGGACAAGTGAGCTTCTAGGTAAGGCATTTGATCCCCCTGTGCCCAAGAACTAAGTGGAAAAATCAAGATGGAATATTACGAATATCACATCAAACACAAATCCTTTAAAATGACTAATTGTTAATTCTAAACCAGGAGGTATTTTGGAGAGTGGTAGAAGGAAGCTATTGGATTTCATAGTATAAAGTAATGAGTTAAAGCAAGAAGGACCCTGAAGAAATGTTTTCAGAGTTCAAGACTTAAACCCCCTAAAATCATTTTTTAAAGATAAAATTTTATTTTATGGAAATCATAAGCCATGTTACTACAAACCCAGTTCAACCTACTGCATATAAAAACTCCATCACCTTGCCTCAAGGTAAGAAAATACAGTTTACTACTATTGAATCATACTAAAATATTCATCTGTCAGTACTTTGTCAACCATGGTTTTGATGGCATTTAAATTGAATTTAATATAAATTTAAAGGCATCTCCATTTGATGTGATGAATAATGTGGGGTCACCATCAACTTCAATTTTAATACCTTAAATGTAGTCCGCTCCAGCTGCCCTGATGCATTTATAGTTGGGACTCACTCGTTATAATAGATTTTTTAAACACTTTGTTATTTTAAATTTGCAGAGAATACTGAAGCCAGAAGTAGAGTCCCGACTTTAATATCACGCCCCTGAACGGGATCCAGAAGCAGCCGCCGAGCATCTCCACCTGTAGTGGTCCACCGCGGGCGCCAGCCAGTGGAGAGGGCCCTGGAGGGGCCGCCGCCTCCTAGCAGGCTCCTGCCCAGCACGCCCACTGCGCAGACGCTCGCCTCTGGACACTTGACAGGGACACAATCCAGCACAATCACGCTCCTCTTTGCATAATATTCTCTTATTTGTTTTGCTGTTCGAAACAGCTGATAAGATACATTGACAATTTTCAGAGGCAGGGGTCTGAATCCTTTCTTGGGGGGTTAGCCCCTTCCCAGTGTAAGATGCACGCTGCGGACGTCATTTTCGGGGCGTGTGTCCCGCACCCGGAGGGGTAGCACTCAGGGGTGGCGGAGAAGGACCTTGGAGGGCAGGTGGGGTCGGGCTTGGGAGGAGTGGAGGTGCTGACACCAGCGCCCCCCAGGTCACCGTGACAGCTGAGAACAAGAATGGGCAGGAAGGTAGAGGTGCACCCCACCACGGAAGCTGTGTCCGGGGTTGAGCTCCAGCCTGTGGGAGATGGGAAGGTTTGAAGGGCGCCTGTCAGAGCAGGGCTGTAGTTCACCGTCGAGAAAGCCCTCTGTGGGAATGTGAACTGGTGCAGCCACTCTGGAAAACTGTGTGGAGGTTCCTCAAAGAGTTAAAAATAGACCTGCCCTACAACCCAACAATTGCACTGTTGGGGATTTACCCCAAAGATTCAGATGCAGTGAAACGCTGGGACACCTGCACCCCGATGTTTCTAGCAGCAATGTCCACAATAGCCAAACTGTGGAAGGAGCCTCGGTGTCCATCGAAAGATGAATGGATAAAGAAGATGTGGTTTATGTGTACAATGGAATATTCCTCAGCCATTAGAAACGACAAATACTCACCGTTTGCTTCGACGTGGATGGAACTGGAGGGTATTATGCTGAGTGAAGTAAGTCAATCGGAGAAGGACAAACAGTGTATGTTCTCATTCATTTGGGGAATATAAATAATAGTGAAAGGGGATAGAAGGGAAGGGAGAAGAAAAAGACTCCTAACTCAGGGAAACGAACTAGGGGTGGTGGAAGGGGAGGAGGGCATGGGGTGGGGGTGACTGGGTGACGGGCACTGAGGGGGGCACTTGAGGGGATGAGCACTGGGTGTTATTCTGTATGTTGGTAAATTGAACACCAATAAAAAATTAATTTATTTAAAAAAAAGAGAGAGAGAAAGCCTTCTGGTTGCAGCCTGAAGACACCTCAGAGTCCTCAAACTGCAGAGGAGATGGGTGGGCGGATGCTTGCCCATGAGGCATGGTGGGGACGGTGGGAGGGAGCAGGTGACAGGTGTGCAGGGCACTGGGGTGAGGTTGTGCACGGGGTCTCTGACACGAGAGGAGTGGTTGGTGACCACACCTGTTGGGACCTGTGGGTTGGCGGCTGCAGGGTGGGGCTGACGCCGTGGTGTGCCTGCCTGGCCCGAAGTCACCCTCAGGGGTCACCGGAGTGCATGGTGAGCGAGCGCGGTGGGGATGGTGTATCTCAGGTAGACGCTTCCTGTCTAGCCCTACCCGACCCTGCTCACTCTGGGTCTGAAATGCAGGCCCCTCTGACTAACCTTCAGGCTCCAAAGGTGAGGCCCCACCCAGGCCCTGAAAGCTCCCGTGGGTATCCCCAGGGTCCCAGGCACAGACCCCAGCCGTTGGGCAGGAGGAGGAGGGCCTGGCCACATGCCGGGAGCACAGGGCGCCTGCCCACCTTCCCTTCCTTGTGATGCTGTGTCTTCCCGAGGGCTGGGTCCAGCCCGGACCCACACATGGTGGTGCGCAGCTCGTGTCTGGCAAATCCCACCACCAGTGTAGTAGGACCTCAGTCTACTGCCACGTTCTGGAGGCAGGGAGCTCCTGGCTGCCAGGATCCCAGAGGAGGCCTGACTTTCCCCCCAAGAAGACCACAGCCAGGACCACACGTTGCTGTGGATTAGCACCAGGCAAGGGGCCTGCAGCGGGGTGGCACTGGGCAGGATGCATACCCTGCAGCCGGACGGCAGTGTGCAGAGAGGCTCTAGAAACCTCTTCCCAAGGACTGGCCTCAACAGTAGGCATGAGCCAGACTGGGAGGGAGGAAGAGAGGCGACCGTCAGCCCTGGAAGTCAGAAATGGTGCCAAGCACAGGCACAAATGTCTTGTCTGTGTCCAAATGGGCCAGACTGAGGAAGACGGGCTCTGCTTTCCCAGGAGCCGCTACAGCACAGCGCAGGAGAGTGGGCACGTCCCTGCCACCGCCACTCCTAGGCCGAGGTTCAGGGGGTTGGAGGCCGCGGGATGCTGTGGGACAGAGACAGAGCCTCCATCTGCAAGGCTCGGGGAGCTCCCTCCTGTCCAGTCCTTCCTTGGGGACATCCTGGCCCTGTCTGTACAGAGAGGAGGGGCCCTGCCCTCCAGGAGGACACCACAGGCCCTGGCGCTCCAGGCAGAGGCAAGACAGGCCAGTTGGCCGGGCGAGTGCAGCCTGAGCAAAACAGAAGACCCAATGAGAGCCAGTTCCTCCCAAAGGGCAGGGGACACATCTGCCTCCAGAGGTCCCTGTGCAACCCATCCAGCAGGCAGGGCACTCAGGACCATCCCCTGGCCAGCTGCTTGGGCCGAGCCCCCCAGCCTGACCCCACCTCCCGCCACCTCCAGCGGACCCCAACACCTACTGCCCTGCCCAGCCCTCACCCTGAACTGGGGGAAAGGACTGGGATGTTTCTTCACCACTATTTCTTCCCCATCTCCTTTTTCTTGTTTTAAAAATCTTTGTTTTCTCACAAATTAGATCTTTATTTTATTTCCTTGAGAATGTAGTGCATGCTCAGCTTAATGTGTCTGAAAAAAAATTGCTTCGCGATTTCTTTATCTCCTATTGAACTTCCCCATCTGTAGGTCTGGACCCTGTGTTAAGAATGTGTCCTGAGCAGGAGTCCTTCCACGTGGGTGCCACCTGCTTGGGATGCAGAGTGCCAGTGGACACGCAGGCTGGCCTGGCTCTGCACCCTCAACCCTGTCCAGGGGCCTGCACACCAGCACGCTGCAGGCCAACTACATTCTGGGCGAGTGCTGGGCAGGAAGCTTCTTTCCAGCTGCACCCCTGCATAGGTGGACGGGGCGGGGACCCCTTCCTGAAGGATCAGCTTAGAGGTTTCCAGCATCCTCCCGAGGCCCCAAGTCCTCACCTGTCACGTCCATCCTGGGACCTCTGGTCCCAAGGACATGTTTTGCTCTGGATCTGAGCTCATCACCAGGTATTCCACCCCATTTCCAGGCACGAGGATTCTCTGTGCTTGCTTTCCCGGGCAGATGTGTATTTACCCAACACATCCATGCGTTTGGAGCAAAAAGGGGAGATCCAACACTTGCTTGCTCCATCTACTGACATGACCTTGGGGTCAAAGTAACTTATTTAAGTGATTAAAAATTTTCTTCAGGGACATTTAGGTGGACACAAAATGAACACATAAAAATCTGTTGCTTTCCTAGATACCCCAAACAACCACTTGGAAGGTGTAAGGAAAGAGAAAATCTTCCTTAAAATACCAACTAAGAACATAAAATTCTTATGAATAAACTTGATAGGGAATTGCAAAATCTCTGTGGGGAAACTTTCAGATACTCCTGACAGCCTCCACGGGAGGCCTGAGCCCCTGGGAAGGGACTCTGTGATGTTGGGTAGCAGGGCTCAGTCTGACCTGGGTTAATCTATGAATTTAGCCCAAATCCAATATACATGCCGACAGTGTATGTTATAGGCATGCATTTGATCAGACAGTTTGCATGGATGAATCCTCACACCAGAATATCTAGAAAATCCCTAAAATAGATGAGCAAGATGGAAGAGAAGCAGCTGGCCTATCAGACATGAGAATGTGTCGTAAAGTCTCAATGACTGAATGGTTCTAGTGCATGGTGGGACGAAGGCACCAGAAGGCAGAGCAGAAACGATAGAAGCAGGGAACGTGGGATGTTGTTTATGATAAAGGCAACATCTCATGTCATCAAGGCAAAAACAAGTGACATGAAGGCAACTGAACAGCCACCTAAAATCAGCCGTAAGACTGGACCCTTGGGACACCTGAATGGGTCAGGGGTTGACACCTGCTTTCAGCTCAGGATGTGATCCTGGGTTCCTGGGATCGAGTCCTGCATCAGGCCCCCTGCAGGAGCCTGCTTCTGCCTCTGCCTGTGTCTCTGTGTCTTTCTCTCTCTCTCTCTGTGTCTCATGAATAAATAAATAAAATCTTAAAAAAAAAAACAAACCATAAAACTCAGCCCTTCTCTGACTCTACACAGCAACAAACAAACAAAAGGCAACAAAATGCCAAACTGGTCAGAGATCCAGGTGAAAAAAAGAAAAATGAGATCTCAAGGATGTCAGAGGAACTCATGGACAAATTCCTTCTTAACTTGAGTGGCAAAACCTTCCAGCTATGGCTCAAGATTCCATTAAATAAAGAAAAATTAGTAGCATCAACAGTATATAAATATTTGCATAGTCCTGAAGCCCCCAAAGCCCGGGATGAAAAGCAGCAGCTCGGTGGGAAAGCCCTCACTGCTCCTGGCAGCCCCAGGCTGGCCGCCTGCTTCTCAGGCCCGTGCTCTCCATACAACCGTGCAAACGACCAGCAAAGACATTTCCCAGGAACACATACCTAAGCTGCCAATAGACACACAGGGGAAAACCCACGTCGTCACCTGGGCAATATTAGCAGAACAACACTGGGACGCCCCTTCCAGAAGTTCTGCTGAAGGTTGGGCTCCACGAATACGAAGTAACGAACTCAAGGCAGTACCCACCGGGGCGCGTCAGTGGAGGTCAGCAGCCGTCGTGGCCGGAACAGCCTCCGTGTCCTCACCCCCACCTCATGGTGGGGACCCTGTTTGGAAAAGCGCTTTTCAGATGGAGCTACGTGGAGGATGCCGTGCTGAGGAACTTCTCCTGGATCCTGTTGGCATGCCCCAAGTCCGGGGACAGATGTACTCCAGCAGCGAGCAGAGGGGGGTCCGACATGGGGTTGGGGGGGCGTGTGAAGACGGACGTGGAGAATGGACAGACGTGGCCATGAGCCAGGGTTACTGGTGACCACCAAGGCTGGAGAGGCAGGGGGGTCCTCCCACACCTTGCTTCGTGCCCCAGCCTGCAGGGCTGAGGGAGAGTCCGTCTCTGCTGCTGGAGGCTGGCCAGCCATGGGGCAGTGTCCCACTCACAGGGGATGAGCCCGGTGGGCCTCTTGTCCCTGTCAGGACAGGGTACTGATAACCTGGTGCAGCCCCCACGGGCTCTTTGGCTCCCAGCCTCACCGATAGGACCTGGTGGGTCCGGGCACCTGCTGTGAAGTGAAGCTGGCAGGACTTGGACATCACGCAGCAGCGGCGGCCAGTGTCACAGATGGGCGGTGACACAGGAGGACCATGTTGAAAACAGTCCCCAGAGGAGAACAGTTGGGTGAAGGTGGGGGTATCGAGGAAGGGGGTGCCACTTCCCCAACCTGCCCAGCTTCGGGGACCCACTGACATCACCAATGAGCTTGCTTCCTTCATCCCCAGAACAAATCCTGCTAATTCTTTTATTCCTTGGAAATGATGGCTGAGTGGATCTAGAGGGCAGATCCTGGAATCTGAGGTGGAGAATCACCAATGTCCTTGTGGGAAACGCAGCGACGCTAAAAGAGAAGCATCTTCAGAAGGATGCCCAGCAGGACATTTCCTTCCTGAGTGCTTAGGGTATGCCAGGTGGAACCTGTGCTTGCGGTGCTGTTACTTTCTACTTTCTAATTACAGAGATGCAGCAAGAGTTACCGTCCTGTAAACGGGGAGTACAGGACAGACCTGTCCCAAGGGCATGGCAAGAGCGTCTCTATCAGCACCGTGGGAGGAAGCATTCAGTCCTGCTGGGCCCTGGCAGCCCTAGTGTGACCATGAGGTATTCCAGTCTAGGGCAGTGTTGGTGCTCCAGGTCACAGGGTGAGGGCAGAGCACTCCCGGGGCAGCGAGGGCACCTCTACCTTCATCCATGCCCGGGGGGCCTCCCCTACCTCTGCGCACGGCCAGCTGTCCCCTACCCTTCAAGCCTGTGGGGAGCAGGGCCTCCTGTTGCCATAGCCAGAAACTCTGTCGACACAGACGTGCCATCCAGACAAACAGAACTCGGACAGTGTAAGACCTGGTTGGCTTTTCTGAAAAAGAACAGGAGTCTCCAAGCCACGTGTGGCCGGGAAGACTGTGGAAGCTGAAGCGAAGTGGGAGGGAGCCGACAGGCCAGACGCGGGGAGGGCTCTGGGATAGACTCGGGGTAAGCCCCCACCGATGTCGGAGGTGGGTCCCAAACCAGAATGAAAGGCACACCCTGGTTCTTCAAAGGAGAGCTATTGGTGTCTCAACCACAGATTTTATCAAAACAAACAAAAACCAAAACACAAAGCTAGGATGGTGGGAGACAGCCAAAGTTGCTGACATTTTATCTTGTGTGAAGGGACTGAAGTGATTTTTATTTTTCAGTTTAGTCATGGAAATACGAGTGATGAGATTTCTGAACGTAGGGCGATCATGAGAAGAAGGGCAGGCAGGATGAATGCATCCAGTTGGTTCCCAGAGAGGACGCCGTGAAGGACGCAGGGCCCGGCAGCAGGAGCACGGACAGTCTGCGGCGGCCAGGGCGAGGGAGGGAGCCAAGCACGTAGCTTCTTGAAAATAACAGTAAGTAGGGACCTGGGTGGCTCAGCGGTAGAGCATCTGCCTTTGGCTCAGGGCGTGGTCCCGGGGTCCTGGGATCGAGTCCTACATCAGGCTCCCTGTGAGGAGCCTGCTTCTCCCTCTGTGTCTGTGCCTCTCTCTGTGTCTCTTGTGAATAAATAAATAAAATGTTAAAAAAAAAGTAACAATAAGTAAAAGCAACAGGACATGAAATCATGCAAACCATATACTTCCTGTTATTAAAAATGCACAAAATAGAAAAAACACTGATATAGAATTTCTACAATGGTGAAGTCACGGGCCAGTGAAGTCGCACGGTGACCCAGTGTGGTTTCCTGTGCTCAGGGCGAGTGGGTCCGTTTCTAACCATAAACGTGTCATACATGTGACCAAATCAAGTATCTACAGGCGTAAGGACAGATACAGGTTTACTGCATATTTGTTTACATATTTATTAAACATGATCCTTAATTCCATGTCCAATTATGGAAACAGCAGGAGGACACGGTGGTTGTCGTGAATTCTCTGTAGTCATTTCATGAGTGGTGGGGCTCCCTCAAGACCTGGACGAGGAGTCCTGGATAGCGGTGTCCCCGGGCTGCAACGCGACCCCAACTGGGAGGACACCACGATGCCAGACAAGCACCTGGCAGCCCCACCCTCCTGTCTCGTGGCCTGAGGTGTGGACCTGGATCTCGGAAAGTGAGGGGGCGTCCGATGATCACACAGTCACTCAGCAAACACTCTCTGACCATGTGCTCGGCAGAGGTTGCAGCACACAGGTCAGGCGCCCCGTCCTGCTCACTCCGGGTTCCCAGACAGGGCAAGCGGGTCACCTGGAGTGACCACACACACACACAAACACACCCCACATAAGGGCTGTGCTCATCTCAAGGGGAGACGTCTGTGCAAACAGACCCCAAAAGAGCTGGTTTTCTAGGGACAAATAAGCCACTGTGCTCTGAACCTGACAGTGAGCACCGTGGTGAGAAGGGGCTTGCCCAGCCTTCCAGCGAGGTCACCGGGACCCAGCAGCCATCAGTCAGGCCTCACCGGTGCTGGGGACAGCCGTGGGCAGGGGCCAAGCCCACGGCACAAGGGCGGCACCCAGGGACAGGCCCGGGTACGAAGGCATTGCTGCCAGATGTGACCCTGTGAGTCCCCAGGGGCTTGCATGCAAGCACCCGGCCTGCATCCTGAGCGTGCCTGTAGCCTGTCCCCGTGATAGATCGTGGGGCTGCGCCGGTCACCTGCAGGCCGGCAGCAGTGTCTGCTCATGAGCTCCTTAGTCATCCTTATCATTTCTCTCAATGGCAGAAAGGCTCATTTCCTGAGATCAGAATCCTGACTCTGCTCGGAAGCCCCGTCCCACCGTCACATCCCCAGGGCCTCCCTGGTGACCCTGGAGGGAGCCCCCCAGATCCCCGCCCCCCGTGCTGCCCCATCTACACTGCCAGTGCCTGTTCTCCTTGTTCCTGAGAAGCATTTTGAGGGCAGCTCCCCATCAGGTCCTCACCAGTGCTGCAAGGCTTCATGCCGGGTCCCTGCAAAGCAGCTCCTGAGTAAAGATTTGAGGGGCAAGTTTATTTTGGGAGGTGCTCCTGGAGGCCGGTGAGGCGAGGGGGAAGGGCCCCCGGAGCAGAGCCTCAGAGGGCCCACCTCCAGCCGCTGATGTACATGGAACCCCAGACCACTGAGGGAACTGGGCTGCACACCTATTATCTGGTCCTCTGGCCAGTTGTGAATTGTCCCCTCCAGGTGAGGAGGCTGCGGCCAGCCTGCCGCCCCCTGTGAGGGCCTAGGGCTGCTTTAGGTCCAACCTCCCTGTCGCTGGAAGCCACGCTCCTCGGTGGAGGAACAGGTTGGAGAGTCGCCTGCAGAACTTGATCAAGGGCTTGGTTCCCTGGCTGGGGACAGTCAGAGCCAGTGACCAGGGACACCGACCAGGGACACAGGGGCTCCCATCCTTTGTTTGCAAAATGCAGACAGGTTTTGGTGCTGTGTTATCAACACTTAAGCTTCTGAGAACACCAGTCTGACATACTGTCACCTCACAAGGCTGCGTGTACTCAGTGCCTGGCCTGTGTGCCCCCAGGGATCCTGGGACTCAGCCCACAGGAAGGAGTGGGTCATCGGCAGGAGCCCTGAGCGTCGTTCAAACCCATAGGTGACGAGCATCCGTGGTCCCGGTCTGACACGGTCGGCGGCCTCCCCTGACCTGTCCAGAAGGAGCCTTTCCTGCTGCTTCGAGCCCGGCCACTGCCACAGGGCGTGGAAACTTCCGCGGAGCTGGCCTTGTTCCCTATCAGTGGGTTGAGACCTTCTTAACACACTTCACTTGTGATCTTTTAAAGCTGTCAGACCAGAATGATTTTCAGTCACTTTGCTCTGGATTGGATTTAAAATCATGTCCCAAAGGTGGTAGATTAATAGATTAAAAAGGCAAAGTATTAATCTAGCACATCGTCCTGTCTCCTTACCCGTAAGATACAGTATAACTGTCACGCGGTGGTGGCACATCTTCAATGAGGCATCCGAGGGCTCAGGGCTGGCTCCTCAGAGTCACGGCCGCGGCCACTTGGACCCGAGGCTCCCGGTATGACCGGGTGCGGGCCTCCCTGTGGAGCCCTTAGCCCTTAGCCACGTTCCAGGGACACGTGGGGACACCTGCGACCTGCCAGGCGTTTACCCTCGCGGTCTCCTTGGAAGAAGTAAATAGGGTTCTTTATTGTTTAATGTCGAGTTCCCAAGGAGAGCGGAAGGACGTGTGAAAGACTGTTCCCTTCAGTTTTGCCTTTAAGGATTTATGGTAAAAATGAGAATGTGGCTCCACAGCCGCCAGCAACCTTCGCGACCGCCTGGAAGCAGACTGAGACCGCTCGTGGAACAGAATTTGCTAACCCACGGCTCTGTCCCGGGAGGCGGAGGCTTTCGGGCCTCCTCTTGCATGTTGTGGTTTTATGGTCGATTTCTGGAGCCGAATTGGGAATCTGCCTGGACGGACAGGTAGACGGCATCCCTCCCTCCCTCCCTCCCTCCGTCTGTCCGGAGACTAAGCTCTTCTCATCGGAGAGAATGTGAGCGCCAGACCCGAGGGGCCCCGCCGTCCTGCGGGCAGCCCCTGGTGCGGGCGCCTCGTGGGGCGCTCACCTGCACGTCCTGCGCACAGCTCTGCACGCCGACCGCGAGCGTCTCCTGCTAGTCTCCTCCTAGCAGAGACCCTCCTGCCGAGCCGGGCACACAGCAGGTGCTCAGTATGTGCTCCAGGCACTGAAGCACGTCTGGGTGAACGTGCACTTCCTCCCTGGGGCCCACATGCTCGTTCAGGAATAAACGTCCTACACCACGAAGGGGCATGCTGGCAACTCCCTCGGATGGATTGTTCTGAAACGTTTTCTCTCCCTGCTGTATAGAAACGGTACAAGACTCCGTGTTGTGGCTACCACCTCCAGAGCGACGGCCCCTTACGTGGGGATGACTGCGGGGTGAGTCAGGCCTGCACTGCAAACACATCCTTTGTCCTTAGAACCAGCACCAGCCAAGCAAAATTCATGGAAAGGTTTAAATTCTGAAGGCACAGGCGGCTCCACAGCGTGTTTTCTTCTCCTGAAATTTCAGAAACAAAAAATTCTTCCAGAGGCCCCTCAGCAGTCGCGCCCCCTAAATCACAAGGATGTCTGAAGTTTTGTGTCACAGGGACCATATTTTCTATGCTGCCCTTTCAACGTACGTTCCTGGAAAAGTACTTTGGGAGGCAGAATCTGAAAGTCTTAGAAATTATTATTATTTTTATTTCTCCACGAAGCAATGGAGCAGAACGGCGCTGGAGGCCACGTGCCAAGTGCGGTCCCTGCGGGGGCCCCGGCACATCTTGTCCGGAAGCGCCCGGCGCTGGGTCCTAGCGCGAGGGTCGCGGCTGCGCGTGTCCCGTGACCGACAGGACGTTCAGCCTGGAGGACGCCTGTCCATGCGGCCCGCTCGGTCCCTGCCCCTGCTGAGGCCAGCCCGGCTCCCCCGGCTCCCTCTGGACATAGGGACGCTGTGGGGACCAGGCACAGGGGCTGCACCCTCCTCCCTCGAGCCAGGCTGCCCTGGCCGGGACCCCAAGGCCCCGGGGAAGCTGTCGGGTGTCCAGGAACAGGAAAAGATCAGGGAGTTTCCAGGCCGGCGGGAGGGGATTGCCTGGAAGGTTGTCTGGGCCCCACCTCGGGGTCCCCTTGGCCTCCCTGGACACTCGGGGGCTGCAGTCTCCTCTCTGCTCTTTTTGGAAGCCAGGCGTGTGTTGTTTTCTAAACCTGATTCTGTGGTGAATTCAAACATGTGGATGGACCTCTGGGTTCAGGAGGGTCACACATTTTCTGCAGAATGGTGTTGACCTTGGTGATTAACGCTGCTGGACGACATGTGACACGGAGGGGCCCGGCAGCCGAGGCCCGGGGCTGCTTGGACCCTACCACCACGAGGTTCTCAGGGTGACAGAGAGACAGAAGGCATGGGTGGGTGCTCCTGGGACCTGCTGCCCAGGGAAGAGGCCCCAGAGACCTCGGCTGAGGTGGTTGGGGTCATATGGAAGGGAGGGTAAGCAGCTGAGAGGCAGACAGATGGATGTTGGATGCAAGGGCGCAGCCCTGGCCTCGTGCATGTGACAGCACAGTGAAGACACTGCTCCCGGGGTCTTAGTGGAAGGCCTGCTTTGCCTCCTCTCAGAAGCGTGTTTTTCAGGCCTGCTCATCGTGTAGTCCAGGCTGGAGCGTTCTGTGCTAACATGTCCCTGTGTCACTACTGGGCTTACGGTCTTCCTCGTCCTGACGAGAGCCGCGGGGCCGCTGGCTGGGCTGGTCCCAGGACCTCCTCAGGCCCCGCCTGGGGGCTGCTGTGCGACGGAAGCCACCCCACATTCGCACACTGCATCCTACCTACCAGCCGTGGTGTTAGGAGGCAGGCCGTTGGGAGCTGATCGGGCCTTGAGGGGGGATCCCTGACAGTTGGGATCAGCGTCCTGTTAAAAGACATCCCGCGTAGCTTCCGGCACATGAGGATGCAACCCAGAGGAGGCTCCCGTCTGCAACTGCAGGACCTGAGCCCACCAGCACCTTGGGGGTCCCCTCTCCAGACCTGCGTGCCACTGCTTCTGCTGCTGGTAAGCCCCCTGGTCTGAGCTATGGTGTTAGGGCAGCCCAGGAGGTGAGGCAGGCCCAGCCAAGAGTCCTGGGTGCACACACCCCTGCAGGGGCAGGAGGGATGCTGAGCAGCCTGCTGCAGGGGGTTTCACTAAGTGGTGCCTCCCCAGGAGTCAGGAGGGCCAGAGCCACCTGCGCAGGCCCTGGCATGTCAGGGAGGCAGCCTCCTCAGCTCTAACTCCTGTCCCTGACAGACAAGCACATCTCCACAGGGAAGGAAGGAGGGCAGAGCCAGGAGAGGTTTGTTGTACTTTCTGCCTGTTTATCTTGTCAATATGTTCACTGTTTTATAACAAACCAACCAATTAACCTTCAATTTAACTCTCCTATTCAAAACCCAGTGTCTAGGGATTTTTTTTTTTTTTTTAAGCAATTCTGTGTGTGTGTACATTCCCTTCAAACTTTGGGAAGCTTTATTGTGCCTTTTGTCTTGGGAGTTGGGGACCATCTGAAAATCCCTGGAGCAAATGGACTCTTTTTAGGTTATGAGACACTGCTTTGAAAAACTCTGGTCCACCACAGAATAAAGCATTCTTGCATGAGGGAAACTCGCCCAGCTTCATTCCAGGAGTCTCGGAGGGCTGGGGTTTGACCTAGGTCTCTTCTGTGTTTTGGCTTCCTCTCATTTAAAGTGTGAATTAATAAAAACAGGATCGCTCTGTTTACCATAGTGGTGTCAGGGGCATTGGAGGAACATTGCATTAGTGCATGAGGATTAGAACACCCAGAGGAGAGACTGACACACGCATCATGAGAACCACGCTGATCTGGAAGGGTCCTGGCCACAGCAAGTGTAGTATCCGCTGGGCCAACTTCGGCCCCACCTGGGGACACAGGAGGAGCTGGTCTCCCTAGGCCCTGGGTGACCCAGGGCAACCCCCTGGCTCTGCTCCCTGGGCAGCCTGGGGCCTCTTATTCTGTTGCATAACCAACTCTTCCAGTGAGTGGCAAGCTTCTGGAACACTCTGCAGTTCTCTTGTGAATAATTTTAGGGAAGAACACAAATTTGCCAAGAACATCCAGGACCCTGGGTGTCTTGCCTTTGAAGACTTTGGGAAATTTAGATTGCACGCTACGCCTAGCACCATATTTTATACTTCAGAAGATAAGGCTGATCTGGGGAAATGTAATTTTGACTAATTTATTGGCAATAGTTTGACTCTTCTCCCTGGGACACATCTGCAGATAATTTCCCTTCACGATCTGTTGTGGGGTTTCCTAGTTATCAAAGACCCAGCACATCTGTCTGCCGCATGAGCAGGGAGGAGCGCATGCCTGCACCTCGACCAGCCTTCCCCGGAAACCGCCGTGTCCTCTGCCTCCTGCGGGAAAGATTTCACATGCAGAAGGGGAGGCTGAAAAGCACTCTTCCTTCTGCAATCGTTTTATTTTTCCTTCTTGCATTTCCATCCTATTTGCCAATGCCATGGGATCAGTGACAAGGATAGGAGGTAACAATTTTGGGTTCCTATCAGGCAGTGCTTGAAAGGGCCCCAGACACACTGTTTATGTCCTGAAGTTCATCTGATGTAGCCAACCTTGCTGTCCAAACAGCAGTGTTGTCTCAGGCTGTGTTTGGAGATTTGCCATGGGTCCCTCATGTAGCAGGAGGCTTGGCTCCTGACCACTTTGGCTCTCTCACCACAGTGTTACCCCCTCTGCACCCACGCACTAGCAGACATACTCCCGTCAGCATCATGGACCAGAAAGTGTAAAGGCCAGTTCTAGAAGCTCAGAGGGGCTGGCAAGGCAGTGAGCACACCTGCCCAAACTAGAGAGGCATGTCAATGAGGTTTGGGCTTACCATGTGACCCCAAACAAAGTTTGGCTCAGCTTCCAGTTTTCATGCAAGAAGCAAAGAATGTGTGTAAGAAGGAAATGCAACTCTCATCACACAAGCAAATAAACAGAATAAACAGAAGCATTAAATACTCCTGGACAAAACCCCACCTCAGCAGGTACTCAGGTGAGAGCAGAAGCCCAGTGACTCTGGTCCAGGCTGCTGGTAATAGTGGTTCCCACCCTGCAGTTAGGGGGGGTCCCAGCAGGTGCCTGGGGGGACAAGCAGCTGAGCTCATTTCCACGGGGCCAGGGTCCTCGAGGCCCCTGCAGTTTACAACAGGAACTTCATTCCCACCAACACCCAGGAACTGTCTGACTATAGCCAAGTCAAGTCCGAGGTGGGGATGAGGTCAAGGTGCTGGGCAGTGGGACAGCCAGGATGGCCCCACGGAGGGTGGGCGGCAGTGTGGCCCCATATCACAGCTCAGGGCCCCCTTGGGAAAGGCAAAGAAGCAGTGGGGCTCTGGGCCTCGGGGCAGTGGGGACAGGAGCCTGATGTCCCTGCAGCTCTAAGCTGCTTCCACATCGGGGATGGAGGAGGTCGGAATGTCTCAGCAGCTGAGAATCTTGGGTGTGGGCTTTCCCTCTTCGTGCACTCCCTGCCTGTGACTGAACGGGAAGCTCTCTTCATCACTTAGATTTAGGCTTGTGGAAGAGTCTGCTGGGTGGGTGGACGGCCAGGGGCACTGGCCTTGATGGTGGGCATGCGTGCACCCAAGGACCAGTGTCTCCCATGAATGTGCGTGACTCCAAGGACAACGTCCCTACTGCCTGCCCAGCCCCCAGGTGCTCTCGTCTTGTTACTGTCCCTGATCGGGGTACCAGGGCTGCTCCCCATAGTGTGGCTTGTTGGCAGCGTGCCCTGCAGCCACCCCCCCGCCCCCACAGCATCGTGCCCATGTCCAGCTCCCTGGGGGCAGTGCAGGCCAATGCTGAGGCTGGTCCTTGCACTATTTCCTGAGCCCCCTGCCCTATTTGTATTCATCCTCCGGGACTGCTGTAACAAAGCTCCACACATTTTGGTGGCTTTAAACAACAGAAATGCATTCTCTCTCACCTGGAGGCCAGAAGCCCACCACCTAGGTGTTGGCAGGGCCATGCTCCCTGGAGAGACTCAAAGCGAGGACCCTTCTGTGACTCGTCCAGTGGCTGGCGGCCATGGATCCTTGGCTCATGCCTGACCTTAGATGTTTCTCTATTCACATGTGCCCACTGGGGTTTCAGACCTGGGCAACATGCCCTCCTCATGGTGCTTAGGTTCTTTATGCCATAGTGGCTGTAAGGTGGCAGGGCCTGGCTTGGCTTCCATACCGAATATTCCAGGGTCAGGGTGCCAGGGGACAAGGGAGTTGTTTTCATGGACCAACTTCAGAAATCAAAAGTATCCTTCCTGCTGCTTTCATAGTTAGAACAGGCAAAGGCCCTTCCAGAGCTAAGAGGGAAGGGGAAGATCTTCAAAGAAATCACAGCCATTTTTCTTAAAAAGAATAGGACAGTCTATCCTTTGGTCACAAGTGATTTGCATTCTGTCCCTGTGCAGAGTAGATCAAGGCCATAGGCAGGCAACCCAGCATCGGGCTCAGGGTCCATATGACCCCAAGGCTTCTGTGTGGTTCCTTGGATGCACTTCCTTTCAATCTGAAGACCTAGGTACAAGGCAGTCATTCTTCCTTTTCTGTAAGAAACACCTGAGTGTGTAAAGGAACACACTCTCTGCTTCCTGCTGCCAAACATCGAAACAACAAAATACTCTTCATTTTGTACTGTTTCTGTGTCACTTCAGTCTGAGTCAATACGATTCCCTTAAAAAACATTGTGGGTTTCCTCTGTATCATTTCATATTCATTCCACTCATCAAAAGTCACATCCACAAAACCCTTCAGGTCAAATCCTTCTCTCAAGCATAAAGTGGAAAAATGATCATAAGATTCTTAGAAGCTCTACTCTTTAACAGGCAGGGCTGTGGCCTCACATTCTTGGAAGACTCCTTCCTTCAGAGAGGCTATAAAGTACTGCTCTAACTCTCTGAAGATGCTGAAAATGGGAAAAAGTTTATTTTCAAAGTTAGCAAGGCTTACCTCTTCATATTTCTTCTATGTTCTGCTTGAAAGTTGAATAATTCTGTCTGCAACTCATCCTTCTTTATCCTTACCTCATAATATTCTGTTGAAAAAAAAAAAACAAAAACGAAGGGCACTTTCAACATTCTGCCTAAAAATTTGCTTAGCTGAACTCATCCCTTTATTGCATCCATTTGCTATTTGCTTCATTATTTCAGGCAATGTCTTGCTAAAATTTCAATTGCTAAATAGCAAGAATCTTATTTCCTTCTTTCCTTATTTCCTTCTTCCTCACCTTGGCCTGGGTTTTCAATGACACTTATTGCAACAACTGTCTGGCTTCTACTAACAGCCTCCTCAAGGCTCTCTGGCTCCTGGCAGCCCCCAAACCAATGCTGTATATTTTAGGTTTCCTTGATGGTGACATCCCACTCTCAGCTTTCAGATTCTGTCCCAGTCCTGCTGATGCAAAATAAATCACCCAAAACTTAGTGATTGGCACCAACCGTTTTAGTTTGCTAATATATTCAGGAGATCCAACATTTTGAAAAGACACAGAGGAAAGGGTGTGTCTCTGATTTGCAATGTCTGGGAACTTTGGTGCAAGTTACAAACTTTGGGCTGACCCAGGGAAGGGGGAACAAAATCATTTGAGGCAAAGTTTGGCAAAGCTGTCTGGGGACAGAGCTGTCAGCCAGAATGCTTTTGTGTGGCTGGATTTCTCCAGCCTGGACAGTTCTCTGGGTCCAGAGCTCCAAGAGCAGAGTGAAAGCTGTGTTGTGTGATCTGCACTAGCCTTAGCTGCCATTCCACTGTGTGGGGTGAAGGAGACTCTAGCCACCAAAGATTTAAGGGGAGGGGATTCACATCCCGCAGCTCAAAGAGAGGAACAGCAAAGACTTTTGTGGCTGTTCTTTTTTTTTTTTTTTTTTTTTTGCTTTTTAAGTTCCCTGATGCATTAGACCAAATTAGATTAACCAAACCAACAAACCGTTCTTAATAATGAAACTGCCAGACAGTTGAGAGTAAAGGATTTTCTGTTCAGTCATTAATGGAACCCATCCACCCATCCATCCATCCGTCCATCCATCCATTCACATGTTTACACATGTGCTTATCAAACATCTGAGTCCCTACTATGCATCTCTCATGGCAGGCTCTGCAGAGCTGTGTCCCCTGAGACCCTGGCCGTCTCCCTTTATCCTTGCTGGCCCTGCCCCATCTCAGGAAAGCCTTCCTACTCCATCCAAGGGGACAGTGCAACCCTCTCAAGTGCCTCTTCCACGATATTCTCTCATCTGCTGGCCACCCAGCAACCAGAAAGTTCTCTCTAAAATGCAAGGTGGATTGTGCTTTTTCTTGCTCATGGTGTTTCAGGGGCTTCAGCTGCTTCTAAGATAGAGCCTGGTGTCCCAGAGTGTCCTCTGAAGCCCCAATGATTTGGGCCTGCCCCTCTGTCTCAGGATCTCACCCACCTCCTTCCTCTTTCACTCTCCTGATGGACTCCAGACCTGAAGCACAGCCTTGACCTGGATTTTTTTTAAATTTTATTTTATTTAAATTCAATTAACATATAGTGTAGTATTAGTTTCAGAGGTAGAATTCAGAGATTTATTTATTGCATAATATTCAGTGCTCATCCTACCACAGGCCCTCCTTCATGCCCGTCACCCAGTGACCCCATCACCTCATTCCCTTCCCTCCAGTGATCCTCAGTATGTTTTACAGAGTTCAGAGTCTCTCATGATTTGTCTCCCTCTCTGATTTCATCTTATTTTATTTTTCCCTCCCTTCCCCTATGATCCTCTGTTTTGTTTCTTATTTTCCACATATGAGTGAAATCATATCACAATTGTCTTTCTCTGATTAATTTATTTCACTTAGTATAATACCCTCCAGTTCCATCTATGTCATTGCAAATGGCAAGATATCCTCCTTTCTGATGGCTGAGTAATATTTCATTGTACATATAGACCACATCTTTTTTTTAATTTTTAAAAAGGTTTTATTTATTCATGAGAGACACACAGAAAGAGAAGCAGAGACGCAGGCAGAAGGAGAAGTAGGCTCCATGCCGGGAGCCCGATGTGGGACTCAATCCCAGGATTCCAGGATCACACCCTGAGCTGAAGGCAGATGCTTAACTGCTGAGCCACCTAGGCATCCAGGAAGTACCAGATCTTCTTTATCCATTCATCTGTCAATAGGTATCTGGGTTCTTTCTATGGTTTGGCTATTGTGGACATTGCTGCTGTGAACAATGGGGTACAGGTGCCCCTTCAGATCACTACATTCGTATCCTTCAGATAAATATCTAGTAGTGCAATTGCTGGGTCCTAGGGTAGCTCTTTTTTTTAACCTCTTGAGGACCCTCCACACTGTTTTCCAGAGTGGCTGCACTAGCCTGCATCCCCACCAACAGTGTAAGAATGAAACTGGACCACTTTCTTACATTATACACAAAAATAAATTCAGAATGGATAAAAGACCTAAATGTGAGGCAGGAAACCATCAAAATCCTAGAGGAGAGCACAAGTAGCAACCTCTGTGACCTTGACTGCAGCAATTTCTTGTAAGACACATCTCCAAAGGCAAAAATGAACTATTAGGACTTCATCAAGATAAAAAGCTTTTGCGCAGCAAGGGAAACAGTCAACAAAACCAAAAGACAACTTACAGAATGGGAAGAGATATTTGCAAATGGCACATCAGATAAAGAGCTAGTATCCAAGATCTATAAAGGACTTATCAAATTCAACATCCAAACAACAAACAATCCAGTTATGAAATGGGCAGAAGACGTGAACAGACATTTCTTCAAAGAAGACAAATGGGCAACAGACACATGAGAAGATGCTCCACATCCCTCAACACCAGGGAAATACACAACCACCATGAGATACCTCTTCCCACCAGTCAGAATGGCTAAATTTAACAAGTCAGGAAACAACAGATGTTGGCGAGGGTGTGGAGAAAGGGGGGCCCTCTACCCTGAGTTTTCAATGCTCTCCCCCTCCCTTTCTCCTTCCCTTTCTT
This sequence comes from Vulpes lagopus, assembly GCF_018345385.1. NCBI lineage: Eukaryota > Metazoa > Chordata > Mammalia > Carnivora > Canidae > Vulpes > Vulpes lagopus. The sequence continues at coordinate 32,876,490 of NC_054840.1, read as the reverse complement.
GCTCCCACCTTCCACCAAAACTGCCTTTCCCCTTTGGAGCTGTTCTCAACTCCCAGAGTTGGCTTGGCAGCGTCCCCTGTGGTCTTCCATCTGGGTGTTTTCCTGCACCTGTGTCCCTGTCTGTGGCTGCAGCTGGACCCCCATGGGGGCAGGACAAGGCCCGTGTCACTCAGCACATAGCACTTCGCACCTAGGACAGAATAGTAGGCATTTGTGGAATCGTCCCAGGAACGGCCTTTTCGGGTGATTGTAGTCGCTTCAGTGTAGCTTGGGCTCTGGAGCCGAATGGGACGAGTGCACCCCTGGAGGGGCTTGCTCATCATAGCTTTGCACGGAGCTACTCGTGAGTCCCGCTGAGTGTCTGTGGCCAAAGAACAAAGTGACAGGAAGTAATGTGTGCAGAGTGCAAGCCTGTCCCTGTGATGCTGTGAAGACGGGCTCCGGTTCCCATGGGCACTGAGCTGACTCCGTGGGGCTGTGGCTCCCCTTGCACTTACCTCTCCTCCTACGTCTGTGTCGGGAAGGGGACATCTGTTCCAGATGGCTACATATACATGCACACAATTTCTCTGTCCAATTCACAGATCATTTGACAGACGGGGGAAGAGCCATGCGAGTGGCTCGGCAGGTATGAGGTGTGCGGAGACCTCCGTGGGTCTACTCATGGGGACTTGCTTCCCTCTGAATGAAATCTCTGTCAAGCCTTCCTGGGAACATTCTGGAAGCAAGGGCCTGGGTACAGCAGCTCTCAGGTGTGTCAGGGATCCATTCTCACTCGGCCCAAGGCTTTGCCCTCCTCCTCCTCCACCATTGTCTGCAGCTCTGACGAAAGAGGAAAAGCAACCCGCACACCAGGGTAATTCTGGGAATGCATCTGTGCACCCTTTCCAGGACCGAAGGGACCTGCTGTGAACTCACACTTTGAGTTCAGGTTGTGGCCGACCCCTGAGTCAGGGGCATTGTCATCCCCAGTTTGCATGTGAGGAAACTGAGTCCAGGGAGGGCAGACTACGTGTAGTCTCACAGGGAGCAGAGGGCGCCGTGAAAATGGGAACCCTGTTCTGAAGGCCCCACAGCCCACAGGAGGGGCCTGGACAGATGTCAAGAGCAGTCCATCCCGAAGGTCATTATAGAAATGGAACCTCAGGTACCAAGGCGGGAGGTCAGAGTCTCCGTCCTGGGTAGGCCCCTTCTCCATGTGTTGGAGTTTGTCCTGGTGATGCACGGACGCTGCAGGCGGGTCCCCCATCCAGCCGCAGTGCACCCCACTGCCCGCTGCTAGGTCCTTGCTTCCGAGGAGCCTGTGGGACCGTCTCAGGGTGGGCCGAGCCTGCTCCCAGCTCCTCCTCTGCATGGTGCTAAGCTGACTTGCTCCCCGCTGCTAACTGCTCCCGCTTGTCACAGGGCACCTCCCCGCTCCGGCGGTGGGTTCCGTGCACCTGTTTGAACCTGTGCCTTCCTGGAGTCATTTCTCCTTGACAAGCATTGGGGGGGGCGTCTTGTCAAGAGGGGGTGATTGTTTATAGAGGGAGTGGGAGCGGGGCCATCCCCGCCCCTCGGGTTATCCCAGCACCAGATGTATTTAATTACTGCCATGCATGCTGAACACCCGGCCTTGCCATCTCCCCTGTAGCAAGATCGTGTGTGAGTGTGTGTGTGTGTGTGTGTGTGTGAAAAAAACGTAAACAGATTGTATAACAAAGTGTTCTCTAGCTGTCAGCAAGAGCTTTGAAAATAAAACACTTCCCTCCCAACTCACAATTGGCTGGCAGTCGGCACATAATGAATAATCGCTCCGGGGACCCGCGGAAAGATGTGTGGGAAAACTTTAATTAAAAGCTTGTCAGTACAATTTTACCTGGGTGACATCACCCGCGTGAAATGCCGCTGCGGGCTTTGTTGTCTGTGGGATCGCAGGGCACACACTTGTTTTGCTGACAGCAAACAATTCAGAAAGGCCTTTAAGAGCTGGCGGTGGGTGGACGGGAGTGGGAGGGAGCCGCTGGGCTCCGCTGAAACCCCATCGTGTGTGGGGCTCTAATTTTCTAATGAGCAGCTGGAGTCAGCTCCTGGGGTGCGGGGGCAGGGGACAGCCTGGGCCTGGGCCTGGGCCTGGGCCTGGGCCTGGTGGGAGGCTCGTCCACCTGGCGTCCCCGGGCCTTTGGGTGGGGGTCCCAGCCGGATCTCCTGGTGGTGCTGGGGCAACGTGCTCACCCTCGGGGCGCTCCTCTGCTCTCCCCCCAGAGCAGGCAGGCGAGCAGGGTCCCCGTGGCCAGGAAGTCCAGCCCTCGCCCTGGGCAAAGCTGTATTAGAAAAGACAGGCCTGATCTGAGCATGAGCTTTCAGATTTGCACAAAGCAAAAGAGTATGCAGGGGACATGGGGTGGGGGGTCCTGTTCTTCAATCACACCTTGCTAGACGCTTCCTCCTGGCAAACCAGTTGTTGTCAGATGTACTCTCCGTTGAAGACACCCACTCCTGCCTCACCTCCGGGTGAGTCATCAACATGAATACTGAATCCACCTTAGCCATTTAAAATGACACTTGAGGTTGGCAAGGGAGACTGAGTTTTACCCAGTGGAAGGGACCTAGAGATTCCCGAAGACCAACTGAGTCAACCCTGCAAGGAAGTGGGAGTTCTCTGGGGTTTGGGATTTGGCAAAGGATCCCTCATTCCCTGTTGGCTTCTTTGGCTCCCCTCTAATTTGTTACAAGCTTGCACTCCTAATATTAATGGATTAATTGCAAGGTATAGCAATTAAATACTAATTAATCCATTTTCTGAACAATGCCCTTCTTTTATCTATAAACTGTTTACTCGACATACAATATTTTGGTAGCAATTAAATCTTACAATACAACCCAATGCTTTCCAAACTGTGTTTAGACAAGTAAGCAAAGCAGTTGTGCGACTTGTGTCATTCACAGAGTGGAGTGGAGCATCTACGTGGGGGCGGGGACAGGCCGGGGTGCACAGAGCCACGCTCTCCGGGTGCTGCCGCGGTGACTGTGTGGGACCGACTTGGGTGGACCGCATTCACGTCTGCACAGTATCCGTAGCTTCAAGACCTTAGGGAGACCAGAGCCCGTGCTCCCCGGTGGGAGGAGTCAGAGCAGAAGCCCCTGGAGAAGACCCAGCACTCCCTGGGGAGGCCCCCAGACCCTGGCTCCCAAAGGAGGTATTTGGGGCCAAGTAGCTCCCACCAAAGCTGGCTTTTCTAGCCGAGGCTGGTGTCATCCCAGGGGTGGGCACATTTGTGGCAAAGACGGGCTGATTTCACTTATGACTGACTTGAACTCTAAAAGCTCCTGTGTGAGCTCAGAACAACCACGCAGTGGTGTGTATGCTATGTGTATGCTGCGGTGAGGGTCCCAGGCAGGCCCCCCACCTGCTAGAGGCCGCTACTGCCCTGGAGTGGCTCTGAGCAGACAGACAGAGGCTGCCTTCGTGGCCCCAGCTCCATAGGGGGCCAGGCACCTCTCCTTCCAGCAGAACCCCAGACGCTGTGGTTGTGGGAGACGCCGTGCAGGCAGGGAGGGGCTGCCTGGAGTGCCCCCACCTAGGGCGTGAGGTTGTTATCACTGGGGCAGGAGGGGAGGTCTCCAGGGGCCCCCGTGCCCTCCAAGATTAGATTGAGGACGGGTCACCTCTGGGGGTGGAGGGACCCTATGACACGGGTTGGGAGCCTGGGGGCGGATCTTGACTGGGGCTGAGCGTTGGCAGGGTGTCTATAAGCTGGTTTGATGGTTTTAGTTGGTGTTTCCCTGGTGAGGGACCCAGCCTCCTGCAGGTTTCCAGGAGCCCTGCTACACCACCTCCCCGACCCTCCCCCCATCTTTCTCCCTCTTTCTTTCCGCCCCTTTCTGTTTCCTGCACTGAATCCCCTTCTCCAAATCGAGGAGGGGGGATTGCTTTGGTCTCTTTCATCCTCTTCAAAGAGATCCAGATGGATTTTTCATTTTATATTTTGCTCACTTTGCTTCTCTCTGAGACCTCTTCTGCTTCATCACCAGTGTCGGTGTTGCACACCCAAGACATCCTAATTTCTCAGGTCCCCGTCCCTGCCACATGAGGGACTTCACACTTCCTGCCTCCATGAAAGCCAAGAACACCTTTTCTCTCCTTGCACCGGATTCAGCTTCCGGGGATGCAAGCAGAGCTGGGAGTGTCCCTAGGAGACCTTTTTCAAAAGGTATTTTGGAAGGAATCTATGGACTTCTCATTAAATATCATAGTGGGGGCTGGTAAAAAAGTTAATTTTCTAAAAATACTGTTTTGAGAAAAGACTTGTTAATGTCACAGACACTTGTAGGCCAGTTCTAGTCTTAAAATCCAGATTATTACCTCCAACGTTACTTACTGGGTCCGTACCCAGAACTGCCCCCCGTGCTGCGGTCACTTTGTGGGGAACCCAGGGGTAAGCGTCAGGCAGGAGCGACTGGGACTCAGAATGGAGCAGGTAGGTCAAGCCATTGTGTGGGTCTCGGGACGAGCTGCTGTCACCAGGGCTTCCCCTACCAGGACAGGAGCAGTCCCAGTGCACTGCTCGGCACTACCCCATGACCGTCCCCGCTCTGTGGACCCCCAGCGTTGTGTATAAAGTCAGATGTTGTTCCTCGGCACCAGCGATTGCTCTGACTGCATGTCTTAATGACTTTCTGTGATCCTAGCTCCTGGGTCTTCTCCCAGCCTCTCCATATACCTGCTGCTCCTGTATTTGCTGTTATCAGCTAAGGTGGTTTTACAGAAGTCATCACATGGCTTTACTCCTAGATGACTTATTTTTAAAAACACTTCCTTGAGAAGTATTCATATTACTTTACAATAGAAGTCTAGTGACTACAATCATTGAGTATTTATTTATTTGTCTAGGAAAAGACAGAAGGATTGATGGAATGGACTTCCTTGCCTGAGGAAGGATGAGGTACAAGTGGCATCTGATAAACTACAAAGGAGGGAATATTTACTACTTGATGATGCTCTTGGCTAGCCATTTGGAAGAAAGAAACATCTTATGTAAAAAAAAAAAAAAAAAGAAAGAGAGAGAGATTACATTTTATGTGAAAAATTCATCTAATAAATATATGTCTTACAGGGAAATAAATTTAAGGTGGACAAAATATGCAAATATGAAAGATGAAACCACAGAAGGGCAAGAAGAAAATGAAGTGCATTTTTGTTACATTGGTCTGTCTTTTTTTTTTTTAATTTTATGTATTCACTCATGAGAGGTACAGAGAGAGGCAGAGATGCAGGCAGAGGGAGAAGCAAGGGTCCCTGCAGGGGGCCAATGTGGGACTGGATCCCAGGACCCTGGGATCACATCCTGAGCTGCAGGCAGACACTCAACCACTGAGCCACACAGGTGCCCCATTGGTCTGCTTTTGAGAAGGACCTCTGAATATGGATTGCAATGATTCTGAAAAAAAAAAAAAAAGAAGAAAAATTTGACTAATAAAATTTAAAGTCAACCACAGAATTGAAGCTCCATTTTTGGGTTCTCTCCTCTATTCCATTGACCTGCAAGTCTGCATTTGGGTCAGGACCATGCTGTCTGGATGCTCACAGCTTTGTCATAGAGCTTGGAGTCTGACATTGTGATGATCCCACCTTTGGTTTTCTTTTTCAACATTCTTCTGGCAATTCAGGGTCTTATCTGGTTCCACACAAATCTTAGGATTATTTATTCCAACTTTGAAAAAATACCATGAAAAAAATTTAAAGAAAAAGAAAAAAAATTAATAGAAAGTATTTGTAAATGGGACATTTAAACTGACAGTCTCCAAAATAATAAAAAAATTTAAGTCTACTTAAGGTAAATCAAAACAACAGTAAAGTGAGAAGAAACGATAAAATGGGGGAAAAAAAAACACTTTTTACAAAGCAAAGGGCTTCAGTCAACAGGAAGGGGATCAACACCCAAACAGAGGGATAGTCCCGTGCCAACCGTCCGGGGTGTCCGCCGCCTGCGCGACTCCCCCAAATCTGTAAAGTTGCCAGTGGCAAGAAATAGGAAATTAAAAGTCCATATTTAAGCTGGCAAACATTTGGCTTTCAGTGACACGGGTCAGGGCCACTGGCCACACTCCCTGTCGGGTCCAGAGGGGCAGATTTTCCTGAGGAAGTTCACAATGTGTATTTAACTTCACAAGGTACAATTCACGATGAGAAGGAGTTCCCCTTTCTTAAGCGGTGCTGTCTGATTATTCCAATCTGCCTTGCCTTGTTACTTCGGATGAACATGTAGCACTCGCCCAACTAGAAAAATAGTAATTTTGTGACTAAATTTTGTGACTAAATTTTCCTCTTTGAGTGTGTACATTTTTTAAGCTCTAAAATTTTAAACCCAAGCTTCAAAGTCCAAGTTACTCTTGAGTGAGGCCCCATCTCAGTCTTGAGCCAAGGTGGGGTAGGTGCTTTCTGCTCCAGGGGCCTTTGGATAAGAGAGTGGACGGCATGGGGTGACGGGGGGTCACGGGTGTCCACCCCCTGGACCTCACCCCTCCCTGTCGCCATCAGCTGATTTGAAAAAAAGAGAACTAGAGAGCTGGTTGCCTAGTGAATGCGTTCAGGTGTTAACAACTGAAGGAGTCGTTTATGCAAAATATGGTTGACCTTGCTGGCCTGCTCTGAAGCCCCTCTGAGGACTTCTCAAAGTGAGCCCAGGACAGGCGAACACCCTCACCTACCTGGACGGACACCCTCTGAGGACTTCTCATAGGGACAGACGAGCAACCTCACTTAACCTGGACAGACTGAGAAAAAGCGCTTGCTGCTGAGGAGGGGAGATGCTGCAGCGCCAGGGGAGAGCTCCTTCAGGCCCTTCCCCAGGGCTGGTGATCCCCAGACCCCCTGCTCGTCCTCATGGGTTCGGCTGTCCTAGCGGAGCCTGGGTCCCGGGCACCGCCCGCCTCAGTGTCACAGCTGCCTGAGGTGGACTCGGGGCTCAGTGTCCCCCCTCATCTGCACTGTGAACCATGTGACTTTCTTCCCTGACGGGACTTGGGGCTCCAGAGTGTGAGCTAAGCTTCTCAGCCCCCACTCTGTTTAGGTTTACTGGTCAACCCATCCTTTCTTTCTGTGAAACCCTAACCCCTGAGCGGGCACACAGAGAATTTGGGCAAGGCCAGCAGCTGTCACCAAGGAACTCGGGGCACTGGGCATCCTGTTGCGGAGCCTGGGGACCCCTGCCGCGTGCACCTCTGAGGAACGAGGCCACCACCCCGGCAACAGGTGAGCAGGGAAACACAGAGCATTTCCTGGCACGTGGGCCCCAGGGCTGGGAAGCTGTTGGTGCTGTAGCCACTCCGCCCGCTGTGGCCACTGTCAGGGTTGCACTGTGTTCGGGGCTGCGTGGACCCTCGGCATCGGCAGAGCGGATGAGCCTTCGGGGGGGAGGGGGAGCTGATTGGTTTTGCAGCTGCCCGGACAGCACTGAGCCTCAGAGCTTCATGAGTCTCCAGCAGGTCACTACCAAGGTGGCATAGTGACCTGTCAGGGCCCCGCCGCCTCAAGGATGCAGTCAGTAAATACATGGGCACAATTTCACCCCATGTCAGGAGGGATGTTTCCCCTTTGCACAGTGTCTCCATCTGTCTGAAACTTGCATCAAACCCTGGTTCCTAGGTTTTCTCCAAACCCATGACTTTTCATCAGAAGGTGCTTCTGACTGTGTCTGAACCAAGACAAGGACGTGCCCAGGATCCAGGAATAGCAGCCTGAAGCTGAGTCCCTGAGGGTGAGCTTGGCCGTAGGGTCTCTCTTCCCACTGACAAAGCCTTCCTTCCATTGTTCCTCTCCCCACCGTTCCGCCTCTTCCTGCATCCCGGTCCCCACCACCCACTACACTCAAATCCAACCTCTTGATGAATAACACTTTCTGAGCATGGTTAGTTGGCAACTTGATACCCACATGCACTACATTTTTCTTGTTTTTCGCCTTCACTCGCAGACTGTTGAAACCCCTGTGGCTGAGCGGTGTTCGGGATCCCCACCCCATGGTACGCCTGCCCGCTGTAGTGTCCTATTTCTACCTCAGTATCCATGGAAGAAAGCCCAGTGATTATTTGGTCTCAAGGCAGGAATAATTTAAAAATCTCCCCAAATATACTTCTGTCCATTGGAAACGGATTAAACATAAACAGGTAATAGAGTTGCTTCCAGAAGAATCATCTCATTCATCAACTTTTGATCAAACTCTTTGCCAGCTTCCACATTAAGCCAAATCTCATTCCTAAAGACTCCACTTTGATCTGCTCATGGCTGCCATCCTGAGAATATCATGTAATATGAGATATGTTATGTGGTGATTTTGTGATGTGGAGTCAGCTGAGGAATCCATTGGCTTTGGATTCCGTAACGTATGCACACCGCTGGCTTTGTGCAACACGGAGCATTTCAAATAGGCAGACTTTCCTTTCTTTGTCTGAATTTGTTTTGGCGGGGAACACTGTGTCATTGCTTGGGCCCTGCCAGTGACTCTCTCAGTCGATCATTATTTAAGGATCGGAGCTTAAGACAAAACAAAAACAGAGGCACTGAAGCTGGTGTAGCTATACTTCTGCAAGAGAACACAGATCAAATGATCAGCTTGTTAGAGCTTCCCTCATATCTGTGTTCTCAGATTGAGCTATGCAAATCACCATTGAGGAAGCACATAATTGAATGATTGTCTTGATGAACTCAAGCAGTCAGAATAATCCAGCTTGAGATAACAGATATAAACAGGACTGCTCTGTTCTGCAGCAACTGCACAACAAGAGTGCAGACCTCCTTGGTTTCCAGCCTGACACGCAGAGTTTTCAGGTTGATCCGACCGCTGTTTAGCCAGGCACGCCTAATGTCTAGGGCAGAGTGCTTGCCAGGGTTTTGAGTTGTTGGTTGAGTAAATGAATGACTTTCTCTCCTCCTCAGGTGACTGCAGAGCTTTGTCTGTGACAAAGAATGCCAATCACCAGCTCAATAGTGGCACGGCGTCAAAATCACCTTCGGGTTTCGGAGCCTTTCCATCCATATAGCTGGCTGGTCATGTAAGCCTGCAGATGGTAATTGTGGGTGATGCTGGCTGTGTGACTTAGCAGCAGATAGGATGGGAGAGGAAGAACATGGCTCGCAGCCAGCCTCATCAGAAGAGCAGAGGGTGTGGGCACCACAGCTACACAGTGACGATCAGGAACATGTCTGAGTTATATGAGGCAAGTGAGAAGGTGCTTGTTTATGTGGTGACCGTCCTGGACATTTACATTTTTAAATTAATGTTTTCTCTCTTGAAGATTGGATGGGGGGCATTTAGCTCAAGGCCCATTTTAAACTGTGGCACTGAAGATTCAGAATCACCGCATTATGGTTTTATGGACTTTGGTGGCAGCACATATCCCTGCTGAGGGTGGATTTACTATGTTGAACTCGCTCAAAATATCTTCACAACTAGCAGGTGAAGAAAATATAAAAACAAAATCCAGGAGCCAATAAACCAATATTATTTATTTGGAGTTCTCACATGAAATATGCTTATAAAGAATGAAACTGATTATTTTTGAGATGTTTAAAATGTCGTTTGTAAGGTTATTTGAGAGGAATTTTTTTTAACGTTCTGAAATTTTAAAAATGAACTTGCTATTATTAGGATAGTATATACTAAAACTGACACCTGTTGAACACAACACTACATGAGGCATTATGCTGAGTGTTTTACATGCATGATCTCATTTAACTTCCAAAGAGACTTTTATCTCGACCAATGGTTTCTTTGGAAGGAGAACTACCTTGATAGCATAATAAATTGCCTTGTGCACCAAAGGACACTATTAATGGAATAAAAAGCAATCTGTATAATGGGAGGAAATATTTATAAAGCATATATCTCATAGGAGTTAATATGCAGAATACATAAAGAACTCCTACAACTCATTAATAAAGAAAAAAACTGATTTAAAAATTGGCAAAGAATATGAATAGACATTTGCCCAAAGAAGATAGACAAATGGCCAATAAGCATATGAAAAAATGTTCAAAACCACTAATCATTAGGGGAATACAAATCATAATAATGACAAGATACCACCCCATACCCATTAGGAAAGCTACTATTAAAAAAAAAAACAGAAAATAGTGTTGATGAGGATGTGGAGAAATTGGACCTCTCGTGCCCTGCTGGTGGGAATGGAAGATGGTGCCGCCCTGTGGAAAACAGTGTGGCAGTCCCTAAAAAATGTAAAAATAGTGCTGTCATGTAGTCTAGCAATTCATCTTCTGGCTCTATCTCCAAAAGAATTAAAGGTAAGGACTAGAATATGTATTTTTGTGTCCATGTTTATAGCAACAAAGTCAAAATGTGGAAGCAACCCAAGTATCCATGGACAGATAGGTGGATAAACAGAATGTGTTACATGCAAACAGTGGAATGTTATTCATGCTTTAAAAGAAGGAAATTATGACATGAGCTCCACATAAGCAGACTTGAAAACATTATGCTGAGTGGAGTAAGCCAATCACTAAAGGATGAATCTTGTGTGGCTCCACTCCCATGAGGTGCTCAGAGTTGTCAAGTTCATAGACAGAAAGTAGGATGGTGGGGACCAGGGGCTGGGGGGCAGTGTAGCTAGTGCTGCACGAGGATGGAGTTTCAGCTTTGGAAGATGGAACTACTCTGGTGATGGGTGGTAGTGATGCTTGCACAACAATGTAAATGTACTTCATGCCCTTGAAAGGTACACCTAGAAATGGTTAAGATGCCAAATGATTTGTGATGTATATTTTAGCAAAACTGAAAAACAAAAACAAAGAAGCACAATGAATTTATCTGTTTGCCTCCAGTCAGCTCTCTCTGCCAATTTCTTAGGTGTCCTTAGACTTGCTCTGTTGAGTTGCTTATTTAATCCCTGCTGGTTTTTCTGGGCAGGGATCTCTGCACTGAATCAATCAGGCCCACGTGGCTTTGGTGGGAGAGTCACATCTCTAGTCTTGTCCTCTAGGCATTTTGTGCAGTTGGAAGTGTGACTTCTACTCTGTATGTCTTAATCTATTCAGAAGTTTTATTTTTTATTTATTTTTATTTAAATTTTATTTATTTTTTCAAGAAAGAAAGAGAGAGAGAGAATGAGTGGGGGGAGGAGCAGAGGGAGAAGTCCCCAATGTGGGACTCCATGCCAGGACCCTGAGATGATGACCTGAGCCAAAGGCAGGTGCTTCACCAACTGAGCCACACAGGTGCCCTATTCAGAAGTTTTAACAAAGGGAAGAGATAATAACCTTCTGATTCTGAAAACCCCCTTATTTTCTTTTCTGAGCTCCAATCTTTCATGTAGTATCATCAAACGCAGCCAACAAAACCCTGGACATCTTGGTAACCTATCATCACCTGATCTCTATAGAGTATGGGTGTATGCCACCCAAGTTAGCAGAGGTGAGAAGTTCTCCAAATATCTCCTCTGTCATAATGTAGATCTGCACCCAGGGAGGCCCCAGTGCCAGTGTCCTCAGTGGCTGACACTCATCCTCTAAGCCAGTGCTGCACGTTGTAGGTTTTCCTGTTATGACCACACCTCACCTCTGGCTCCAATTCCAGTATCACCTACAATGATATAACTACTTTTTGGATGACAAACAATGCTAAAATGTCAGTAGATTTTTAAAGATTTATTTATTTATTTGAGAGAGAGAGAGAGAGAGAGCGAGCAGGGGGAGGGGAAGAGGGAGATAGAAACTTTAGCAGCCTCCTCACTGAGCATGGAGCTGACATGCATCTTCCTCCCATAACCCTGAGATCATGACCTGAGCCTCAACCCAGGATTGGACACTTAACTTACTGCACCACCCAGGGGTCCCTAAAATGTCAAGTAATTTAAGATCACAGACTTCTTTCTCATTATAATCTCCCAAGGACCCATAATCTGACAGAAATACTGTCATCCTGAACATTACTGTCAACCACAGACCAGTCACTGGCCTGCATTCCTCCTTGGGGTTTCCACATGGACCCCTCCAGCCACGAGGCACACTCTCCCACACTTCAAGTCTGTCCAAATTTCCTTTCTGCCGCTTCACTCCTGACTCTTGCCAGAGAATGTTCTCTACTTCTTAAGATCTCATCTTAATGAGATGAGACCGGGCCAACCTGGAAAGCCCAGGATGATTCTCTGTTACACCCACAAAGTCTACTTTTCCATTTGCCCTGACATAGTCACAGGTTCCAGAGGGTTAGGGCATGGGCATCTCTGGGGAGCACTACTTGATGCACCATCGTAAACTGGAGAGGGAGGAAACAAACTAAACAGACCAACCTCCTGCCCACATGACCCTCGTCCTTGCCTACTTGGCCTCCGTGATGGTGGACGCATCCTGGCATGTCATCGTTGCCCTTGTTCCCTGGGCAGGTGGAGACTCCTACATGGGGTACAGGTGGCCATCACCAAAGGAACCATATGGTTGAGTGGAAAGAGCTGAATTTTAGATCTTTTTCCCTAGGAGGGCACCCATCCCTGTGGATGTTTGTTCAATTATCTGTAAAATAGATTTCAAATTTTTGTGTGTCACAGAAACAGTGGTTCAGGGCTCTGGAGAGCACTGGAGGGACCTGGTCCTAGTGAGCCCCCTCCCCCGCAGTGGGCTGCTTCTCCTTGGCCCCCGCGCCCCCACCAGCACCGCCCTTGGCCGAGGGCACTGCCAGGACCTTCCCAGATGGCGTCCTGTGATTCAGGGGACACAGACTCTAAAGATCTGTTGATGAAGAATCATTGCCTGAGAGTCTGTACTCTCTGTTGTGAAGGATCCTCCGGCCCCGCTCAAGGACGGAGTCTGACACTGAATCCAGGGCTGCAGCAGAGCCTGCGCTCCGCATCCTCTAGATGAGATTTTTGTCCCTTTTTGAATCGGCTGCTGGGTTTTACTTCCAGCTCCAGGAGCGGCGATGACTCAATGCACAGAGTGCTGCCTTCCTGATAGATATCTCTGCCGACGTGCTTTGATTGGGTTCATTTGTACAGCTTGGGGAGCTGTCCCGATCTTCCCTGGCTTCTGGTGTCCTGCTTGTAGCAAACACCTGCCGGGACCTGCCTGCCTGCAGCCAGGGCACCTCGGGACAGCTGCTTGCAATCCGCTCTGCCTTCAACAGCATGGAAGGTGGGAGGCTGAGCCCCACGGCTTCGCCATGGTCTGCCAGCGCTGATTTTTTAAAAACATGTATAAGAAGGAGATATATTCATTTTCCAATCATAGACATTTCAGATCGCAAATAATGGCGAGCCATGATGCAGAGGCGAGGGATGCATTCCACATTGCACAAGATGGTGTTTTACGTCTTTATTGAGGCTAGTTTGGGGGGTCCTGCAGGACGGCACCCTCTCAATGGAGAGACTTGACACCTGTGGGAAACTTTGAGTTTTTAATCTCGACACAGACACTTCAGCTGGATCACAGGAGCAAGTTCACCTCACACAAGGACACTAGCCATGTGGCCCACATGGACTCTGTCTGCCTGACTCAGTAGTTTCAGAGAAGCATGTGGTTGGGTGTTGAGGCTGTGCCAGCCAGGCTGCAGGTGTGAGGTCACTTGGGTCCTGCTCCCAGGTGGCAGCATTGGCCGCAGCAGGCACCCTGCAGGATCTTCACCGCCCGCTCAAGCTCTTGTAGCCCAGTGGGCCCCCCAGCCACACACTGGCCAGGCTTTCTGCACCGGAGGGCTGCCCCATGGCCATCTCCGCCCTCCTTGCATTTGGAAGGCTCCCCAGAGCAACACAACAGCTTCTCAAAACTGGAGAGACGGGAGGTGGCCCCCAGGCCCCAGCAAGACGAGCTACCACTCGTCTCCTCTGCTGCAGGTATGTCGGCACACTCAGGACTCACAGCGGGGCCTGCAGCTACGCAGGACAGGCATCGGGGACGCTGATTCACCAGAGGTCTCCACGTTTCCCACATGTTACCTATGATGAGAGCGACCCACGGGAACTTCAGGCTAGAGCTGTGGTTTGGTTTTGCTCTTTAATAAAATTCGTACTTAACTGATCAATATTTTCTCTGGCTTCAGTCTGGTCAAATTGTGCTCATCTTTGGGCTGTTGAAAGATACCAGAAGAGGCTCATATCATTTTCCCTCCTGTACCTGAGGGAGGAGCATTTGGGGACTTTTTCTCTGTGTCCAGCGTGGTCATGGGTTCTTAATAAAGGAATGAAAACAGAGACTTAATGCTGGAGGCTTTTTTAAGTGGTGTCGAGCACACTGCAGGCCCAGGGCCAGTTCTCACCCTCAATAAATGTGAGAAAAAGGACAATCAACGGTGGTTAAGTTCAAGCTTCACAAGGATGCCTTGGTCATGGTCATGACTGTCACCATGTCACCAACCTGTGTCTGTCGGTCGTTGTCTCAGGAGGTGCTCCTGGGTTCCCTACGACGGCCCAGGACAGACAAGTGTCTGAAAAATCCCCACTGCCACCTAGGTATGATGTCGGGGAACTCCCAGATTCTAGGGTTTTCGTTAGTTTCTGGTGCAGTTATGAGCTTATCATAGACGTGACATCATCCTACATACGAGATGGTGCCATAGAGGGACCCGGAGTACTGTGTTCTCTCTCAGCTCCTTACTATCCCTGATTTCTTTGCAATATGTAACTCGTGTTCCTGAGATTTTGACTTAAAACTATTTACCAGTCATAATTGGCATGTTCCAAAATCTCTTGTCAAAAGTAAGCGCAGAAAAGTGTTTTTGCGGCGGGCCTGAACCTGCTGCATTTAGAAGGGCCTGATTAAAAGGTGGCCTTGGCTGGCATCTGGGAACAGAACTGAGGGGGCATCTCATCACCTCGCTGATAAGACGGGCTCCCTATGCCCAAAGTGTTTGTGCAAACTGGGTTTATGCGGAGTCCTGCCTTCCTGCCGGGAGTCTGGGATTTGGGCCCATGGAAGTCAGAAGGTGCCTGCAGGGCCGACCCCGGGAAGATCTCTGGGCCGGTGTCTCTACCAGCTGCCCTGTGGACAGCATTTCCCCTACTGGGTTCTGGGCCCTGGTGCCTGGTCTGCCCCTGACACCACACCGTGTGCCCTTCCCTGGCTGCCCTACATGTGTCCTTCGGCTATATGACCTCATGCCTGTGAGTATGAGGATGTGCCAGGTCTCAGAAGTCCTCCCAAGGTCCTGTTGAAGCTGGTGGTGGCCATGGGGACCCTGAAAGCGTGCCCTTTGAGCATGCATCTTCACTCACACACTCCTACTCTTCCCTGTTCTCCACCAGCTTCCTGGTGAATGTTTTCTTGTGAAATCTATAAACGGGGAATTGGGAACTTAATGAGGCTGGTAGCAAGAACCCCAAACCTGGAGGTTTAGGAGAGACATAAATGGAGCTGCACCGCTCACAGAAGCGGTTGGCGTGCAGGCTGGACACAGGACAGATGCTGTCCGGTGATGGCACAGCTCTCTGCACGTGCCGAGAGGCTCTGGTGGACTTTGCATGACGTCACTTCACAGGAAATGAGTGTGCAGGGCGGCTATGTGCTGTGTGTGCGTGGTGCACATGTCGGACCTTGGGCTTTACTGAGGTGTCACCACGCAGTGAGAATTGTCAGGGACGCTGTGGACATATGGGGTGGGCCGTTCAGTGGGTGAGGGCAGAAACTCCCAGGTGCCCCGTGTCGCACCCTGCAGACCCACCTAGAGCAGGAAGGGGCCAGAAGTAGGCTTGAGGGAGCACTGTGTTTTCCAGAATTTTCCCATCTCTAAGACTTAGATGGTGCGACCTGAGTTCTCACCATCTGAGTGGGAGTCTGAGCTGATTGTGAAGAAGGAGACAAATTCATTCCCGTTAGCATAACGAGCCTGAGGGGGGCTTTAGCCCCAAAAGGCCTCCTGGCATCCAGGGAGGCTGAGGGGAGCGGGATCGCCAGTGGTTAGGGCCCACCAGGCCACATCCTGTGTGCTCGCACCATTCAGGCTGCCCGATGAGACCGGCACGGCAGCTTTCAGGCTGTGCTGAAGAGGAGCTAGTTATCTCAGCATTTTGTTCATCTTCCTAGTGTTTTGATCATGATTTCCTGAAAGAAAAGCAATTAAATATAAAGAATGTAAATTTCCATCTCTTGTTTACTTGACTGTCAGATAAAGCATTTTGCTGGGAAATGCTAACATACTACTGGTACTGAAAGTAATGGGTGAAGTTCTCTAGGTGCCTGCAAATGGATCTGAAGATCGGTTGGATTTAGGAGAAACTTTGCAGCATTCACTCCTCCAGTCAGGAAGTGGCTACTGAGAACCTACTGTGCACCAAGCAACATCTTGGAAGATGTGAGTCCAAAGTATGGGGATCAGAACATTGGGGGGGACCCGGCCGTTATGAGAGGCTCTGAGAGGTGTCATGGGGGCTCCCCAGAGGGGTTCAGCATGGGCTGAGATCAGTGCAGAAGGCACTAGGAGGCTGAGATCAGTGCAGAAGGCACTAGGAGGCAGGGGTGAGGTACAGAGCCTGGGACGGGCAGGTATACGGTGACAGAGTCTGGAGGCCACCTCCCAGCTCTGTCTTCACACCCTCCTCCTCTGAGATCTTTGTCCTACAAATGGCAGGAAGCCATGGGTGGGGGGCAGGTGGTGTTAGGAGCAACGCTGGGGGTGCAGAATGGGTCTGGAGGTAGGGTGGCTGGCCAGTCAGGGGTGCCTACTCTGGGCCAGTGGGTTAGCACAGCCTAGACCCATGCAGAACCTCAAGCACATGCTAACATGTAGGCAGGTGCTGTGGAGTACCCATGATGTCTTGGAAGGACTAGAAGCTAATGTGTATACAAGATGGAGCTATTAACTTGCAAGAGATCCCTCCTGGGTCTGCTGGAAACCCCAGGGAGGACATCTCATCCCAGGAGGTTGACACATCATGGCTGTGTCTCGGGTCCACCTAACAAAAGGCCACAGCCAGGTCTGTGCTCATGGGAGTGAGTGCATGTGCATGTGCAATGGTCTTCAGTGAGACTTCGATGCAAAACCAAAGAAATTCAGGGGACATGATTGTAGGTTTTACGATCTTCGTGAAAACGGTGTCTGAATAATATTCCTATTGCTAATTGTGCTCTGCCTAAAATGTGGGTGCTCTTGGGAGGAGAAGTGCACCTGTTGGGCTCCAGCTGCCTACATTCCTTGTGACCATGGGCTGTGGTAGGTTCAGAGGACGTGTGGCCCAGGCACAGGCCAGGGTCCCTTGGGACAGGCCAACAGGGGCCCTAAGGGGCCGGGGGACTGGGCAAAATGGACAGGAGGAAGGAGGGGTGGCAAGTGTGCCGGTGCCAAGGGAACGCTCCAGAATCATGACCAGGGCGCTGGCATGTGCTCTGAGACTGCATGCTCTGCTTCTTCGAGTCTCCCCTGACTTTACAGCAGCAGGAGAACACTGATGTGGGAAGGTTATGGTCTGAAGTATGGTGCCAACCTCTGAAGCCACTGCTACTTCTCCATATTGCAGACATGACATTAATAACGAAACAGGGGTCTGTTGCTTAGTAGTAACATACTAGTCGCCATCCTCCAGTGGTGCCCGGGTGACATAAAGGCCACAACGACACTCTAGGGAGGAAATACAATCTTCAGTTGACACCACTGCTGGAAAAAAAACAGAAGTGTCAACTACTGATTTCCCTGGGGTAGGCAATCCAACCTTTGTGGAACCACACATTTCAGTGCCTCCAGACAACTCTGAAATTAAGATAAAATGAAATATAAATTTTAACATGAAACCCAGAATTTGGTTCATTGTTAATCCATAATAGCCTCACAGGGCCCATGTGAGTGGAACCCTCTGGGATTGTACAGCTCAGTAGATGAGGAGCTGAGGTCTGCAGGTGAGGCATGCAATTGAGTGCAGGTTAGGTGTGCAGGTGAGTGCAGGTGAAGTGTGCAAGTGAATGCAGGTGAGTGTAAGTGGCATGTGCAGGTGAGGAGTGCAGGTGAGTATAGGTAACGTGTAAGGGTGAATACAAGTGAGGTATGCAGGTGAGGTATACAGGAAAAACTATGTAAGCGGGTCCTTGAACATAAGACCAACAGGTGAAGCCATGTAGGTGAGGCCATGCAGGTGAGGTGCAGGTGAGCCTGGGGTCACAACTGTGCTTCTGACCCCAAGAGCATCTGCAGGATTCCTTTTCTGTCTTTCTTGGTTCAGATGGGCATGTCTCTGGGCCTCGCCAAAGACTACCTTTTGCAGAACTTTGTCAAGATTTGTAGTCTCTGAAAATGTAGATTGACACATCTATTAAGGAAAATATTACACAGGAATGATAAAACTTAAATAAGTAAGAAATTTCATGTTTTTCTTTTCAGAACTTGAAGAATCAGTTCTAAAATGTTAGGAAAGACAGTTTGCAGAACTCCACAAATCTTTTGAGGATTAAAATAGAAGGAAAGTGTTATTTTCCACATCTAAGACCAGAAAGTTCACTGAGTAGTGTCTATTCTATGTTTATTATTTGGCTACATTCCCTGTGGGATCATCCTCTGAGAATACTTTCTGGTGACCAGAATTAGTGCCCACTTCTAGAGTGTGTTGCCAAATTTGGGGGATTGTTGACACTCTGATACATGAAAAATAATATATTGGTGTGATTTTTAAATTACTTTGTGTGAAGTTAAACGTATTTGCCTTTGGCCTCTTTTTCTATGAGATTTTGGTCTTCTTCATTCTTAAAAACTCTGTTAATATTTGCCTTCACCAAAACGGAAACTGTTTCTTTTCTCAGTTTGTCAGTTGTCTTTTGAATTCCCTTATGATGATTTAATTATGACATGAACAACTTTGTAAGCAAAATTATTAAAATTTCTTTGCTTCTGAATTTGGAGCTATAATTAGAAGCTGTTCTTCACTCTCATTTTAGGATTGAATCAACCCCTGTTTATACATCCTTGTCTGGTTTTATTTTTTATGTTAAAATCTTTAATACATCTGAAATTCTTTCTGGTGTATGGTGTGAGGTATGGATCACATTTTATCTTTACCCAAGTGGTAAACCCAATACCATCTATGAAAAAACTCATCCTTTAAGACAGTGACTTGAGAACTCAACTTTACCAATTACTGACTTTTCATTTGTGCTTTATTTTGTTCCTGGATTTGCCATGTGATGAACCCAGAATCTTGTAATATCCTAAAATGCACAAGTGTTCATTACCCCCCTGGCTTCTTCTTTCTAAGAACTCTGTGTAGCTAGTTTTTAATAATTTATAAATTTGAGGACTTTTTAACTTTACTAAGTGTTACTAAATTTGAAGAGGCATCAGTACTAATGGAGTCCTTTGGTTGATGTTGGGGAGAAAACCGTGAAATCCTGTAACTACTGCTATGGATTATATTCTTAGATTTTGGGGTGGACTTGTTAGTGGCTGTGCACTAGCTCATCTAATACTGTGACATTTTCTGACCCTTACTGTTGAGCAGGTTTTTAATTTCCTTGTCATGACTGAATTTTATATATATTTATACATATATATTGTATGTTTACATATATAGTTGTCCCTATAGAAGGCAAACATTATCCACTCACTCACTGCAGACACAGCAAATGATTTCAGATTAGGGAACAGTTGTAATAACAGAGAAAATGTATTGGAAAGGTACAGGCGCTGAAATATTACTTCGAGTACCAGTCACAGGCTGGCATCCGTCTTGTACTAAGTGAGGGAGGAGCTTTCACGGGCAGCAGGGCTCAGCAGTGGGGGGAGCACTTTCTGCACCTGGAGAGCCCACGACGGACAGTGTGCTGGCTGGAGCACTGCTCATCGCTTACTCATGGGCTTGGCTGATCAGAGGAGAGAGGACCCTGGGGACCCCGGAGTGAAGCTGGACACCTCTCCCAGGGATAGCCGGGATTTATCCTTTCAGCCAGAGGGGGCCAGCTTCAAGGCAGAACAGAGAGTGACAGGAGGGTCTGTTCCCCAAATGAGATTTCATCACACCTGCTGTGGCTTCTAGGGAAATGTGTCTCGTTGTCTCTTCGCTCAATCTGTAAAGAGCGTGGCCCATTCCCTTAAATGACTGGAAACAAGTCAAATTTCACTGAAAAGAAAATGTATTTGAAAACACATCCTCAGGCAGCCCCGGTGGCGCAGCGGTTTAGCGCCGCCTGCAGCCCGGGGTGTGATCCTGGGGACCCTGGATTGAGTCCCAAGTCGGGCTCCCTGCATGGAGCCTACTTCTCACTCTGCCTGTTCTTCTGCCCCTATCTCTCTCTGTGTCTCTATGAATAAATAAATAAAATCTTTAAAATAAAAAAAATAAAAAATAAAAATGAAAACACATCCTTGTGCAGAATCCAGCTCCTCAGAAGCCAAACTGCAAGGAAGATTTTCTGACTCCTAAACCTGTCTTCCTTTTATGAGCGCGAACAGTTCTAAAATATTAGGTTATGTGTTTGGCCTATGTCTCTAAGTCCTTGCTATAATTTCCCCCTTCTTGGGATTTCCTGAATGTGATGGGGGGGTGGGGGGGATCCTTAAGCAACTTTTGAAGGAAATAAAATTTAGCAGTGAAACAGAAATAAAATAAAAATAAATGTGGTCATTTGTCCTCACAGCAAACATGCCCTCCCCCCACCCTAGTACCCCTCCTCACCCCTCTTCACCCCTGCCGCCTTGCCCTCTGCCTCTGAGCAGCCCTGTGCCCCCTGCCCCCTGCCCCCCCTCTGCCCCCTGCCACCCGGGCCCCCTACTTGTCCTTGCCCCCCCATCCCCCTGTCCCCCTGCCCCACCCCCAGCAGCCTGGCCCTCAGCCCCACTCTGAGTCAGCTTCTCATCCCCAGCTCCTTTAGGACCATCTCGGCATCTTTTCCAGATGTGCCGCTCTCTCCAGGTCAAGCCCGATTTAGCACGAGGCATATAATGTTGACTATTAGCCACAGTAGAAAAGTTCTTCAAACAAAAATTATTGACCTTCTTTTACTGAGCCGTCTGTCTCTTGCTCGCCCTTTGAGGGAGACACAGATATCCTGTCAAAGTTACTAGTGGTCTTGGTTTTTAAACCTCTGCAAGTGAAGTGAAACACACTCCTTCTGGGGTTTGCACAACGTGGCGAGTCGGTAAACAAGTTGCTGTTTTATTCACTGAGAAGATGCTTCGTGCATAAAAGGCAGTCCACATGCACACAGAAGGGCGTGCTCAGAATATTTAATTATCAAATTGGAGTGAAATATTTTTGTGATGATACTAAGCTTAAAAACTTCTTAACACACAGTCAAACATTTCTTATATTCAGTAATTTTTGGTAGGAATGACTGTCAATAGCAAAAGAGGCTGGATAATCTTCTGTGGAGCTATGTTTTCCTTGAGTCCATGACTCAGAAGATGCCATAAGAATTTGCTCCCTTGTCCATCTTGTTGCAACAACAGAACCCAGGGGAAGGACGCGGGGACTCAGGTGGCCATCCCTATGGATGTGAGGCTCCGAGCCTGCCCACCTGGCCTTGCAGCCCAAATATGTGGTGGTTTCTGGTTCAGCCGTGGAACCCCAAAGCCTTGGGTTTTCTTTACAAACAGGGCTGGGGTTGGCCACACTTATCAACAATTTCTGGTCACCGGCCAATTAAAAGTTTATGCATGCCTAGACCGTTAAAAAATGTTCAGAGGGTCTGACTTTGTTAACATGGCCAAATGATCTGTTTTTAATGTAAATATTTTGGCTCCACTGAAAGTTAGCAAATCAAAGATTCTGCTACTCCTTCATTTTAAATAGACTTTTGGAATATGCATGCTAGACCGGCCCTGCACCACCGTGTCCTACTATGCGGCCCCTTTGGGAATTTGTGGCGTTTGGGTCACTGTTGGGCTTGCTGAGGTCGTGAGAGGTGGTTACGGGTGAAGATCAGCAGCCCAGGAGAGGCTCTTCTGCATGGTCAGGTGGCCAAGTGGTCACACCCACTCCCCCCTCAGAAGGGCGACGTGGGCAATGGAGAAGGACGGAAACACCTTTACGATGGATTGTTAGAAATGACACTTAGACTTCTTCTCGGCTTCCCTGGTTCCATATGTTTGGAGGGTCGGACAGGGATGGCTGTGCATTCTTTGAGGAGTGCAAACCATGAAAGCACAGCCAGATGTAGGGCTGGAGGTCAGGAAACCTGCCCTGATGGTTGGGAAGGCTCTCCCAGAGCAGAGAGGCCCTGCCAGGCGGAGGGTTTGCAGCCGAGCCCGCAACTGGGCCGGGCTGCCTCCTGCTCCACGGCCCCAAACAAAACAGATCCCCTGGCTGCACCTCCTTAAACAAGACCTCAGACCCAGTGGCCCTTTATAACCACTTACACAGTTACGTCTTTCTACATGAGAATCGGCTTTCCTGAGTGAGGGATGCTTCATAAACAGCTTAGGTGTCCAATCCTTGTCGATTATGGTTTATTATAATTTTAGGACTTAATAATGGTATCATGGTGCTTCCAGTGTCCTTAAAGCTTCCAGTGTATTTAAAAACAGCGAATGAGTGATTGCAATGGTGACATTGAGTCTTGCTTTAAATGTGCTTTATTAAGTTATTTATTAAGTTATTATTTATTAAGTTAAAAAGAAAGACAGTCTAAGGAAAGCAGGGAAGATCCTGCAGGACAGCCACTCCCTTGGAGCGCCCCCGATGCCCACAGCTCCCTGTGTGGGGCTGGGCTGGAGGGGGGCCTGGAGCCCGGGCTTGGCCCCTGATGCATGGGGAGATGCCCAGACACCCCCGTCCCCTCAAGGAGCCTGAGGGGGCCCCGTGCACAGCTGGGCCAGGTCCTCTCCTGGGCTTGTCCAGTGGGCTCATGGCTCGCCCTCTCCCAAACACGATTCAGGTTCAGGAAATTTCAACCCCACTTTGTGCCTGATTCATGGAGAGAAGCTTCTCACTGCCATTCCTGCAAGGCTGGGGCGAGTCCCTGGTCCCCACCCTGGAGGTCCCTGGAGGTCATTTGCTTGACTGTACGGGCCCCTTTCCTGGAGGAAGCCCGTTTATTGTCAGGTCCTGGCATGGGTGGGTTTTTATGCCGCTGTTCTCAGAAGAGAGCTGTAGGATTGTACGGGGCCGTCGCACAGTGTCAGCTGCTCCTGGCTGGGGTGGCCTGCTCCTGCAATTGCCCAGAATGGCCCAAAAGTTTCACAAGGCCGGTCACACACTTTTCTCTCCATTCTTCCCCATAAACCTGTGCCCTGTTAGTGACTCCCTCTGAACACACGCTGATTTTGTTATAAAGACCTTTGTGCGTATCAAGCACATTGCTGTTCGAGAATGAGAGTAACAGGAAGATTCAACTATTCAAAAAAAAAAAAAATCCAAACTTCTCGGCAATATTTTCAGGAGCAGGCACTCTGCATAACATGAGCGGACACAGAGAGATCCATTTGATAACTGGGCTTTGCACTCCCCGGGCAGCATGAAAGGGAGGGTGGGGGCCCGAGGCCTCGGGATGATCACAGGCTTTCCTTCCCTCACTTCAGAGCCCCAGTCGCCCGGAGCCATCCTGAGCTGCCCGGAGCCACCCAGGGGCTCCCAGGGCCCCCCCGCACCCCTGCCTGATGCCAGGGGCCCCGTGCCCTCTCCCGGACTCAGAAACCCCTCCTGATGAGCAAGGATTGGCCGGGGGGGGGGCGGGGGGCAGGCTCCCCTCCTGCTTACACAGGCAGTGATTTGCTCCTTATTTTACAAACGGTAAAACAGAAAAGCAATTTAGCTAAACAGTGAATGAAATGTGACGTGTCTTATTCCTGCCCATCGTTGCTTTGGGATTTATTGATATGGGTGTTATTTATGGATGCCAAAGACATATCATCAAAGACACTGTGGTTTTAATCATTTTTATGGAAGCCTGAATGTCACACATAATACTATTTTCATAAGAAAAAAATCCCCAAGCAAATGCAGTTAAAACCAGGTTATGGACTATAAAGGAGAAAATGGAAACATTATCCTCCTTACTTTATTTATTTATTTATTTATTTATTTATTTATTTATTTATTTTTCTATTTATTTATTTTTTCTGGTGCTCCAGACTCCTTCTAAGTTCCAGCCGATATCATGAACACAAGCACAATGGCCTTTACTTGGGCAAATGCTAATTTTTCAATGATGGCAAAAATTAGAAAAACAGGACTGGCTCCGCATTTTCTTCTTGGGAAACCAATGAAAATGTAAATGGGCTGTGCGCTTTTGTGTGGAAATTCTCAGCAGCTTTATCGCCCGTCTCCCACCCTCGGCCTGGAATCCAATTATGTTGGGGGCCGGGTGCGCGCGGCCCAGGGCGGCGACGGCCCGGAGAGGGGACCCCGCAGTTCAAGTGTTTTCTCAGCTTCCAGGACGCCGCCGCGGGAAGGCTTTCCTGTCCTTTCACAGAGGCAGAAAGAATTATTAGCCTTAAAATTGTAGCCGGACGGGTCCCAGGCCCACGGAGGAGCTAAGGTGGGATGAGCAGAAATGAAAGGTCCTGGGAGCAGATCCTAGCTGCTCAGGGTGGACTTGCTGTTGCGGAGAGCGCCACTGGCACCAGGTTTGCTGGCGGGTCGGCAGAGGGACCGGCTCCTTCCCCGGGTCTCAGCCCGGGAGCCACACTTCTCGGGTGGTGCCCACGGCGCCCAGGGTGGGGGGCCTCCAAGCCCCCGGACTCTGGGGCGGTCTGCACAGAGGACACCCCCTCGGGGCTGCGCAGCCCCCCTCCCAGGAGGCCGTGTTTACACGATCTTTATCTCCAGCAACGATGATGGCAGAGCCTTTGGTTTGCTCTCCGCTTGCAAAACAGCACCTGGGCAAGCTTCTTCCACAAACCTGTTTCACCTTTTTCCTCCCCTCCCTGCGGTGACAGGTTGAGATTTACAGTTTCTAACACTGTTGCGGCACCTGGGCTGATGCTATCTCGGGGAGAAGCCCTGCCGGAGGGGTGAGGGCCAGGAGCGCGGTTCATTAAGCAGGAACTTTACCCTAAGAGCAAATGGGGTGTTTCGACTAATAACATTCTAAGGAACAGTTAATTCTGCGCGGGCAGTTGGTGGGCGAGGCTCGGAGCGGGGGCGCAGCCGGCCTGGCCACAGCCGCAAGGGGGGCCTGAGTGCCCCTCGCTGCCCCAGGCACAGTCAGGGGACGCCAGCCCAGACCGCTCGGGGACCTGATGGGGATGGTCTCCTTCTGGAAAAGCTGGGCCGTGTAGGGCTCCTAGGGATGAGCGCGGCTACTGCCCGGCCCCTCACCCCTGGCGCCTGGCCATTAGCCCCCTTCCTGGGGGGCTCGGCACTGGGTGCGGCGGTTTGGTGATGAACTAGGGCTTGTTGGGAAGACGTCATCCTGGGTCCCGTCTGTAAGGAGCCATAACAGGGATGCTCCTGCGTGGACCGGAGAGTCCTGCATCGTCCTCCCTCTAGCTGTCAGCTGCATCGCCAGAACTGCAGGGAGCCATCCGATGGCCTCTCGCGGGCTGCCTTCTTTCCTTTTCTTTGTCCTTCTTTCCTTTCCTTTCCTTTCCTTTCCTTTCCTTTCCTTTCCTTTCCTTTCCTTTCCTTTCCTTTCCTTTCCTTTCCTTTCCTTTCTTTTTTTCTTCTCTTCTCTTCTCTTCTCTTCTCTTCTCTTCTCTTCTCTTCTCTTCTCTTCTCTTCTCTTCTCTTCCTTCCTTCTTTCTTTCCTTCCTTCCTTCCTTCCTTCCTTCCTTCCTTCCTTCCTTTCTCTTTCTTCTTTCTTTTCTCTCCTTTCCCTCTTTCTCTTTCTTCCTTGTTTCCTTCCCCCCCCTCTCTTTCTTTCTCTTCTTTTTTTCTTCACCACTAAGATATGGCTCCAAGAAGCCGTGCCTGAGCAAGGGCGGCTAACCGTGGTGGTCTGGAGCCGGCCCAGGGTCGGTCACCGGGAACCGAGCACACGCGGGGTGCGTGCCAGGCTGGTCTGTGGGGGCAGCACGCCTGGCCCTTCTCATCTCTGGGGCAGTGGGTGGGGCTGCCGAGCTAAACAGCTGATTGCCAGAGGCTTCAAACAAGGACCCTAGTCCCCCTCAGATGAAAGAGCATCTTTTTACAGGCTGTTTAAAAGAATTTTCCATAATTATAACAAGTACAAAATCAATGAAGCAGAGGGAAATGGAATTTTAGTCTAATAAATCAGTTCATTTTTCCTTCCATCTGTCCTCCATGTGAGCTGCTCCCTGTGAGGAATCCCGCTTGCCGAGGCCCCGGGATGGCATCTTTGTCACAGTCTTAGTGGGAGGCACTCATCACTTTGGGGGCCTAGGTGGTTCTGCGGGAGCCTCAGAGGATGGAGGGACACCCGGATGGAGAGCCCAGCGGAGAGCCCCGGAGGTGATTGCGGGGCACCCGTGGCCCACAGACCCGGAGGCGTCAGAAGGGCCTGGCTCTGCCAAGAAGCCCTGGGAGGGGCCCAACCTCCCTGCTGTTCAGTTTTACTCACCCCTAAAATAGAAAAACATGATGCCCCCTCCAGGGCTTTTGGAGCCTTAAATGAGAAGTTCTTTGTAGAAGCATCTAGAACAGTGGGTGAGAGTCACTTAACTCTCAGAGGTGGTAGTTTCTGTCTTTACACTGGACATTTTATGAAATAGTCCCAAAGGCCCCACAATAAGTAAGCTGAAACCAGGCAAATTTAGATTCAATTTTTATTTAAAAACTAGAATGCCATGTCAGATTTCAGATGCTTGGGACTAGGCTTTGGTGAAACAGAGAGGACTACAATTAAATAATTTTATTTACTTCAAAGGGTTAACTTGGACCACAGATGCTCAATGAACATAACACCTGTTGGGGGTGGAGAAGAGGAAGCTGCTGCCCTGCAAGCCGTTCAGGAAGAAGACATCATACAAACAGGAGGCTGGGCAGGTGGGAAATGCCCCTGGGTCACTCTCTCCTGCTTCATGCAGGAGACCAGGCGAGCCCCATCGAGTCCCATTCAGGGCCCAGCCTTGTTTCTCTCTCTGCTTTATAAACGGCACCTGAGCACACCCACCATTGCTCCGGACTTGGATGGTGGGTCTCCCCAAGTGAAGGGTGGGTGGATGTGCCATCGTTTAGGTTCTGAGCTTAATGAATGGGGGAGCCGCCCTCACAGACTAGTGACAGGGGCCACATCCACCAGGGCATGGTGTCAGAGCTGGGGACATGGCTGCACACTCACACCACACATATTCCTGGTGGCCTCAGAGACCATGGGATCCCTCCCAGCTCTCAAGTCCTCGTGGATGGAAGAACTGCTTCTTCCTGGCGTGACTGCCTTTTGGGGATCTGCTCCCTGACCAGATGCTGCATCTAGTCCTTCTGACCTACCTGCAGAGGGGTAGGGGAGGGGCTGGCCAGGGTGAAGCAGATCATCTTCCACCCTGAAAGGGCATCAGGATGGAGAATCTGTGAGCCAGCTGCAGGGTTCACACCCCAGGATGGGGGACCTGTTGCAGAGCTTCTAGGATTCATCCAGGTGAAGGGTCTGCTTGGCTGCCATGACCTGGAGCCCTTCTGCCTATCTGTGCCCGACACCCAGGGCTGGGGAGACAAGCACTGGGTCCCCCGTAAGAGCTCTGGGACATTTTCCACTCTTTTTTTAGACAATTAAATTAACAACTACAACGGCAACAACAAACTGCAGTCAGTTCCTGAACAGCTCCTCCCATCACGTTTATACAGCGTCAACTGTCTGGGATAGAAATATTATTGCTGAACTAATAACAACACCAAATAGGAAGGTGGATCTGTTGAACTGACTTTGAATCTGAAGGCCGCACAGACAGTGCAGAGGCAAGCTTCCCTATCACTTCTTGGTGCTCCAGTTTCCTTATCTGTGAAACGGGTTCCCGAGTGGTCCACCCACCTGAGCTGATGACGGGACTTGTGCCTGGAGCTGGACTGGGGTCTGGATGCTGCATGGCATGCTGCTATCCCTCTCCCACACTGCCTGTTTCTATGGTTTTTCTAAAGGGACCAGAAGTCCTCTTGCTCACAAACGCTGGTTAAATGAGTGTTGAGGGCAATTTTCAAAGGCAGCGAGAAGGAGAACTGAAGCACACACGGAAGTGCTCTTCCACCTTACTCAGTGGGGGCGAGAACTAAAACTCCAAAACTCTTCATCTTGAATTGACATGAACAGAAAGATGAGCTTCAAAGAGGAAGTGAGTCAGAGGCTCAGGGGTTGGGAAAAAGCCGACTGGGGGTGCTAATGACCCCAGGAGAGCTGGTAAAGCGTGGGCTGCCCTTGGCGCGGCCTTTGCCAACGGCTTCCAACAGGTCTTGTTTGCATAGACTCACACCCTCTGAATTCTGCTTCGATGAAACATCCTCCCAGGCTGAGAATCAAAGCGAGTCTATTGAAACTCCATGGCTCGTGTGACATTTGTTTGCAGTAATGGATCAGCCAACGCCTCAGAAGTCTTGGAAGTAGGCACGGCAATTTCTATTTTTGTAGACGCTTGAAAAGGGAGTGTTACCACTAATCAGACTGTCAGATATAATAACGTTGTGATTTTCTTAGCTGGCTCAGAATTCTCGCTGGGCCTCCTTTTACCTCTTCCATACTCATTCTCATCAAACCTTCCTCTGATCATGAGAAGGCTATCCCCGTCCCCTTGCCGATTTCTAGATGGGGCTCAGCACCATCCCCTCTCTCTCTGAGCTGTATGCCCTCCTGGTTCTCCCGCAGACAGGCGCCTTTCTAGAACGTGTCCTCTGTGGTATTATCTATTTAATTCTTCTTTTTATACCCTGTTTGAAGCCATATTTTTCTCACTCGGCCCAGAAAATTGGGGCAAAGTTCTGTTGCTGCTGTCTTCTCTCATATGCTTTCAGAGGGAAAGTTTTTGCTTAAGGAGGGATCACCTCCTAGGGAAGATTCTTCAGTCTTGTGGCTTAAACTATTAAAGGAAGAGGAGACGCCCCCTCTCAATTTTCTACAGAATCATAAAAGGTGGTTTTATTCTTTTAAAAATCACCTAGTGTGACTGAAAAAGGCCCGGAGGCTTGGATGAACGTAGGCAGTCATCTCTAAAACAATAGAGCAATTAATTCCACGAAGTTTCCTGGTTCTCAGTGAGGTAATCTGCCATCGAAGCCAGAAATCGTGCCTTTATAAATCTAGGCACTTGTCGGATGGCCTGGCCTGAAGATATCCTTCCCTCTTCTTCCCACCCTCATGTGGAAAACCATTTTTAGATGCAGTGGTGTTGACTGTTGGGTCAGCTTATCGTGCAAATCCTCATCTCAGATGTTCTTTTGGTTTGTGTCCTGGAAATATGGTCTACGTTTTTTTTGTTGTTGTTGTTTTGTTTTGTTTTGTTTTTGTTTTTGTTTGTCTTTTGCCTATGATGTATTGGTTTGTCCCTACACAGATTTAAATAAAATATGGATTTAATTATATCACATGAAAGTGATAGCTCCTTAAAATAAAATCTCTGTAGAACACAAATTACTTATCATATCCTATTAATTTGACATACTAACTAACTAGCAGGATAACAAATTTCTACTGCACACCACGTAAATCCTGTAATTAAGTATACTAGCATTTCTTAGGTTGTGTTTAGAAACCTAAACATTGCATGAAGGGTGGGGACAGGGATGAAGCATCTATGAACCTGGTTTCAGAATCCAACTTTTGAAAAATGATTTGCAAAAGCATTTATCACCAAACTTCATATGTAATTAGTTAAAAGGACATGGCTTGGTGCCTAAACCATAGGTTACTATCAAGTAGCACTAATAAAAAAGTTGCAATAAATGTCATTTAAGAAAAAGGCAGAGTAAGATTTTGTTTTGAAAATGAGGTCTTTTTATTTTATTTCTTTTTTCTGTTGGTGCAAACATTCTCTCCACACTCTTCCCTTTGTGATCTCTTTATGTTCCATATTTATCTTTTTCTGACAATGGAGTTAACTCTACCAAGCCTGAGATTTGGTGGCTCTCGTGATCTTTGGACTCTTTGCCAGTAAACACTCTAGTTCTCCTTAAGGTGTATGTAGGGTGCCATTTCTCTGCCCCACTGAGGTCAGGTAGGCACAGGAGATTTGCACTGGCCACTGAGATCGGAGCGAAAGTGGTGTGAGTTGCTTCTGTGTGGATCTTCTAAGAGCTCCTGTGTGATATGCCACGTCCTGCCTTCCTGCCTTCAGAAGGAGCTTGTGTAGTGATTGGGCCTGCGTCAGCCTGGGCCACTGAAAACGTTACCCCTCACCCCATCCACTTGCACATGTAGTGTGAGTGAAAGACAGAAGTTGGTTCTTTAATCTAAGAAGGCTTTAGGGCTGAGAGCTACAATTACCATCACCTCATGCTGCCTCCTAGACTATTCCACTTGGTATAATTACTGGTGTGTGTTTCACAATACAACTGCTTAATCAGCAAGCTTCATAAATCCCTGCCGAAACCCTTCTGCATTTCTGTTTGAAATATTCCTAAAGGCTCCACTACCTCAAGTTCATAGGTTAGCTTCCCAATTATTTTTTGTGTGTGTTTCACACGGGAGCAGAGGTTTAGGTGCAAGTGCCCACTTACCATTTGGGGGAGATTTGAATATCCATGGGGACACAAACCGATGGGCCCACTTTCCATGCAGACATGGCATTGTGCTCGCTGCAGTGGCCACGAGAATCGGTGGAGCCGTGGTGGCCAGCAAGCCTGTATACACAACATGAAACGTTTAGACATTTAGACATTTAGCCATACACCAGTCATGGAATTAAGGAGAACTCAAAGAGAGTTAATATTTGAACAATGATTTCATGGTGAATTTGTCCTTTTATCCTGACCTACACCTACTGGTTTTCAATGACCTCGGGTGAAATTCTTGAGGTTCATCAGCGTTGGTGGGAAAGACAGGGCAGCTTTTGTTTGTTAGGGGCCATTATTATCTGTGTCTTGAAGGAAATTCTACAGCCTCTGCGTGGATACTGAACTATCCCCAAGGCAGGCAGCTCTGGCTGTTTGGTTAGGCACAGGTAGAGGATGTAGGGGCAGGGGCTTCTGGTTCCTGGAGGTAGCTCTACAGGACTCCCTCTCAGTGGCCTAGTGACTGGAAAGAGTGGTCCTAGAAAAAAGAACTTTCAGTATCAAGTGGTTCCTTTTATTCTTCCTCAATACATTCTTTCTCATGCTGGATGTGAGGAAAGGACAAGGAGGCTGGTGAGCAGGAGCATAGGGACACCAGGAAGAAGCAAGGTCCAGTCATCAGGAGGACTTGAATGGGACAGTAGCAGCCCACGACTAGGTGGCAACCAAAGGATATCCAAGAGCAGACGGCTGAAAGCATGCTGTGATCTCTTTTGGAAGTGGTTAGAATTTTGGAAAATAGTTCAGTGTGAGCTACAAAGAATCACACAACTAAGTCTGAAGAAAAGACCAAGATTCAATGAGACTGGTTCACCTTCCTCTCAACTCGCAGTCAGAATATCAGAGAAGACACAGAAAATGAAGAAAGCTCTTACACCAGCTCCTGGAGAAATGTCAACTAAAAAACAGTCTAAGCACTTTGAAGCCTTTCTGTCTCCATGTACAACAAATGCACTTCTCCAAATGAAACTAAGGGAAGAAGGTGCTGTGCCCCTTCCTCACCGTCTAGTCTAGGCCAAGAGACCCAGGGAAGTTATGAAGCACACAACTGATGAGTCATGAAGTTTCTAGGAGGCCCAAATTCTATCTTCTACATCCACCCTACGATTCACCCTCTACTCACCTGGGGGCTCTAATACTGGGCAAATGAGAGCCACATAGGCAGGTGGATGGGGATGAGGGCTGGAGGGACACTCTAAAGATTAGGTTTGGTAAACCTCGTTGAGTTTTGGGATGAATGGTTGCAAGAGAAAGAGAACACAGTATTCTATTATAGGAATCAGAAAGAAGTTATATTGCCTCTTAATATTCTTAAAGAAATGCAAGAATGCACAGTCCCTGGAGCAGCATTCCTTAAGAAAATGCAGAGATTAAAAGAACAAGAAGACATTTGAGGCCATTAAGGACACTTAAGGTTTACATTAAGAGAAGCAGACTGGACAGCCTGGGTGACTCAGCGGTTTAGCGCCACCTTCAGCCCAGGGCGTGATCCTGGAGACCAGGGATCCAGTCCCATGTCGGGCTCCCTGCATAGAGCCTGCTTCTCCCTCTGCCTGTGTCTCTGCCTCTCTCTCTGTGTGTGTCTCTAATGAATAAATAAATAAAATCTTTTAAACAATTTTTAAAAAGGGAAGCAGACAAGTTAGGAATAGAAAAATTTAATGCATTTGATAAAACCAGAACAAATTTTACACCATGAAACATTAAATCATTGTTCTGGAAGACAGAATTGAGAATGTCTGTATGAAGGCAGAGAAATGAATGAGAACAAAATAATAAAAATCAAAGAATATAATATATCTGGAGAGCAGAGAGTCCCACCTAACAGACTGAGCTTTCTTAAGGAAGAAACTTTCTTTTAATTTTTTATTGGTGTTCAATTTGCCAACATACAGAATAACACCCAGTGCTCATCCTGTCAAGTGCCCCCCTCAGTGCCCGTCACCCATTCACCCCCACCCCCCGCCCTCCTCCCCTTCCACCACCCCTAGTTCGTTTCCCAGAGTTAGGAGTCTTTATGTTCTGTCTCCCTTCCTGATATTTCCCACACATTTCTTCTCCCTTCCCCTCTATTCCCTTTCACTATTATTTATATTCCCCAAATGAATGAGACCATATAATGTTTGTCCTTCTCCGATTGACTTATTTCACTCAGCATAATACCCTGCAGTTCCATCCACGCCGAAGCAAACAGTGGGTAGTTGTCATTTCTAATGGCTGAGGAATATTCCATTGTATACATAGACCACATCTTCTTTATCCATTCATCTTTCGATGGACACCGAGGCTCCTTCCACAGTTTGGCTATTGTGGCCATTGCTGATAGAAACATCGGGGTGCAGGTGTCCCGACGTTTCATTGCATCTGAATCTTTGGGGTAAATCCCCAACAGTGCAATTGCTGGGTCGTAGGGCAGGTCTATTTTTAACTCTTTGAGGAACCTGCACACAGTTTTCCAGAGTGGCTGCACCAGTTCACATTCCCACCAACAGTGTAAGAGGGTTCCCTTTTCTCCGCATCCTCTCCAACATTTGTTGTTTCCTGCCTTGTTAATTTTCCCCATTCTCACTGGTGTGAGGTGGTATCTCATTGTGGTTTTCATTTGTATTTCTCTGATGGCAAGTGATGCGGAGCATTTTCTCATGTGCTTGTTGGCCACGTCTATGTCTTCCTCTGTGAGATTTCTCTTCATGTATTTTGCTCTTAAGGAAGAAATTAAAAGAAGATCAGTAGCAATTAGGAATATAATGAAAAAAACAAAGCTTTTGAGATGGAAAGAGAAAGTCATCTAGACTCCATGGCTTTCAGTGTTCTAGACAAAATGGTGAAAGCGGCCCATGTAGAAATATCCACATCTACATAGACTCCGGTGATTTTTTTTTTTTTGAAGATTTTTTTTTTGATTTAAAACAATATCTGCAAACATCTATGCAAAAGAAAGAGGTTGAGTTAACTATAGACTTCCATTGAGTAATCCCAGCTGATGCAAGATAAGGAAGCTGCTGGACAAAGGAGGATAACTAGTTACTATTCTAAAATTTCCTTCTCCTACAAGTATTTGGTATTTACAAGCATATTTTAGAGCTGGGAACGTAAAAAGGAAAACCAGTGGTGATATTCGCTGGATCCTACTCAGTAAAATAGCACATACGTCATGTTCCAGGAAAGCCCTGTAGGCAGAAATAAGACCTTGCTACCTCCTCTAGCTTTCTAGGAAATTGTCAAATAACTATGAATCGATCTATTGATAATTGGTGATGCATTATTATGGGTATGATATTTCTAAGGACAATCCCTCTACCTTCATGAACTTCTGACATAGTTGGGGAAGGAAGTGCTCAACATATGAAATTTTATATAAAATATAATCTGGAGATAGTTATGTCGATGAGACACAAGATAGCCTGGGATTAATCCTCAAACAAAGCCCTTGGATTAGCATTATTGTGTTTTCTGAAGAGGCAGAAAGTGGGTCCGGGTGTTCACATAGTCTGAGAAGAAGGTGAATGCTTGAGTGGGAGGAAGGGCTGGCTACACCAAGCAAAGAGATGGAGGGAGCCAGGGCATAGACAGTCAGCAGGCCCTGTGGCAGGGGTGCAGGAGCTGCTGCAGACCCCACTGGTGAAGCAGCAAGAAGCCAGATGCTGAAGACCTTGCACGACATGCTGTGCGTGTTCCCATCAAATTCTGTGGCTGGGAACCACTGATGGTGTTCAGATGGTGAGTTGCTTGATTAAAGTGCATTTTATTTGATTCTAGATTTACTTTATTTTTAAAGTCGCACAAACAGAAGTCTTCGTTGTAACAACTGAGACTGCTCAAAGACTGGAAAAAGAAGCTTTCAGCTTCCCCTACCCACCCACCCAGGCCCTCTCGAGCAGCCCCTGGTGACCACCCTGTCGCACCTCCTTCTTACTTGTCTCAGTATGGGGTGTCTTCACCAGTGGAGTTGTTTTCCTCCTGTAACTGGAATATAAACCCACGACTCTGAAAGTTCTCCACACAAAATATGTGCCCATATGTACAGAATTGAGATTGTTCTTAACAAAGGTGCATTAAAATTCATAATATCCACATACCATTACTGGTCACCACTTGAGTTGGTTCTCTACAGGCATCTCTGCATACATATCATTGCAGAACTGTGCTTTCATTCATAAAAAGTAAAATTTCCTAAGAGGGAGTGCTGGATAACATATGGACAGTAGATTTTAATTGCACCCTCAGAAGTCTGCAGGAATTTCAAGACAGAAGTTAACAGGGACTCCCAGGGGAAGGGCATGGGGACAGCCTCAGACCTCTCATCTGCAGAACTGGAGGCTGGAAGCAGAGAGGATCAGAGCGGAGGACTGAATTTTGAAGAATTTTGTATCCTCAGCTGAGATATTGTTCATCTTTCAGGACAAATGAAAATGATTTTGAATGTGTGAGAATGTTGAGACAACATCACTGTGGTTTGCTATGTAAGAAAATAATCAAGAAGTTGGCCGAACGACAGTTGAATCAGGAATTTCAAGGTAGGAAAAGACACAGAGGTGGGGAGAGAGTGGCACACAGTCAGCCTGCTGTGTATGAGATGGCATCTGACTGCACGGTGGGCATGGCGAGGCAATTGTAACACATGCTTCAGCTAAGGATGCTGGGAAAATACAAACCTCATGGGAAAGCAGATTCATGAAGTGGAATTAAATTTTACAACGCCCTCAGCAGAACCAGGAGTGCAGGAGATGGATGGATTTGGAGAAGTAAAGGCTTTCTAAATTATTCCTTTAGATGGCAGGAAGGAGAGGGCAGGCAAGTTAACCAGGTGGTGGGCGTCGCTCTCTCGCGCCGTTGTTACATGACGGCAATAGAATGAACAGGGCCTCTACCAAGATGGTCAAATAGGGAGACAGAAGGGGCAGTGGCACCTCAGGCTGCAGGTCGGAAGCATGGCCTGTGATGAGTAAGGCCCATCCCATGTGCTATCACTGAGCTCACTGCCAGTTGAACAGCTACCTCCAAATTCAGGAAGGGTGGGGGTCAGATTGTAAGCAAAACCCAGCTCTGTTCTTCCCAAGAAAGTCCCCCAAGTCAAGTGACAAGGGAAGATTGAAAATAAAGATACGGGTGGTTCTGTTTTTAATTCTTTGAGGAAACTCCATGCTGTTCTATGACCCAACAATCGCACACCTGAGTATTTACCCAAAGGGCACAAACATAGTGATCCAAAGGGGCACCTGCACCTCAATGTTGATAGCAGCGACATCCACAATAGCCAGACTATGGAAAGAGCCCTGGTGTGCAACTGAGCTCTACCCCTGAAACTAGTCATACATTATATGTTAACTACCCTGAATTTAAATAAAAATTTTTTTAAAAAGGAAAGGAAATAAAAACATGAGCCAGTACCTACCACTAAAATCAAACCAAAGTAAAGCCAAAGTAGAAATATGACTACTAAATGCACTAGAGGTGGAGATACCACAGCACAGACCATGAAAGATCAATGTTGTGAGCTGATAAAATGTGCATCCTGTGAGGAAGTCATAGAATTTGATTTTTTGTTTTTTCTTAGAGCTGTAAGGAGAGGCAGAGGCAGAGAAAATCCTAAGCAGGCTCCTTGCCTGCGTGGAGCCAGACACGGGGCTCGATCTCACAACCCTGAGATCACCACCTGAGCTGAAACCAACAGTCAGACGCTATCCGTAGGAGCCACTCGGGACGCTATGGCATTCTTAAAATGATTTTCAATAAACAATATAGAAGCTAAACATAAAAGTCTCTCTGTGTGTGTGTACATATGTATCAAGAATACAGGATACGATGGGAGACTAAATATACTTTCTCCTAATTTGACAAGTCAAATAGAGCTGTGATCCTCATTTTCGTTTTTCATTATCATTCCTCTTATGACCTTTCCCCACCTACATACATTTTAATACTGCAGGCATACAATTTGTCTGTTGATGTGCTGCCAATATATCTGTGTTTTATATATAAAATGAGTGAGAGTGTTTGCCTCCTAAAAGTCAGTTTTGACTCCCTCTTTGGGGCAATATCACTTCCATCGAGAATGCATATATTTTAAAAATAAATGAGAATATAGGAATACGTGCATAGCACCGCGGACACGGGCCTTTATGGAGACACAAGGACGGCCAGACCCCGGGAGCGGCATGCAGAGTGGTTGAAGGGAGACGGTCCTCAGTTTCGGAACCTCTGCACCTGAGGAGGAAAGTGTGCTCAGGGAGTGCGTGTGGTCAGAGCACCCGGAGCCTCTCCTCCAGGAAGGACTCCATGCTTAACACGTTTGAGAAATAAGGCTAAAGCAAAGTAAACTAGTCACTACAGGAAGACTAGTTTTAATTTGCCAATTTGCTCGTGAAGCCAAAAAGGAGCCAGAACAAGCACAATGTTCTAAACTCACCAGAGACCTGCCACTGGAG
This sequence comes from Vulpes lagopus, assembly GCF_018345385.1. Taxonomy (NCBI): domain Eukaryota; kingdom Metazoa; phylum Chordata; class Mammalia; order Carnivora; family Canidae; genus Vulpes; species Vulpes lagopus. Next base: position 32,839,573 of record NC_054840.1, on the reverse strand, counting down.
TCACGAGCTGGGGACTCCTACCGATGTCTCAGGAATTTCACACGTGGGATAGGCTGCCTTCCTGGGTGAACCCCCTCATTGCTCCCAGGGACAGAAGCAGGTAGAGGAAGAATGAAATTGTACAAGACAGGGTCCCAGTCTTTGACCTTGACCTCCCTCCCTCCTTTCCTCCTTGCTCTTTTTTCTTCCTCCTGAACCAGATTTCAAAATAAGACAATTAAATGGGGCACCTGGGTGTCTCTGTTAAAGAGTCTGCTTTCGGCTCATGGCGTGATCCCAGGGTCCTGGGATCTAGTCCTGGGTCCGGCTCCCTGCTCAGCGGGAAGCCTGCTTTTCCCTCTCCTTCTCCCTCTCCCACTGCTTCTCCCTCTCTGTCAAATAAATAAATAAAATCTTTAAAAAATAAGAAAATAGGAACAAAAAGGCAACATTTAGAGAAATCACCCCTGAGGTCATTGGCCTGTTCCGTCTCAATCCTCCCAGTGCCTTTGTGTAATGAAGTTTGGGGCCATCGGCCTGTGCAGGCCCTGCATCTGACCCCTAGTGCCTGTGGCCTGCAGGCAGTCAGGCCTGGCCTCTGCTCTCACTCTGAGAGCCCGTCCTGGAATGTGACATTGACCGTGAAGTGCACAGGTGAGGGAACAAGGTGAAGGAGCACCCTGTGGCATGATGTACAGAAGTGAGCAAGCTCATCCCTAACCTTATGAGCCATCCTGTGGATTTGTCTCCACCATAAACTCACACAAGAATGGTGTGTGTCCCAGATGCGACAGACAGAATGCAGGTCTGTTAGGACTGTTCAGCGTGTTCTAAGGTCTCCCAACTTGTTCTCTTTTAGAGGAAAATGGTGCCATGTCCTTGAGCCTGACGGTGATCTGGAGTCAGGGATTGCTGGGGGAGCTCATGCTGACCTGCCTTATGTCACCATGGACGCGGCGACCGCCTTCCACTAGCCGCTGTGAGGGAATCAGGACGGATGGCGTCCAGGAGACAGAAAGTCCAGGCCACCTGCACTGCTGGCCCTTGTCCGAGTATGGCCGGTCCTGAACAAAGTCCAGGCCTGGCTTCTGGATCCAGAGAGCCCCGTGGAAAGGGGGCTTTCCACACCTGGAAAGCAGGTGCAGGAGGCTGGGAGAGCAAATGGGAAGGTCCCCCGATCTCTCAAACGGGGGCACACAGGGGTGTCGTCTCCACCGTAGGAACGTCTGTGGATCTGAGCTCAAGGATAAATGCATAATGCTGGGTTCTGCATAAATGCCGGGTTCAAGCTCTTTGGTTCTTAGGGGTTCGAACCCAGGTGGGGTCTAAAACACAGGTCAGACGGATCCAAGGGTGCTTGATGACTTTGAGAGATGCTCTATTGACCCTGAGAGGAAACCAATGTGGCAGGTGCAGAAGGTGACCCCCGACACGTCTCACGGGGGCTTTGTGGTTCCTGATCGCCCCGTATGAACCTGAAAAGAGAAGACACCATGCGGAAGGGCTTCCTTGGGGCGGCCTGTTAGGTCTCAGACGCAGTTGGGAGACATTTCAGTGGGCATTTTAGACTCACTCTAAAGAATTGGTTGGAAATCACTGACAAATCCCAGATCCATGAGGAATTTGCATTTATATCATTCAGTGTTTTTGTTTCTCTGGTCCTGCTGGATCCTATTCCAACATTGCATCAGATTTCACATTTGACATTAAAAACCTAAAGAGGGGATCCCTGGGTGGCGCAGTGGTTTAGCGCCTGCCTTTGGCCCAGGGTGCGATCCTGGAGACCCGGGATCAAATCCCACGTCGGGCTCCCGGTGCATGGAACCTGCTTCTCCCTCTGCCTGTGTCTCTGCCTCTCTCTCTCTGTGTGTGTGACTATCATAAATAAATAAAAATTAAAAAAAAGAACTAAAGAAAAGCATATGATAAAGTCACTGGACTTAGCATCCAAATATCAACTTTTCTTTAGCTTTTAAAAAAACCATTTTCCTCAAGGAAGGTGGTTTCTACCGCGTGTGTGGTTTTAACAGAGATGAGCTGAGGTTAGTTTGCAACTCATCAACTAAGCTGGTGCGGAGGCGCCTTACACCAGGTCGATGTCTCGGCAGCGTCTTGCCTGGGCAGTCTTAAAATACGCTCCTGTCCCCAAATCCAGGAAGGTGTGGGGGAGCCCCTCGTGGCCTGCATCCTGCGTGATGAATGTGCAGGCAGAGCTGGAAGGACGAGCGGCAGGATGGTCTGCGCCCACGGTGAGATCCGTCAGGGGGTCCCGGAAGGCAGTGGCATTCCTCCCAAAAAACTTGAAGGAACTTTTGGGAGCCTTCCCCCCGCTTCCTGCGCCCCTCGACTGCCTCCTCCCTGGGCACGACTCTGCCATCACTCACGGCCCACCAGGCCGAGCAGAACCCCACCACTTTGCAGGTGGGGCGGCTGCTGCCCGTGGCAGAGACGGATGACATATTTATTAGCTTGTCAAAACCTCCCCTGTTTATGGAAGTCTCACCCGGCTAAACAAAACAGTCTGCTTCCCATTGGCTCATCGAGAAGCCCCTGTTGAGAGCTTCAGCAAAGTGCTTGATGAGGCATAAAATGATGATTAATTAATTTACTGCTCGGTTCATCCTCACACGGCGCGGCTGATGGCTCTCCCAGCGGTCAGCCCTCGCTCGGCGGCGCGCGCCCAGCCTGCCTTTGCTTTGACCCGAGCTCAGGCCTCTCGGAGACTCTGGGCAGGAAGGAGGGGAAGGAGGGAGGGGAGCCTGGGGGCCGGGCAGGAGGCCGGTGTGACCATGGACCGCGGACCATGGACGTGCAGTAGCCAGGCACACCTGTCCCGGGACTGGCGCTGGAGTCCGATCGGATTTCCACGCTCTTGGGTGTGCTGGGTGCCCTGCAGGGACCTGGCCTCCATCCCCATGGGCCGGGCGGCTTGCACCCATGGTTCCTGTGGGACCTGAGGCCCCTGGCCCCCAGTGCCCAGCACCACGATGGCTCGAGTGCCCCCTGCCTCGGGTGTGAGCTGCTTTCCCATTGGATCTGTGCGCAAGGAGGCATCTGCCAGCCTGAGATCCAGCCGGGACAGCGTGGTTCCAAATGGGTCAGTGCTGAAGGTCAAGGAAAGACTTTCAGGAATGGGATTTCTCTTTTTCTTCTTAATTCAACTCTACATGGTACCAAAGTGGTTCCATTTGTTGTGTTTTAAGAGTTTAGGAAGTGTCATCTTTTAGAAAATTAGAGAAATATTTCAAGTGCAAGGTCCTGGTTGATGCATGAACTTCTCACTGGCCGTAGGAATTGGTTTCCAAATGGAATCCATGTATACAGCAAAGTGACAAACTGAAGAGCTCACACCCCCAGGGACTCCAGCAAGGAGAACATCGATGAGCGAGTCACCTGGTCTCCATGCATGCAGTCCTCACACTGTGGGCTCTATTAAGGGAGGGACATGTGCTCCCAAGTCTGAGCCCGGGCCCTGGAGGGCATGTGGGATCCCTGAGGGCAGCGAGGTCGGGGCAGCAGGAGCCCTACACTCTACTTTCCCCTGGAAACACTGCAACAGAGGAGCTGGTGGTGCATGTGGGGCATTGTAATCCCCGTAGGTGACCGGAGAAACGCCAGTACCTGCAGAACAACTGAGTCTGCCCTTCCCCTCCCCTTCACAGCTGAATAGCAGAGAAAGGGGGCTCAGAGACCCTTGGCTGTGGCCGAGCTGGAGCCGGATGACCCAACCCTTCTTTCCAAGAACATCTGATGCAGTCTGGCTGTTCCCTGAGGCAGAGCTGGGGAGATAGACAGTGGTTGTGACACATCTGGGGCCACATCAGGCCATGGGGGCAGATGGCTGGCCTGTTGGCAAGGAGCTCCTGCCCCACTGGGTCAGGTCCTGGGCAGCAGAGAAGGGAGGGATCCAGACACAGCACGGATGTGCAGGAGGCCTACATGGGTCAGGCACCTGTCCAGGCTCCCATCTGATAAGGAACGCTTTCCTTCTGGAGTCTCGCACATGGCAGGTATACCTGCAACCCTGCATCGCCTGCAAGTCTGACCCTCTGCAGGCTGCTGGCCCCAAAGGGCAAAGAGCAGAGGGCACCACCCATGCTGGTCATGGCTGCTGGTCTTTGCCTGTAAATGGGGGCAATCTTAACTCCAGATGGTATTGGGTGTGGAGTGAGCTAGGAGGTCTTCTGAAAAGTACATTTGCTAGTAAGAGTTCCCATTCTACCGGGGTTGCCTCAGAAGAGGGGTCTGTGGTCCATTATATGTGGATTTTTCTATGGAGACACAATACTGTCATGTGTGGAAAGTGCTAAAAGAAAAGGAAAAAAAAGTAAGCCCATCAGTTAAGAAGCCAGTTTGTCTGTGCTCATCTCAATGTTTCCCGAACTCACAGCACAACAGAACCTGCATTCAAGGACCAGGTGCTTAGCTCCTCCAGTACAGAGGAGCACATGTTCCTTGGAACACAATGCAATGGTATGATCTAGGCCCTCTGAATTTAATAGTAGTATCAATAAGTAAGCATCAATGGGGGAAACATCACACACATCCTGTGCTGTCCCTGGGCACACACAGCCCACGATCAGCCCAGGAGAAAGATGTGGATGGTGGACAAGAGTGTTGGTGGGCTGCCTGGCAGGAGCATCGAGACAGCTTCAGGGTAAGGGTTCAAGGGGGATCTCTCAGCACTTGACCCTGGATGGGTGGGTGTCCCAGTGGATGGAGCAGCATGGTGCCCAGAGTCCATGCCTGGCTTTGATGTTGGGGACAATGGGGCATCATGGGGGCCTGGGGTCAGGAAACACAGGTAGTGGGCTCCTGGCATGGTGTTGGAGGTGCATGGGGCGGGCTGGGCTGGCACGGAGGATGAGGACATCACTTACCAGGGAAAGCCCAGCAGCTGAGGAGCTGTGTGCATGGTGCAGCTGCAGGTCAGCAACTGAAATCTGGGCGAAGCCCACACTCATAGGCTTTTCCTGGGGAGGACCAAGGTCAGCGTCGCAGGGCAGGGCCCGACAGCGCTGCCCTATAGGGTGAGCTTGTGGAGGTTATACGGGACTGAGGTGGTGCCAGCAAGCCTGGTTCCTCTGTGCCTGGCTCCTCTGACCCTGGAAGACATCCAAGGACGTGGCCCAGGGAGGGCGGAAGGGTGATACTCGGTCCTGGATGCACTGTGGAGTAGTTGCTCATCTCTAACTCATGGTTTCTCCTCTCTTCTTCTCATGCTCCATCTGCAGGTTTAGAGATTGACTCTCCCATCAAAGGGGTCAGTCTGGTGTCACGAGGACTTTAAGGCACCAGTTCTGTGAGGTCATGAGCATGTGAAGCTCTACAAGGCACAGTTCGAATTTTTGAAACTTTTTTTTTTTTTTTAAATAAACACCGTATTTTGCTAGACCTAATCATGGGCAGATTTAAAATCGGGCCCGGTGTTTGGAGAGTGGTTGAATGTGGCTGAGTGCTGCTTCCTAAGGCCAATTAGGACATGATCCCGGAAGGCAGTCTGCGCTAATGGGGCCTCCCCAGCTCCTGCCATGGTAAATAAGCCCGTGCTTCACACGTGGCACAATAACCCCATCTGGCTTGCACCATTTTCTGAGAATTTCTTTTTCCTACTGACTGTTAGCCATGTGTCCAGGATATTCCACTAATGAGTGCCACATTTCCTCCTGTGCACAAATAATTCAGCTCCAGAATCAGGACTCGATCAAAACTTCCCAGACAGAGAGAGTATTTATAAAAGAATGGATATCTTTCTCCTTTTTCTGGAATTTCCAAACTACGTTGGAATTGAACATCCCAGGAAAAAGTTAAGAAAGGTGTAATTGCCAAAGAATGTCAATCGGCATGTGGGCCTGAGGTGGCAGATGCCCTGCTTGGCCTCCTTGTGGGGGAGCCTATATCGGAGAACAGCCTGACCCCCACTCCCAGATCTGGAGAGGCTCAGAGGGGCCTTTTCCCTCAAATACTGGGAAGCTGTAGGGGAGAAACGTGAAGGAAGCTAGCTGAAATGATGATATGGTCGAGAGCGAGAGGAGGAAACCAGCCACAGGTCGATAGGGGAGCTCTGAGTGTGAGCTGCCTGCTAGGGCAGCGTGTGCTTCCCCCCCACAGAAGGAGGGTTGTGGGCTCATGGGGGATGGGGATGTAGGGTCCCAGGGCTCACGGGGGGACGGGGACACTGGGTCCCTGTCTCAGGGGGAGTTAGTAGCTCTTCCAGGAGCCTAGGGAGGGCCTCTCATCCTCTGGGTATTGATTGTAATAAAGTAAAAATGTTGGTATTTTATGGGTCTGATTGTTTCATCAACTCTAAGGGACCCCAACGAGTGAAATTTAAAGTATTTTTTTCCAAAGGAGCATCAAGAACTTGCACTAAATCAACAACAGAATAATAGAAACAGCCGTCTGTGCATTCCTTGAACAAATGAAGGATTGTTTGGTCTTAAACCCACATTATAACATACACTGCTTTCTACTTCATAGATGAGCTCTGCTTTTGAAATTAGTGTTAGACCAGTGAGATGTCTACTGACTTGTTCATTATTTTGACAGTAAAGTAAAAAAAAACAAAAAACAAAAAACAAAAAACAAAAAACAAAAAACAAAAAAACAACCACTAACTAAATGTGTATTTTCCCCCTTATGATTTAAAAGTGTTACAGTCAGGGATATTTTTTTCCTCTAAGACAATAATGGGGACAGTGTCTCCTTTAAACAATCTGAGCTTGTACAACATAGACGGGAGGGCAGACAGTAACTGGATGTGAACTGAGGGTTATTTCTGTTACAGCTTCACTGGGTCCTGCTGGCCCCGCTGACTTGCAACCCCGCCAGCACCCATGGTCTTACCTCACAGATGCAGGGATGCTGACCCTAAGATCCAGGGCTGTCCCACCGCTTCCTGGGCCAAAACAGGCCCCACGTGGAGGAGGAAACCCCTCCCTGGAAGCATGTGGGCTGCTGATGAGCGGCAGCCCCCCAACACCCACCGCCCCGCGGGGCTGCGCGAGGAACCAAGAGGGTGCAGGAGGCAGGCGCCAGCACGATGGCCAATAATGAATGTGGGATCCGAAGCGTCAATGGGCTCCTGAACCCTCCACCTAAGGTGACACCGCTTCTGCTTCTGCTCAGACGCTCGCTCGCTCCCCACCGGGGAGGTGAGCCGTGGGGATGCAGTGAAGGGAGCTGAGTGGGGGTTTGCATGCAGGGCAGCTCCCCACGCTAATAAAGATGCAAGGCCTCACGTTAGTCAGAGACTTACTTGTATCGATGCAGATTTACTGCTCCAGAAAAAAAAAAGCAACCTTATTGTTTGATCAAAGCTAATAAAAATAGAAAGCAAATGGCACTGTGGACTGAGCAGGACCCGTGCTCCGTGTAATGAACACTTATTGACCAGTAACCTGCAGCTAATGTGCCTATGGATTTTTACTTTGTCTATTTGCGGCTTTAAGAAGCAATCAGTTGGGCCTCCCCAGACGAAAGGATGAGGTGATAGTTAACAAAGCTGCATTTTATTTAGTGCTAAACAAAGCGGTCAATTTAAATCTGAGGTGCGTGGGAGAGCCATCTCTTTGGTTGATGTAAGCGGGGATCACTTGAGCAGCGATGCTTTGAGATGGTGCTGCCACGGGATACGGATTATTTATTATGTAGGGCAGCATCCTGCCCGTTCACCAGCGTGATGGGGGAATTCGTCAACGTCCGATGGCCCTGGATGGGGATTTAAAGCCAGGACCCTTCCTGTGGAACGATGTTTAAAGTAATGTCTACCTGGCTCGGGTTGGGTCTCCCCCTACTTGAACCTGACAGAGTTGATTTGAATGCACTGCACACAGAGAGACGAGTGTGCGAGCAGCTGCATTATCGTACATACAACTTAGAAAGCGTAGTTTTGGGGGGCGCTCGGGTGGCTCCGACGGTGGAGCACTCGGACCCTTGGTTCCAGCTCAGGTCAGGATCTTGGCGTTGTAAGATTGAGCCGCGCATCAGGCTCTGTGCTTAGCACAGGGTCTGCTGGGGATTCTCTCCCTCTGCCCCTCCTCCCATTCATGCACTTTCTCTTTCTCAAATTAATTAATTAATTTAAAAAATTAATTTTTTTAAAAAAGAACAGGGCTTCTGAATTGGTGAGCTGGACTTCTAAAGCCTGGGAAGCATAGCCTGAGAGGTGCCTGAGGGATATGGTCTCTGCCCAGCAGTGTCTCTGGATGACAGTTGTCCCCCCACCTTGCCCCCCGACACATCCTGAGACAGTGAACCGGCAGCCTCCCCTGGCAGCCCGTTCCAGTGCCTGAGGTGCAACATCTTGGATCTGTCCTCAGGCCTGTTCCCAAACCGCGGGGCCTAGAGCACCTCCTGCACCATCTCCCCTGGATGAGGGTGGTTGTGGTGCTCTTGGGTTCTCCTGGCTGAGTCATTGTCCACTGACCATCCAGGTGGCCTCATCTCCTGTCATCCTGGCAGGGCTATGGGGTGAGCCCCGGCTGGGTGCTCCATCCTGCAGCAGGTGCACAGCTACTGAGAAGAAGAAGCTTTGGCCCAGGACCCCACGGTGGTCCGTGACTCTACAGGAGCCTATGATCCCACAGCAGCCTGGGACCCCACAGCGGCCTGGGACCCCACAATAGCCTGAGACCCCAAGGCAGCCTGGGACCCCATGGCATCCCAGGACTCCATGGCGGCCTGAGAGCCCATGGCAACCTGAGACCCCAGAATGGCCTGTGACCCCACGGCAACCTGTGGACCCCACAGCAGCCTGGGACCCGACAGTAGCCTGAAATCCCAAGGTGGCCTGGGACCCCACAGTGGCCTGAGACTCGAAGGCAGCCCGGAACCCCATGGCAGCCTGAGACCCCACAGTTGGCTGTAACCCCATGGCAGGCAGCAGCAGGGCCAGCCCTGAAACTCTGGCATCTGCCCCAGGCCTGCCTTCTTCCCAGAGGACTTGTGCGTGCTCCCCATTGGCCCACAGTCCAGGCCCCATGCACCGGGGCAGATGGTGAGGCCCCAGCACTGTCACAGTTCGCGGCAGGGTCTCCCTCACGGTTACCGCAGTGGCTCGTCTTGGGACGCCTTCATGTTCATGCACCGGGAACAAGGGGATGGAGAGGAGGCAGCTCATTGCTTTAGCACCAGGACATGTCTGGGCAGCTCCAGAGCTACGTAGGGAGTGTGTCGACCTCAGGCTACAGAAGAAGAAACTGAGGCTGAGGAAGGCTGCCTACTCTGTGAGGAATAACTAGGCATGTTTGAGTTCTTTCCCTAGAGGATGCTCCCGTGGGAAAGGGCCACACAGACCGTTGCAGCGACCCATAGACACGGACCCACATCGAGCCCTCTGGCTCTTGCTGCTCTGTGGAAATGATCCAGATCCTGCGCGGGGTTGGCTGGGGCTCCGTGTCCCTCGGCGCCCAGCTGGGGTGGCCTGCCCAATGGGGAGCTCCTTCCGAAGGCCAGGAGGCAGCCTGAAGTGCCGAGCTGCCTGGCGGGGCCCCTGCCAGTTCTGTTCCTGCCTTTGCAGCCCTGCCAAGCCCACCGTTTGCACGAAGCGATTCTCCAGTCGGGGACCCGCTCGTCCTTCTGGAGGCACCGTGCGCCCCTGCCAGTCAAGGTTCACTCAAAGTCAAATGTTGGTGGCGTCTCCGGTCTTGGTTCCGATGAGCAGCCGCACCATGGGCAGCCCCGGGCAGGGGTCCTGGGAGCAGTAAGCTCAGAGCAAACCTGGCTCTGGAGAAGTTCAACACGGCCTGTTGCCCGCAGCCCTCCCTCCAACCTGGCTTTCTGACTGGAGAGAGAGAGCCGCGACGATGGGGACAGACCACTCCCCGGAGAGGGCAGGAGAAAGGGGCCCGTCCAGGGGGACAGGGCGCATCAGGGGGCCAAGGCCAAAATCACAGCCGGGAGGAGGGCAGAGCTGTGGCCTGGATGCTAAGCCTGCCTGTGCTGGGGTCCCGACCCCCAGAGCCGTGCACGGCTCGGGTGGTACTTGCAGGAGAAAGAACAAGAAAGCTTAAGTGCATCAACGCTAGCCAGTGGGCTAGGGACGGCGAGTTACCCTGCGCAGCTTTGGCGTGTTTAGAAGGCGGTAACCTGGGAAAGGATGGTGTGCGTGTCAGACTACGGAGGCCTCAAACTCTGCAGCACGCTGCCAGGTGGGACTCCTGACCCGGCCTGCCCTGGTCAGTGGCCCTTGGGTCGGTCAGTTCCTAACTCTCGCTCAACCTGGCTGCAACTGGTGGTGCCTGTCCAGTCCCAGTTTTGCATCTGGCAACATCGTGGCACTCACTTGAAAGCAACCGGGGAGGGGAGAAGAACTTACAGCACAGAAAGAGGCAAACGCTACAAAGCAGAGCTTTTGTGTGCAGGGGTGCTGGCCGTTCCATGCACCACTTTCTCTCCCTGTGCAGGTGGAGCTGTGCAGTTAAGGTGCTGGGAGGGAGCAAATGACACCGCACAGGTAAGGGTGCACACATGATACACGTAGAGCTGCTCCCTGGAGCACGGGGCAGGTGTCACCTCCAAGAAAAACACTCTTCACTGAAACTCATACTCAAGGTGAATTTTGCACGACCCATGGAGGGTGAAAAAAATACAACCCAGCAAGAAGTGGCAGAGATCGAGCAGATAACCCCAAATGAATCAGAGGCACGACAGGCCTGGGAATCCTTCCTGGGGCTTCCAGGAGGCTGTGTGAGCAGGTGTCCTTGGTCCCGCCCACACCTCTGTCGTCCCACAGGTGTCAGCTCCACTCCGGAGCCTCAGATGTCTACTGAGCGTGTTTTTCCTTCTTGCTGGCACACGGCTGACTCAGGCAGACGCGGGGACTGTGGGGAAGAAGGGGAAGGCGAACTCCCTAAACCTTATGGTGAGCTCTGCTTTCCAAAAGATTTACATCCTTGTGGAGCAAGTACAGAAGCGCTCCGAGTGCTGCGGGTTTGGGATGTGGCTGCAGCAGGCATAGCCGTCGGTGTCCTATAAGCTGGCGGCCACCAGAGCGTGGGCGGTTTCTCCTTTGCCACCAGGTCTGCAAGTCTGTGGGTCCCTTGCAAAGGGTGTTTAATCGCACTTCTCTGGAAGTTTTCAATGTACTTTGGCAGTACTCTGTTATTTATTCTCTGAACTCTGACCTACTGTAGTGTTTTATTTATTTTTTATATTTTTAAAAGATTTTGTTTATTTATTCATGAGAGACACACACACACACACAGAGAGAGAGAGAGAGAGAGAGAGAGAGAGAAGAGAGGCAGAGACACAGCCAGAGGGAGAAGCAGGCCTCATGCAGGAAGCCTGACATGGGACTCGATCCCGGGTCTCCAGGATCACGCCCTGAGCTAAAGGCAGTGCTAAACCACTGAGCCACCTGGGCTGCCCACCCCCCTTTTAAGATTTTATTTGCACTGTAGTGAGTAATGAACACAGTCCGTGTGAGAGTCTCAGTCTCCCCTCTGAAAGCATGGACGGTGGCCAGGGGAGCAGACTAACAGGCACAGGGAACAGATAGAGGGCAAGTTCCCTCCCATGCCTGCCAAGTTCCCACCCCACGACAGTGGAAAAGGGGCCTATCCACTCTGTATGGCCCCTCATGCTTCCCCTGACTTCTGTCGTGGTCAGCAGGGATGGGGCCACCCTGTAACCCCCTGAGGCCATGTGGTTTGGTGTCCTTCACAGTTTGCAAAGATTTCTATTTGTGCCCACCTAAGAATTAAAGATCAAATATATGAAATTCATGATAATTCAAGGACCTCATTTCATCTGTGTGCTTCCACCTTTGGGTCCTGTTGGTAGAGTCAACTCTGCTGACATGGGGCTTGTGAGGGGGAGCAGGCTGTGCCTGAGAGGCCTTCCCGAGCTCTCTGTCCTGTGGGCTCTGAAGCTGAGCCAGACCAGTGCCTAAAGCAAGGAGCCTAGTTGGCAGACCCCTGAGTAAGACTCAGCCTATCGTCATGAAGCTGCGAGATTTGATGCCAAGCAGGATTCGTGGTGGGAGGATCCTGGCTTTGCGGATCAGAAGAGCGACTTGAAAGCATGCCCTTACCTGCTGAGTCCTAACAGGGTCCGATGGAGGAGTCTCCTGGTTCTTCTTGTGCCTGCCAGCTCTCCATCACACCTGCTGCTGCTGGGGCTGCTGTCCAAGCCTCCTCCTTCTCCTTAGAGTTTATTTAACAGTCACCAAGAATCAACTATGATTTTCCCTAGCCCTATTCATATCTGTTATCCCTATAATTAAATTATACCATTCAATTAAATATCAATTAAGAGACTACTCAATTCCAATATACTTACTTTACAGAATATTAAGGTACATTTGAGGAGTGTTATTTTCCTATGAAACCTAACTTGCATGCTTTGCAAAGGCTTCAGAAGAACATCGCTTAAACATCCTATCATAAACCGCAAAAATTCAGAGAAATTCTGTGCATTCGGCACACTTAGATTGTTCTGCAAACATCTTAAGGAATCGCTAGATTTTATGAAAACAAACACACTAGAAATCATGGAGGTTGATTCCTCCCAATGAGGAAGCTCTCATCCAAATGAAGTTCTTTGACCTTGTATCAAGATTAGTGATTGAATGAATACTTATATTTGCAGACATTTAAGGCACGTTCCTATGTATTTTTGATAGTTGACTTGTTTTTATTAATGAAGCAACTACTCACCCCGCTGGGTAGAGAAAGAGGCTGGTGCTATATATGGGACTCCTCCAGCCAATGCCGTTTGGATGATGCCACCATGGAGCATCGGCCCCTCTCACCCCTGCGTGGGGCGCCTCCCATGCAGTAGCCACGCACATCTTGACCTATTACCTCATAGTCATTTTCCTAGTAATTAAATGTACATTCTTCACAATGAAAGGTTACAGACATCAAGCGCTTCCTGGCAGCATAATTGACAGGGATTTGTGGGGAAAATCCATGTACACGCATATCAGGCAAGTCACTGTGTTCCAACACAACACAAAGATGACAGATGCAAAGAACAAATGTTAAAGGTAGCTATTTTCCAATATTGTTTGAAAAGTACATATCTAATTAGAGATGAATCTGTTTAAATTCATCGGTAAAATAAGCTGATGAAAGAAAGAAAGAAAAAAAAACTAGGTCATTTGGAGATCTGTGTAAGTTGGATTTCTAATGGGGCGATCGTTAAAAATAATTTCAATTATTCACGTTTGAATGACTTTTATATAAAGCTTTTTAAATAACGTGAAATCTGCTGCGCAAAGTCTAAATGAAAGAATGGTCGAGTTAATCTCTGACATATTATCTGAGCTTGTACATTGTGGAAAGGAGCCCAGCAGAATGTTAAATTCCACATAAAATATTCTGGTTTCCTCTGGTTTATTTTAGAGCTGTGGTGTCATTTATGATTACATTTTATGAGAAGATAATTACAAGCAGAACTGCTTTTCTAAGCTTGAAAAAGGTAATCTAAACGCTAAGATTAATGCATTTTGGGACACTAATAAGCTCAATTCTGTCCAACTTGATGGATTTGTAGCTTTCCCTGCAGTGTAGACTTGAGACATCAGGCTTCTCTGTAGAGTCTGCATGCCACAGACCTCCCTCCACCCCACGGAGAGAAAGGCAATCCTCCTAGGCTCACGTGGGATAAAACACCTAGCTCTGTGAGGAAGATTGGCATAGCAGATATTGAGTCATACAAAGAACTGAGTGTTCTGCAAACAGTGCAAATGTTACAAAGAGGGACCAGAAACATCTGTGTCTGTTGCTGTGATCACCAATGTCATGCTACACAAAGCAGCGAGTAAAGAGAGCAAAAGAGAAATTCAGAAATTTTCAAAGGAGTAAAAGGTAAAATGAAAAAAATAAAAAGTAAAACCTCCTGAAAGTGGATGTCAACATCCCAAGTATATTAGATGAGTAATCACCATAATCAAACTGTTTAAAGTTTAGGCTTGGGGAAATTTTAGTTTCAGGGTATTTACCTAAAGGAGCTAAAATCACTTTGCTGAGGACCTATCTGCACTCCCATGCCTATTGCAGCATTATTCACAATAGTCTTGATGCGGAAAGAGCCTGCACGGATGAGTGGATAAGAAGGTGTGGGATACACATATTGGGGGAGTATCATTCAGTCATAAAAAGGGAGGAAAGTCTGCCGTTTGTGACATAGATGGGCCTCGAGGGTGTTATGCCAAGTGAGGTAAGTCAGACACAGAAACACAAATCCTGTGTGATCTTTCTTCTATGTATGTAGAATCTAAAACTTTGCTGAGCTCTTAGAACAGATTGATGTTGGCCTGTGGCAGAGAGTGGGGCTGGGGCAATGCGCAAGGGGGGTCAAGAGGTTCAAACTGGCAGTTATCAAATACAGAAGTCATGGGATGTCAAGGACAGTTAGCAATACTGTGGTATATATTGGAAAAATCTACAGAGTAGATTTTTAAAGTTCTCACCACACCTACACACACACAAATGTTAACTGACATTTTACTTTGATCACCTGATGGTGATCATCATTTCTACAATGTATACGTTCATCAAATTGTATTGCACACCTTAAACTTACATACTGTCACAGGTCAATATAGTTTAATGGACCTGGGCAAAAATGGGGCTTTGGACCCACTTCATTTCTAAAAAAAGGGAATCTTCTCCCAGGTGAGGTGAAGAACTTCTCTATTAGATCCCTGAGTCCTGCTAATCAGCTCTGGAAAAATTGCTCCTTCCCCAACATTTGGTGAAATGCCTGATGGCTAATCCTTGCTGCAGGCGTTGTGGGCATCCTGTGCACAAGCGAGGGTGTGGTCTCTGCCACGGACACCAGTCCCTGGAAATGACGGGCACCACGCCTCTGGTTACCAAGTTATGTGTGGTCATAAATAAAAAATAAGTGATCCTTCTGAGGTGTAACAAGGTATCTATTAGATACGATTATGGTTCAATTAGTTTTCAAAACTTATTCTGATGGATACAAATAAAGTCAAATTAAGTATTAAGTAGTCTTGGTGAATAATTTTCCATGGGCAAAGACTATTTATTAGGAAAGGACAAGTGGGGAGGAATGGAAATTGCCCTTTGAATGTGCACGATTCAGGGGAGGGAGGCTGGCAGGGGAAGGACCCTTGCACCCAAGCCTGGACTGCCTGTGGGGTGCAGTGCGGGCAAGCACACACCTGGTTGTTGAAGAGCCACACTCTACAGGAGGTTTTCCTCTTTTCTTTTTCCCCCTACCTGTTTTCCTCCTTGTTACACCATCATGCAAATATTATGTAAAATTCCTATTATGACTAATATGGCAAAGAGGCACAGGCTCTGTGGGTCCTAGAATAGAAGGAGCTGGGCAAACCAGGGAACATTTTTTAAAAATTTATTATTAATTAATTAATTAACTTATTTATTTATTTTTTAGCAAAATAGACTGGAACTGACATTTAAAGGAGCTCCTTGTTCAGAGGGAGGGAAGATCTACCAACCAGAAGAAGCAGCATGTGCAAAGGCCCTGTGGTAAGACAGGGCATGGCAAGCAAGAGGAAGCATTTATAGATTCAGTTAGGGACAGAGCACTTAAGGCCCTCCTCATCTCGATTAGGGATTTTCCTTTCTCTTTAGAACTTTGGGAAGCCATAGCAGGCATGTAAGGAATGGCGATCCAGCTGCCCAAACTGGGAAGCTGAGAGTCATGCTGATTTTACCCTCCCCCTTACCTCTCAATGAGCCCCCATGATTCCTCTTCTTAAACATTTTTCAACTTCATCCACGGCTCCCTGTCAACCCCCTTCCACCTCCTGCAGGTCCCAACCTCACTCACTTGAAGAACTGCAGTAACTGTCTGAAACAGTTTCGTCATCTCTGGTGTTTCTCATGGCTCTGCAGTTCCTAATTCTCAGTGCTCAAGTCTCCCATCAAACCTTCAGAAGCTGTGGCTCAAAAGAAACCAGAAGTCTGCCCTCAAGTGATCTGATGTGAAGGCTCTTCGGATGCTTCCTGACAGTGGGGAAGCTTCCTGAGGATGGACACAAAGTCTTACCCTCCTTTATTTGTTCATCTTGTAATTGGCCTGTGGCAGAGGGCCTGTGCCAGAGGGCCTGGCAAACCCCTGATGGGGTTTGTGGCTCATAGCAGGGACCCCAAACCAGTCACTGTGAAGTCACACATTAACATCTTGCCAAATTATACTGGTGGGGGTAAGGGACACAGACAGGGAAACAGCCGCTTCTGGACAGAGGACCATCCACATGAAGGGGGCCAAGCGTAGAAATCTGGCAAGCAGTGGAAATCTCCTGAAAACTCTCCAAGCTGGGAAAACCAAGTTCTGGAGAAGGCTGGTGTTAACTACATACCAGACACCTCAGTCACCCAGCAAGTCTTTGGCAAGAGGTGACGCCTGTGCTAACTTGGAAGGGACATGCAGATTTACCCAGAAAAAGAAAAAAAAAAGATGGGAATTGTGTGTGCCCAGCCCCTCAGAAGGAAAGGCAAGGGTCTGGGGTGATTCCTGGTCTCTGGTGTGCTGAGTAGATGGCAATGCCTTCAACTGAGTAAAGGAGTTCCAGGAGCGGGGCATATGTTGAGGCAACACTGTGGTTTGGTTTTGGTGTGTTGAACTTCAAGTATAAGGAGCAACACCCAGTGGGAAGTTAAGTGTATGTGTCTAGAGCTTGGGGATGGTAGGCAAGGCCACTGGTATACATCTGAAATTTACTGGGGAGGTAGGGGGAATGAGGAGAGTGGAGGGGGGCACTTAGGGTGTGCAAAGAGAATGTGCATTGCAGTGATTGAATCATATGGATACTTGCTTAATCTTCACTTTGGACTTTGTGCACATTTGTCTGTAGGGGAGCAATTAGCTTTGTTACAGCACAAAGTGTGGAATTTTTGATGATAGGTCAAGTGATGGATGAAGATGATAAGAGCAGCTGATAAGACTTCTAGCTTATTAATTACTGTGTTTCCAAGAAATCATGATTATCATTCTATCTCCTTACACAAAATGTAGAGAGACAAGTAGGAACATTCGGGGAATTTTGCTGCTTACTGTCCTTCTACAGAGTGGTTTGATAAAATCTAGCAGAGAAGATTTAGGAGGGAACATGGCTGCCCTTCACTCCAGAAGTGACTCACAGCTCACTGTTGCTTGGTTCCAGTCCACATCTGATCCCCCTTGGGAAACTCGGGGTTCAGGCCCTCACCTGTTCCATGTGCCCTGAGGAGAGTGGGAAACTCAGCCTTGGGGTTTGGATAACAATATTTTTTTAGAAACAATTATTTTGTCCGATGAAGAACAAACAGCGAAGTCGACCCATTTCCCTTGAATTGCCCAGTGCAGAACTGGGGCAGCTACTAAGTCTTGTTGTGTGCCCTTTATTTTCCCAAGAGTTCTCAGTTGCTTCTGGCATTGCAATGTAGGCGTCACTCACTTAAGGCATATGGACTACTTCAGGTTAGCTCATTGTTAGAAAGTTAGTGGCTTGCAATCAGAGGGAATAAATGGGACTTGTCTAAACAAGCAGTCATCATCAGTGGCTTCATGTATTAGGTGGATTTTTTTTCCTTCTTTTAAAATTTTGAAACTTTAGATCAACATACCTAACATTTTCTGTCAATTTTCCTCAGCACTGATAGAGAAGGAATGCTTGCATCGGCTGAGCCAGTTTTCTTCTCTGTAACCTTTGTAGGCCTTTGAGCCTCATATATACAAAATAGTGTATAAGTAAGGATCTGGGCAACCACACCTTTAAACTTTGCACCACTCACCCAACATCACTTCCTCACTGTCTCCCAGACACTCCAGTCCAGATAGTGCATTTCTCTAATCTGACTATAGATGATTCTATCAACAAAGCTTTGAATATTGCACATAAATTATTAAAGAAGTTTGAATTTTTTTTTCAATTTTTCACTTATATTATTAAGAATGTATCAAATCAGTGGAAGACAAGGGTACCATTTTTAACCATGGTAAGAAATCTTCATTTTGAATTTCTACCACCTACCATCCAACCTGGTTATTAGGTCAGGTTTCCCCAAAACACACTCTAGGAACTTGCACACGGTGAATATTAAGCAATTACTCCCTGGTGTGGGATAGCCAATAAAGAAGTTGTGCAAGAATGTATCCAAACTGTCTCAGCCTCAGCCTGATCCCATGAGGAGCATTGGAGTGGAAGTGTGCTCCCAGGTTTCACCCAGGTCAGCCACAGGTGTCCAGCTTCCCTCCTCTTCCTCAGCCTTCCTTCCACTGTCTGAAGGCTGCCCTGGAGGGAAGGAATAGACAGTCTGAGCACTGCTGGCTTTTGTCATGTGTGCAAAGTGGCTTCAGTAACCAGTTGTGCAATAAAACTTCCCGAAGAAAGTCTTCCAAAGAGAATTTCAGGTTCTGGCAATTAAAGGGAAGGCCATAGAGGTTCTGATGCCCCTAGCTCCTGGTACTCTCTCAAGAAAGCTTTTGAAAGGAATGGATGAGGGAGTGGATAGCCTTTTGCCCACATCAGGATTATTTTTCAGGGCAAGTTTAGCAAGTACTATGCAGCTTATAAAAACTCATTTCATTAAGGACTCAGGTATAACCACAGGAAAGCCATTAATTTATGTTGTTGATAAATAGACATTTCGCATGCTATAGAAAATGTTTCTGTGATTTTGCTATGAAGATGATAAATGTTTCTCCAAAACTTTTCAAAATGAGCTTGACTATGTCGTACTCACAAATGAACATAATCTGTGTTTGGGGGCCATAAAAATACATAAGGAAAAATACACAACTGTGTTTAAAAATTGGTCAATATAGTGTGCTGACATTTTTGGTCCATCCCAGCTCAGTAGAAATTGGAAACTTTATACCAACATTTTCCTCAAAGCAAATTGGTTTTGGCTTGTGGTAATTGCTTTCCTAGTGGAAGGAAGGTCACAGCAGTGGAAAGAATGGGGCCAAATACATGTGAGCAATTTGTTTTCCCAACTGCCAAACATAGGTCACCTGCAAGCAGTCAGAATCTGGGGAGGAAGACACGGAAATACAGGAAGTCTGAGGAAAGTTGCCTGGGCCAGGAGTCTCTCACAGGGCCCCTCTCCTCCCTGACTGTGACCGGCTGCCTTCAATACGTTTTCATTCTTTTAGATGCTGAAGAAACGGAAATCCCTCCCAGCATTCTAAAAGGAAAACAATTGCTTTACAATTCCGTGACTGCCTTCAATCCTATAAACTTCTGTCTTTCAGGTTTTGTCTAAAACAATACATATTAAAAAAATAAAAATAAAAAATAAAACAATGCATATTATGTCCATATTCTAGAAATGGTTTTCTTGATGTTCTCTGGCATTATATTCACAAAATTAGCCAGCAGGTGGGTTATATTCCTAAAGGAAAAATTCAATGTTAACATTTTAACATATGAAAACATGAGTATGTCATTTACTACCTTAAATCCTGTTATGGAAAAAGTGTGGTGTAATAAACACATACATCAATGCACAGATAAAAGCTTTTGCCCTCTTTGTTTCTGAGTGTTGGGTTTCCTGCACCTTGCAGGGCAGCCGGGTTGGCTGCTCCACTTTGCCTTCCCCAGTGGCTGTGCAGCACCCAGCAGCCTGTGTGGTCTCAGCCCCGGTGCTGGTGCCACCCCAGCACTGGGCAGGAGTCCCGGTGCTGGTGCAACAGTGTGGCAGTGCCCCGGTGGCACCTCTGAACATGATGCCCTCCCAGAGATTAGAAGTGCATAAGAAATATGGTGAAAACTGACCGAATAGATTAATGGCATTTATAGACAGAGTGCAGGGGGGTTACCAAAATGTCCCTGGTTCTCACAGAGAGGTTTTATCACTGAGGTAACAGAACACTCAACTTGGTGCAGAAAGCATTCACTCACTCAGCGGGTCTCCCTCTGCAGGCTAACCCTGCTCTTAAACCACAGACCAGATAAGGCACTGGCTTGTGGGCTGTGATCCAGGGATGCTCGAGCAGCATCTCAGCACCACCAGCCATCAGCTGGCTGCAGAGCTCAGGGACATGGACTCTGGAGCCAGGCTGCCCGAGGGCCACTTCTGAGATGCTACAGGACCTTGGATAAGGCACCGATGGCTCCTGGCCTCAGTCTCCCCACTGTAGAAAGGGGATAACGATGGTTGTTATGGGGATCAGAGGAGCCGGATCTGTTAAATGCTAAGAACAGGACCTGGCACAGAGTGAGCTCCACGTAGGGCATCAGTAAATCCACGACAGCCGCGTGTTGGTTGTGCAGAAATCCTGGACGTTGCCCCAAAGGCAGAAAGATATGGGGCAAAACACTGTTTGTGTTCTTTCATGTGCTGCCCACGGCTCAGCGAGAGTCCCTCGATGTCTCAGGGGCCTGAGTCTTTACTCAAACCCAGAGATGATCCCACAGATGCAAGGCTGATTGGAAAGATCAGAGGTGATATGAGTCAAGGCCCGCTCTGTAAGCAGCAGCCACAGACCCTGAGTAAGCAGCAGCCACAGACCCTGAGACAACTTCACTGTCAATTTCATATGATTTATTAGGTCTAAGAAGAAAAGAGTGAGGAATGGTGTTCAGAAAAAGTCTTTATAGAAAGAAGGATAAGTTCTCGGATAGGTGTGAACTACTCCACAGAACAGTAGAGGGGGGAAATAGGATGCTGGGGTAGCAGCAACATCAGAGACAAATTTGGCTCTCCAGCTGGATGGAGTATCTGTCCCTACACACCCTCCGTGTGGCTGCACGTGCCTGAGAGGGAGCAAGTGTAAACCCTGCATCTTGTCAGCTTGGGGAAATTAGTAACATGTGGAAGGTTGTCACTCTGAAGACGTGCCGAGACCCTCACGGACCTCAAGGAAACACAGTCCTGCCTTGTCCTTTCTTATCAGAGGAAAGGCCAGAGGTAGCAAATCATAGGGAGACAGGTGGGTGTCTGTGAACATGGCTCAGCCTACCCAGTGGGGCTGTGAGGGTCTCTGTGAGCAGGGCTCAGCCTACCCAGCGGGGCTCTGAGGGTCTCTGTGAGCATGGCTATCACTTTGATTTGGGCATGTTTCTCAGATTTCTGCTCTTCCAGCTTCATGACTCTGGGTTAAGGATCCTGAGGTGCTGTTTAATAATTACCTGCTCCACGACACAGATTAGCAAACTGCTTCACAAAACCCAGCTTATTCTGTGTTGTGGTTTAGTCTGAGAATATATGGCAAGACTCCTCACTTCAGATGATCCTAAACCATAAGCTTTCCTTTTATTTTAATGAAGACTGAAAAATTCACGCAAATCTACACTTGTTCACAAGTTGATCGTATGTCATGATAATACATGTCAATGCCGCCAAGTATGTAAACTATGTATAAACATCTTGATCTCTAGTGCTGTTTTACCAGGGCAATAAAATAGAGTGTTGGCATCCCAGAAATAATATTTTGATGTAGAGCTGAAGAGAACCCCTTCTGCATTCTGACACTCGGCATTGTGCAGAGCAGGATCCAGACTGGCCTCACCCAGGGTGTGGCTGTGGGCAAGCTGCTCGCTTCTCCATCTCCTCGATGGTGGTCCAGACTCAACATGCAGCCCCCGCCGGGCCTGATTCCTGGAAGGTTCCTGGAGCCCGACCAGTGACTGTACCTACTCTTTCCAACCACCTCCCCTTCATTGCCTTGGCTGGACTTTGGTTGATCAGCTCTTATCGATTTGTAAATCTTTTCCTTTTTACCTCTATACAATTTTTTAAAAAGTCAGCAGCAGGACTGGGTACCTCGGTAACTTGATTAGGTTCCTGAACATTGTTTTAATTTGGTTAGCTAAAATTCAGGAAAGAATTAAAACTTGCAAATTCTCAAGGAATGAAGGAATCCATATATAAAAGTTTAAAATGTTTGCTAAATAATTTTCTCTGTTAGAGACTCATTTTCACAGAAAATTAAGTGATCTAAGAAATATAGAGACTGTAATTTGCTTCAGGAGGTCATGAAATCTCCCTAAATATCAGCTGTTCCTACTTACGGCTCACCACTGAACACAGTCGATGCCCCAACTGATTATAAAACTCCCAGGTGATCCAGAAGCATGGGTTTGTCTTCGATGGTTCCAGAGCTCAGCAATTTTCCTCTTGTGTTTTGGTGTTTTTTCACATGGGGCTGGACATGAACATGGATTTTTTTTTTAGGATTTTTTTAAAAAAAGATTTTATTTATTTGACATAGAGACAGAGACAGAGAGCACAAAGGGAGAGGGAGAAGCAAACTCCCCCTCTAAGTAGGAAGCCTGATGCAGGACTGGATCCCAGGACCCTGAGATCATGATCTGAGCCAAAGGCAGATGCTTCACCCATGGGCCCCGTGAACATGGATTTTATTGGACATAATGCTTAAGATGATCCAGAAAAATCCACAATTTTTAGTTGACTGTTCAGAACTGCAGAAGATCTGATATCGGACAGGCATCCCTCAATGTCCACACATGTGATAGGGATAAATCTTTCATTCACAGAAGTTAGATCCCAAAGATTTCTAACATTGTCATTAATTGGTGGGGAGGTGGCACCTTGACCTAACAGGTGAGAGGGCCGCTGTGGGGCTGGGACCCAGACCTGAACTCTGGGCTGAGCTGATCCCTCTCTGGCTTCTGCCCCTGGCCGGCGCTCAGCCCTTACCGGCACTATGGTGAGGTAAGACTGGCTATCCGCAGGTGCTCTTGAGCAAGTTCACTCACTCAGTAATTATTTATTAAGCACCGCCTCCCTCCCTGGCAGCAGGTGCTCCTCCAGGACTTGGGGACACATGGTAAATGACACAGCTGAAAACTCCTGGTCGGCCTGAGCTTACTCCAATTTGACTTGCAACCACCAGCCACCCCATGGACACAAGCCTGGAGGACTCTTCTTGCTGGTCACAGCCAAGTCCCAATAAGAGTGGCCTTTATATTCATAATGCTTATTCAGCATTATGAATGCTTATTCATAAAGAGTGGCCTTTATATTCATAATGCCATTATTTCCTGCTTATAAAGGAGATGATCCCATTTTTCCTACTTGTCAGTGTCAAGGATGGACAGCAGGCAGTGTAGACCCCTAAGCAGGATAGCGCATCCAGTTTGTTTTTATTTTCCCACCAGTTCTTGAGAATGTACTTTAGAACATGTTGACATTATAGAATTATTACATTTTTACACTTTGTATAAATGGTATTTTTTAAAGACTGGGGAATTTTATTATTTTATTTTTTTTAATAAATTAATTTTTATTGGTGTTCAATTTACCAACATACAGAAAAACACCCAGTGCTCATCCCGTCAAGTGTCCCCCTCAGTGCCCGTCACCCATTCCCCCCCACCCCCCGCCCTCCTCCCCTTCCACCACCCCTAGTTCGTTTCCCAGAGTTAGGAGTCTTTATGTTCTGTCTCCCTTCCTGATATTTCCCACACATTTCTTCTCCCTTCCCTTATATTCCCTTTCACTATTATTTATATTCCCCAAATGAATGAGTGAAGTAAGTCAATCGGAAAAGGACAAACAGTGTATGTTCTCATTCATTTGGGGAATTTTATTATTTTATATATGATACTAGAATTATTAGCCTTAGTCCATTCCATCAGATTTATTACTGATTGCTGGTCCTTTGCCATAACACCTCCTCTCTTTTCTGTGTTGTGAGCTTCATTACATTTCTCTGCCCCTTGATCAAGGAACATCTCCAAGTGGTTTCACAGATTGGGTACACGTGTGGCATAGGGTCTGAACCCCCACACCGTCTGAGTGTATGTGTATGTGTGTGTTTACCAGAAATGTGAACAGCCTTTTTGGGTATGATTAGACTCTTTGGGACTAATTTTTAGCTCCCAAATCGAAAGCTTTGCTGTATTTCCTTCTGGCATTCATGTTGTAGATAGAAAGTCTGAGGCAGGGTCACCTTTGTCCTTTAGAGAAGGACAATACCCAATATCTTATTTCTCTTCCTGGGAAAATCCTGGCAGTTTACCTCCATTTTTATCCTTTAAAAGCATTATCAGGAAATAACCAAACATCGGCCATTGTTCCTTGGTTGGTAACTGGAATGCTCTTGCAATCTGCAGACTCTAGGCTTTTGTTCACAGTGATGGTGGTTTCATCCGTTTTTCTCTCCTGGTTGTTTCTGCTGTGTGTTCTCTTCTCGCTTCTTTGGTGGGTCAGGTGAGGTGTATCATTCACAAAACTGACTTACCTAAAAGTGGCCTAATAAGTACGGTTTTCTGTGTCTCCCACAGCAGGTCTAGGGCCATGGCTCCAGTATGCTTTCAAGACTCCAGGCTTCAGGACTGACTTTATGCCCAGGCAAGAGGAGCTTTGATGTTGGGAGTCTCCACTCCTGCCTCTTCATCTGCGTGTCTCCCCCTGTGTGAGCAATGACAGGGACAAGTGACCTGTGAGTTCCTGCCCAGAGAGTTCTGAGCTATTTCTGTGGCCTGGGCCTCCTCTGCTCCAGAGCTGGCCACACAGGCCCAAAGGATGGTCAAAGGATGACTGTGGGGTGGGCTGTGTCTCAAGCCTGGAGGTGCGAGCTGCATGGGTGTGTGGACAGACCCACAGGGTGTCTAGTCCTCAGGGATAGACCAGGCTGTAAAGCAGCATTCCGAATTTGGGCCTGAACTCTCCACTGGTCACGAAGCTGTGTTGGTCAGGCCAGGAGGATAAACCCATTTCATTCTGTTTCAAGAGCGTTGGCTCAATGATCACTCCATATCCTTAGATGTGGGGAGCCCTGGTGGGCTCCATTGGCTCACTCTGGCTGCTGAGAACTGACAGTGACCTTTTTAGGCATTTCATGAACCATGAGCAGCTGGAGGTCACCCAGGAGCATCTACACTGTAGAAATGGGCAAACACCAGAAATCAGTGTTCTCCCAGCTGGTTGGTAGACATTTGGCAGCTCCCCACTGCCAGGGTGCCCCATCTGTGATGCGGCTCTGGCCACAGGTCAGGGCCAGCCCGTCAGGGCCTGTGTCAGTACCCCAGCCCTGTCTTCATGGTGGTGCCTCACGGTCACAGCCTGGCTAGTGCACCCTCCTCTAGGCAGGAAGGAAGACAGAGGGGGAGCACCTGTGTCATCCTAGGCCCCCCATCCTCCTGTGGACTTCCACCTTTTTCTACTGGCCGTGCGACGTGTCTGCATCAGCCCCCACAGGTGCTCTGAACTCAAGTCTTTGTCTTTCCACCACGCACGGAGGAGGGAATTAGGACACATCAGGAACCCACGTCATATGTGCACACCTGACTCAGGCACCTCCCTTCCCTTCCCACTAATGTGGGTTTGGGGAAAGTGATTCTGGGACTTTGTAGGCAATCCCCCGGCACCAAGTGGAAAGGGATGTGAACCAGGAGCATCTGTCATGAGTCCATTGTCCTTGTGTGGAGGTGGCTGGGCCACAGATGGGAGAATGCAAGGAGGTGCCCGAGGGCTCCGGGGACACATGTCTCTGCAGGGAGAGGCTGAGAGCTCAGGGCCTTCCTCTGGGCCATTTTCTACACACCGTTCCTAGGCAGACAAAGCTCCAGATTACCCATGCCATCCAGGAGCTTGGTATTAAGTCCTACATTTTATAATCACATGTTTATAATTTTATAACTTTTTAAAGTTTATAACTGTATAATATGTTTCAATTTGGTTTCTGTTATTAGCAATAAAAATTGTTTGCTTAACTATTTTTAATGAAGATTTTGTTTGTCTTTGTGTAGAATAAGTTAACTCATAAATACTCTACATTCACTTAAAATAGGGTTTTTTTTTTAATCAACATTGTTGTTCACTCTATCCTAAAGAAGGAAGCATAGAAAAAAAAATCTTAAAAGTATCTTACAGAATCACAAAAGTAAGGTGAGGATTTTCAGCTTTAGAAAAAAAAAATCTAATTCCCAGAACTTTTCAGGGCTATATTAAAATATTTTGTTAGGAACATTGGTGTCCTGGAAACATAGAGGGAAACTATACATTTTCCATATTTAAGACTAAGACTGGAAGGGAGATTGAGAGAACATCATCTCTGCCTCTGGGCAAGACTGTCCTGAATCCTGAAATGTGGTGCTTGACAGGCGTCACTGACATCACGTCCCATACCCCACTCCTATGGCGACAAGTCAGATTTTCCATATTTAGGGAGACTTACATCTTGTCTAGGTTACAATAACTTATCCCGACCCAATACCATGATGGTTCTAATTGCTGAAAGGCCATGTGGCACACATTTAAGTCACAATAAGTTAAAATCAATGGTTGTCTTTTGAAGGAATGCTGGTTGAGTTCTTCAGATAACAATGTTGCTCTGGGCAGGGGCTGCTGGACTGTTCGGGGTGCCTAAGGTGGAGCCCTGGTTTGACTCCACAGTTTATGGCTTGGGGTCCTGGGGCCCCAGAAATATGGGAAATGTGATTGGTTTGGAAGACAAATAAGGGATTGCTGGAGTGATCTAACATGGAAGAGTCTATATTCTCAGGATAACTGAGTGTGTAGCTGGCAGATTTCTACAAGTCAATCCTGAGGGCAGACTAACCAAAAAATGTTTTGTTGGAAGAACTCATAGATAAAAATTCTTGTGCTGTTAATTGTAGCCTGATGATACAGGTCTAGGGAGCTGAATATGTACCAGTGATAACGGGCTAGACAAAATGAATCGAAGCAAAAGAGCGCAAATGTCACCATTCAGGTGTCCTAAGTAGACTAATGAAACCCAGTTCTAAAGCATGGTCACAAGTGTTTAGGTGAGGAATGAAGCTTCTCCTTGTCCACATCTCTGAGACAAGATTCCCCCCTCCCCCACCCCCTGGTATATGCAAGCCCAAACCTACCACTTCCAGCAATTGCCTTCACTGCAGACATGCAGATGTTATGGGGGATGAAGAGTGCCTTGGCCACACTCCATGCCTGAATTCCACGTGGGACTGTGTGCTTCATTTCAGCCTGGCTGTGGAGACACTTTTTGTTTTGTTTTGTTTAATATACCAAACAAAGAGGTATAGATATGTGTACATAAAGAGTGGGTGGTCTTAAATTCACCGAGGTAGAAATGTAGCATGGGTTCCAAGGAGATGAACTTCTTCCAAAGCAGAAGGCTTTCCAAACAACTTACGTCAGGGGAGAGAATATAATTACCTAATTATGCAATGTAAGGCACTTTGTTTTCAGAGAAGAAACCAGATGCACAAAGACTTTTTATGTGAAACAGAGTGCGATGGGGCAGGAGATGAATGTGTGTATTGCAGGGCTGGTGGTTGCCAGCCGTGTTTTCCCTGTAAAGGCGAACTCCAAAGGCATGGACCTGGTTGGACACATTTCAAAAGAGTTTTGATATTCATTGTAGCAGATTCAAGAAGGCCACCGAGCCCTTGCCCACTGTCCACCGAAAGAGGGCATCTAATCCCCCCTGCCCTGGATTACAAGCTGTCTTGTCGCCCATAGAATGCACCAGAAGTTCCTCGACCTGGCAGCTTCCGCCTTCTGTGACTTGGGGCAGTTTCTGAGGGAGGCTCGAACCACCCCAGAGTAGCCTGAGACCGTTTGCGTGGAAAGACCAGGTATAAAATCCTGGTTGACAGTCTCAGCCAGGCCCAGCCTTGCAGTCATGCCCACCGAGATGTGAGGTTTGTGGGGGAAGCCCTCCCGAGCCCCCCAGACCACCTGGTCTTCCAGGTGGCCACCACCAGGAAACCTCAGTCAATATGCTACGGAACAGAAGCAGAGCCCTGCTGAGCCCTGCCCAGTTTCCCGACTCTGACATCATGCCATACAATGAGCTGGTTGTTGTGAGCTGTTAGATGTGGAGTCATTTGTTACGCAGCGGTGGATGACTTGAGTACTCACCCATAGGCCACTTTCAGGACTTTATTTGGTTCTCTGGGCCTAGTACGATATCTATTATGCTCTACTTTATAGATTTAAACATGATGAGTCAGGACTCTTAGGACATACCCTTCTCTGTGTACAAGATGATATGAAAAGTCACTCTGAGAACCACAGAGGACCGTTTTTGTACAACATTCAAGCAACTTTGTAATCTTGGGAAAGATGTGAAGTTGTTTTCAGTTGATTCATCTCTAAATGGGAGATGAGTAATTTCAACCTCACAGGGTTGCAGGAGGAATTACATGGGATAATGTTTTCAAAATGCCTGGCATCTTAAAATGCCAAATGTGTTGAAAAAGAAATATTATGGAAAGTATTTCTATGGAATTCTTTTCTAATATTGATAATGTTCCTACTTATTTGGGGGGTATTTTATTTTTTGTTGATGTTAAAGTTTTGCATTATTATATAATGTTTTTCCAAGCATTTATATAAATGAGTTTTATATAATATCAATGAGGGTCATATAAGAATTCATAGAAGAGAGATTTCAATGTCCAAATCTTTTATTTGCCCCCTCAACTGAGTCAGTTATATTTTACATAAAAAAAAGACAATCACCATGCAATGATTTAGAAGTCTCTATATGATAACCAGCTCATGGTAAATGATCACTCTACTGTTACTATAATCTTAAAATCTTGAAAAACCTTATAAGATTGTAAAATAATGATCTGGACATCAGAACTATTGCAGGTTTCAACTTCCTTCATAGGTCTCCCTCAGATTGAGACTCAACTCATGAGAAATGCTCACAGAGAGGTTTAGAGTGGCACGTGGCTGCTTTCACACGTGCCTTCGTGTGAGAAAGCAGAAGCTCAGGTTTGTAGCAGGACGGCCAGGGCCGTGTTCATCCTTTCCAAGAGTGGAGCTCTGTGTCAAACCACAACTTACGGAGAGGAGGAGAGACTGTGAAGAAGGTTCTGGTAAGGAAAGCAGGGGGACAGCTTTCAAGAGCTGTGTCTTGCCGACTGTTCCAGGAGGTAGCAGGTGGCCGGCCGTGGCACACCCCCAGGCAGGGTTAGGAAAGGGCTTGGTGGGCTGGGAAAGTGCCCTTCTCCAAGGACGGTGGCCGGGGAGTGTGGACGCTGGGAGGAGAGGCTGGGAAGGCTGGCGGGGAGCAGGGGGGAGATGCTGTGAGAAGGGGAGGTAGGAGGAGCCTCTTCAGAAGCCTGTGAAGGGAAGGAGGCAGGTAGATGCCTCTACTGGGATGCGGGAAGTTTGGTTCTTAGGATTGGAAAGATATGTTTATTTGGTCCAAGGAAAAGGCTGGAAGGAAGGCAGAGGTGGCAGGGAGGCCAGTGGGTGACAGTGTGCCCAGGGAACACTTGGGGACAGACAGCGCTGCTGGCGTCATTTCCTGGGTCCCCTCAGCAGGGCTGCTTTCTCCCTCACCTTCAGCCTCTACAGCCAGAGAGCCCACCAAACTGTCCACATTGCACAGTGGTTTCCCCCGTCACCCTGCTCAGAGATGCCGATTCTGGGTGACAAGGAACAAGTGGAGAAGCTGACAAAGAGGCGTTCTTCCTCCCTCAGCTTGTGGGGCTTACAAGCAGGAGGAATGTTCCTTTAGAAGATGCGGGCATACTGCACCTGCCCGGCCCCCCAAAGGCCTTAGGAGATGCAGGCATACTGCATCTGCCCAGCTCCCTGAAGGCCAGAGGAGATGCAGGCGTACTGCGCCTGCCCGGCCCCTGTGTTTCAAGGAAGGCCAGCATTAGGAGTGGACACTCTGAAGCTCATCACTTCCCTGCCTTCTTCCTTCTCAGATACCTGTGCTGAAAGGTCAAGGTCATATAGGATAGTCCCTTCTCCCCATGACTCTTTCCCTTTTGATGGAGAAACAACACTCTTATGCAGTGAGCCTCCCATAGGAAATGGGTCACACGGATTATGGCCCAGGCAGGACAGGGTAATGGGCTAAATCTGCAGAATATTGGAGAGGGAGACAGGACATTGTGAACACGTTGGGGACCAGGTGGCCAAGGGCAGGAAGGCGGGAGGCTGTCCCCCGCCTCATGTTAGCCCCTGTCCCCAGCTCGCTAGGCGATCAGCTCTCTCTGCTCAATTTTCTCACTGGCAGCGTGAGATTAGGCCAGAGCCCCCAGATTATTTCTAAGGTTGCTTTTGCCTCAGAAATTCTGTAAAGTCACAAAGACTTTAACAACCAGGTGGAAATCAGTTTCACACCCAAGTCAGTGTTTGGAATTTCACATTTTATTTTTGAGGTTTAAAAATGCTGAACTCCCTTCACCCCACTAAAAAATAAGGAAATTTTATGATTAGAAAAAATAAAGATAAAATAAAATGCTGACCCCATATGATTCTAGGGTTGTCATTGTACATTGTACAGTCCAATCAGATATGCTGAAAGTCTTTGCTAGGCTTTAATAATACTGAAGGATGTTGATCGAGCCATCACTAGGGACTAGACACTGTTCCAAGTGCTTTATTTAATGCAATCTCTAACAAAATACCACCAGCATTTTTCACAGAATTTGAACTGACGATCCTAAAATTTGTACAGAACTGCAAAAGATCCTGAGTAGCTAAAGCAGTCTTGAAAAAGAAAACCAAAGCTGGTGGCATCACAATTTTGGACTTGGAGCTCTGTTACAAAGCTGTTGTCATCAAGGCAGTATGGTCCTGGCACAAAAACAGACCCATAGACCAATGGACAGAACTGAGGACTCAGAAATGGACCCTCAACTCTATGGTCAACTCATCCTTGACAAAAGGAAAGACTATCCAATGGGGGAAAGCCTCTTCACAAATGGTGTTGGGAAAACTGGACAGCCAACCTGCAGAAGAATGAAAGTGGACCACGTTCTGACACCAGACACAAAAATAAATACGTTCATTCACTTTAAATGCTTGTAGGCCCGTGAGGCCAGCACAGTCTGGCTGCTCCTTGAGAACTTTATTTTGGGGAACTTTGTTCACTGACTTAAGAGACCAGCAGCTTGTCCTGACATTTCTTTCCAAGTTGGAGGTCCAGAAAGAGGTGTCATTTGGGGCACCCATGTGGCTCAGTCAGTTGGGCGTCTGACTTCAGCTCAAGTCATGCTCCTGGGGTCCTGGGATGGAGCCTCGAGTCATGCTCCCTGCTCAGCCGGGCGTCTGCTTTTCCCTCTACCTTTGTGATCTCTCTCAGTCTCTGTATCTCTCACTCTTTCCCTCTCAAGTAAATAAATTATATATATAAGGTGACACATTCAAGTCAGTTTGGGATTTATTTATTTATTTATATTTTTAGTTTTAGTTTTAGAATGAGCAACTTTATTTCTAAACTCTGCATGCTTGGAACCATCCAGCTCTTTAGTCTTTTCTACAAGCAGGCATCCACAAATAGGAAATGGGAGATTTTTCTATCTCTATGTACTTACCATATTTGAAGAAAATATGTAGGAAAATCAAACTTTTCTACATTAGCAGATCAAGTGCTCATGTTTTCAGTGTGTAAAAAGCCTTTTGACTTTAATAAATCATCGTTAGCTGCTGGTTCGAGTCATTCTTCTTCATGTTAATCATAATTGTTTCAGGACCTTCTGGTTCCACCTTTGGCTTCAGGCTTCAGGAAGATAATTGGATATGATTTTCTGGAGATGAGGTGCTTCCCTGTCCTGTGCTTTCTGCAGGCTCTGGTCTGGCCTCACACAGTTCGCACCTCTGTCCACATTCAGATGCCCATCCATGGTTTACAACTAATGTATTGAAATGAAATTCACAAAACACAGAGTTAACCATTTTAAAATGAACAATTGAGTGATATTTCATACATGTTACATGATGTGCAAATGCCACCTCTGTCTGATTCTAAAACGTTCCATCACCCTAAACATTCAATTACCCCACACCCATCAAGCAATTTCTCCCTGTTTCCCTCCCATTCTGGCTTCTGGAAACCAAGAGTGTACATTTCCTTTGGACTTGTCCATCCTGATATTTTTTATAAAGAGAAATAGACATTGTTGTCCTTGTTGCGACCAGCTTTTATCACCGACCCTAGTGACCCCAAGACCCATCCATACTTTGGCCTGTGACAGCACATCTGTAATTCCTACAGGTTCCTCTCTACAACTTTGATCATTGTCTCTGGGGCTATCACATGAAGAAAAAGGAGTGGACTCCAGGCATGTGATCTTCCACCTGCCCTACCTTCTTCCCGCCTGAGACCCGGGGCAGCTGCATGCTTTGAGCTATCTGCCTAGAGATTTCTGTCCTGGGAAACATCCAGTGCAAAGACTGTTTCTGCTAATCTGTGTAAGTCACAAATATGGTCATTGCACAGGCCAGGCCTCTGGCTGAGATCAGTAAGTGTGATGGGGGCAGGTACCAGAGGTCAAGGTGAGGATGGCCCCATCTCTGTGGAGCTGGTAATGGCCTCTGCCCCCAGCAAGCACAGTTGTAGCTCAGTGAGACATTCACAAGTGATAGTCTCTGGGTGGAGGGTGTGGATGACAGGGAGCGAAGTGGGCCTTCCTCCCTCCCTCCCTGTGCTGCCTAGCTGACCCTTCCCCACTCTGATGGCTGCCATACCAAGCACCTCACACTGAGCACAGCTCCTTGATTCTCTGACATCTCTGAAGGCCAGAAGTCCTAAATCCAGGTGTCCATAGGGCTGCGTCTCCTCTGGAGGCTCCAGGAAAGGGCCTGTTCCAGGCCAGTCTCCTCACTCTGGTATCCCCAGGCATCCCTTGGCTTCACGGCCACCTTCTTCTGGTGTCTGCACATGGTCTTCCTTCTATGCCCATCCACCTGTGTCCAAATGCCCCGTTTTTTTTTTTTTTTGGTTGTTGTTGTTGTTGTTTGATTTTTAAAGATTTTATTTATTTTATTTAGAGGCAGAGACACAGGCAGAGGGAGAAGCAGGCTCCATGCAGGGAGCACAACGTGGGACTCGATCCCAGGTCTCCAGGATCAGGCCCTGGGCTGAAGGCGGCACTAAACTGCTGAGCCACCCGGGCTGCCCAATGCCCCATTTTTGTAAGGATACCAGTCACTGCATTGGGGCCCACCCTAAAGACCTCATCTTATATACAACTGCATAGACCCTATTTCCAAATGAGGTCACATTCACAAGTCCTGAGGATTAGAACTTCAACATGTTTGGGGGGAGACATTTTAATCCCTAACATCCACTGACTGGCTGTGGGGGCCTTTGGGGAAAGGGAAACAGAGATAGCTTTGATTTGCTGAAGGAGAGGTACATCTCAGAGCTGCACCCCAGAATAAACGGGGAGCCGGGGAAACTGTTCCCACCACTTCCTTCACCTCAAAAACTGCTTTATCCCATGAAAAAAAAATGCTCTCACAGCTTGGGAAATTTGCACTTGTGGAGAGTCATGATTATCCGTGCAGGAAACAGATGTTCCCAATCTGGGAAGGCTCCTCTGACCTCCTTGTGTGAAGTCCTGGGTTTAGGGGGCAGGTGCGAAGCTCCCATTTGGGCAACACCAGGGCCGCAGGCAGGCAGTGTGCTCAGGGAAGGTGGTATGGCCAGGAAAGGCCAGGAGTCACACGCACGCCAGGCGGCACTTCCCCAGAAGCCACCAGCCACATCCAGTCACACCAAATTCTGCCGATTAGCATCATGCGAGTCAGAGGTGAGGGATAGTCAGTGAAAATAGTGGCCAGTTAGTTTGACAATGTTATGGATGAGCTCTCACTTATGAAATTAGTTGTGTCAAGAGACAAATTAGCTAAAATGCTTGATGTTCCCCATCCTTCATACACAGGGCTTAGGAATCTAAAAGATCCAACCTGAACTTACAGCTTGGCTGCTCTGAGGCTTGACTCCTCAGCATCCTCTCTCCAGCCTTGAGGTGGGTTTCTGGTTGTTTGATAGGATGATGGACTTGGGATTCTCCATAGAAAAAGAACCAAAGAGGTATCTGTCCGTCTGGCTATCTATATGCCATCTACCTATCATGTGCTGACTCTCCAGTGTTGAGCCTCAATCCTGAAGGCTGGAAGCTTAGGCAGAGTGTCTGTGTTGGAGTCTTGGGGAGAATGGCTTCTCCTTTGTGAAACCTCAATCTTTGCCCTATGTCCTTCCGCTGATTGGATGAGGCCCACCCACTTTCCTAAAGGTCTTCTCTTTTACTCCAAGACTACTGATTTCAAAGTTTATCGCATCTTAAAAGCCCCCTCCCAACACCTGGTCTGGCATCTAATTGCACAACAGGGCATTCGGTCTGACCAAGTTGATACATAAAATTAATCCTCCCAGTCATCATGTTTTCTCATTTGCTCGGGACAGCCCTGGTTGGCACAGACTGTCTTGGAGTAGTCATTAACAGCACTCAACACTCTTTAAAAGTTCTCAGTTCAAAACACAGACTCATCCCACTTCAAGGGAAGTGGCTGGGACTTCATCAAGCCTACAGAACAGGTTGTAGGGACTTTTATACTTGCTTGGTCATAAAGATGTACTTAATGGGTTTCATAGGTGTAGCCTAATTGGGTCTAATATTTGCTTTCATTATAATCACATTATGAGGTTAGGAGAATTAGATAGTTAACCTTCAGCCCCCGAAAGTCTTCTACAGCTGAGGTTAGCTACCAGACGAAGCTGTATGTGTTCATGACTACACTGGCTTCGGTCTGCTCACAACCTGAAGTCTCCTCCATCCTGAGAAGGTATGGCTGAAGTCGTTCTTTTACTGCTGGAGCCCAGCATCCTTGGATCTGAAGTTGGCCTGGGCTGACCTTATAGGATACATGGTTGCAGGGAGATGGCAGTGGCTGGTATTGGCAGTGGTGGAAGGGTGCTTTCCTTCTGAAACCAGAGTCTCAATCCCTGCCTCCCTTCGGTTCAAGTCCTTTCATGGGACCTCTTTGCCTTCTTCAGTGTTTCATAAAGTGAGATTCACAAGCTCTCTGAATCAAGATATACTGGGGACTTGGTAAAAACGCCCTAACTCAGACCTGACCCATCAGGATGGGGAGGACAGCTCACCTTCTGGACGACCGGTGGATCCAGCCTCCAGGGTCCATGCCCTTGTGCAGCCTCCCACCCTCACCCCCGATGACACTAAGGAGTGGTAGTGATAGCATGTGGCTTCTGAGGCTGATAGTGGGGGCCACTGGCTTTGCTGTGCCCCCTTAGATCACTCTCATTAGAAAAAGCCAACGGCCATGTCTTGAGGGCCCCCAGGCAGTCCTGAGGAGCCACTTTGGGAGTGGAACTCCAGAACTGGAAGATTTCAGATGAGGCAACACCAGTGGATAGACTGAGTCCACCTTATGAGAAAACTTGGGCCAGAACCACATAGCTGTTCCCGGATGCAGACCCTCAGAAACCGTAAAGTAATAAATGTGTTGTTTCCAGATGTTCGACTTGGGGCTGGCTTGTCATACAGGAGTCAGCAACAAATGGAAGGGGAAGTGTGTGTTCTTGTCAATAGGTGAGCCTCACGCACCCTGAGTGGTGAGCCCTTACCGTAGGTGAGCATGCAGACTCCAGGGATGGGCAATGAGACACTGGCTGTACACTCCTGTAGGTCACCACTGATGCCACCTGGGCCCCTGGGAGAGCTTTGCAACTGAGGCTGTTTGGAATGTGTGTGACCCATTCTTCATTCCTCTACTCATAACAGGTCAATTAGCGCGTCACTCCCTGTTCTGACCCCTCCTGGGGTTCCCATCTCATTCATCCCTGATTTGTAGTCCCATCTGTGCTGGACAAGACCCCACATAGCCCATCCTGAACCCTCCTACGACATCATCTCCCACCATCCTCCCCTTCCTTCCCATTGCACCTGCCCACTCTAACTCTCACACCCCCCTGACCCAATTGCACTCACTTATCTGTTTATTGTCTGTCTCCCCACTAGCATGTCAGCACCAGGAAGGCAAGGACTCGCTCTGCCTGGCTCATTGCTGCCTTTCTGCCACCTAGAAATGCATCAGGAAAATTGCATGCCTGGCAAATCCACCTTTTGTAGCCAAGCTCGAGCATCTACCATTTCCAGCCTACCTTTTGTCAGTAAATTTTCCTGTCTGTG
Source organism: Vulpes lagopus (assembly GCF_018345385.1). Lineage (NCBI taxonomy): Eukaryota > Metazoa > Chordata > Mammalia > Carnivora > Canidae > Vulpes > Vulpes lagopus. Next base: position 32,803,776 of record NC_054840.1, on the reverse strand, counting down.
TCATTTTCACAGGCTGATTAATTAAAATTGGAACTATGATAACATGTAATTATATTTCAATTAAAATATTTAAAATTAAGACTCAGCTTGGGGCTTCCCTCTTCGTGATGTTTTATACCTCTGCACTTAGATGCTCTCTCATGGGTCTGGACCCTCCCAGCCCTGGGGATGTCTCAGGGACTTAGTCACACCATGCCTTTCCCCGTACACCATAAGCCTTATTGGGGGCAGGCAAGAATCTCATTTCTCCAGCACAGAGGTCACCAAACATTGGCCCATGGGTGGCGTTCATCAGAGCACAGGTGTGTGTCCACACACTGCTTTCATGCCACAATGGCAGAGTTGACTAGGAGTTAAAACATGTAACATGAGGAATACTGTCATGAGCTAAGTCAATATCAGTAGGAAAGCTAAAGGATATGATTCAACCATTTGCTGAGTTCCACCAAGACAGGTTCATTTAAAATTATACAATATGAAGAAATGGGTCACACGGAGAGTGTACTGTTCTGTAGTATCCCTGTCACAGAGCCCAGCGTTGAAGATTTCAGCATTTTCCATGTAATGCAGTTAATATGTACTGACTCTGTGCCCTAAATTTTCTAAAACTAGAAACATTAACAATAGCTTAGGAAATCCCAAATAAATGATTGTGATGAATTTTGATGTGAAATATATTCTATGACCAATGGATCTTTTAATATTAATTATTTTACCACTGTCATCTTACTTTAATATGCCTTTAAAATGGGTATCTTTAGAAGTTTCCAATTAGGAGTGATTTCTATTTGTTAAATTAGTTTTCCATGAGTGTTAAGAACAAAAGGCATGCATTCCTGGGTCCTCTCTCACAGGCAGCCCATCAGAGTCAAGCCTTCCCAAAGCACACAGTCTTTTTATTGCACAAAAGGAGACTTTTTAGCATGCGCAGAGCAGTCTAGGTGGGGTATAATCATTTATACAGAGTTGAAACTGAACAAGAATGAATGAATATCAAAGGCAAGGCCATTTAAAATCATTAAAAACCATTAATTATGACCCTTGCCATTCCCAGGGTACTCCAGGCTTGGGAAGCTGAAAGAATTCCTGTGGGTGGTGAAGACTCTGCCAGTCTCTCCAGGTGCAGAAGCAGAGGAGTTGGTTACCTGAGAAGGTGTGTCTAAGCCTTCCTGGGGTTGATCATCTTAATGAAATTTGCCTTGTGTGCTGAAAATCCTCCCTTTGCTTCCAAAAGATACCAGATTGGTCCAATGGAATATATAACTTCATTGTTTCCACTGCAACTCTTGCAGGCCAGTGGGACTCTTTCCATTTATGAACACCTTGTGCGATAAAGATGTGTCATAAAGATGTACTTTCATTATACATGAAAATGCACAACAGAGAATCTTGGGGGTTCTGATTTTTACATGTGGACCCTGAAAACCTTTACCCTTATTTCTTTTAAAAAAGAGATTTTAAAACACTCATTGCTGTTAAATTTTAAGGTTCACAAATGATAAAGTGCATTCATGACTGGAACTCTAGGCATGGTTGATTCCATTACAAAAATTTATTTATTTGGTCCTATCTGAGTTGAATGAATTCTGAGCTCCCTTTGAAAAATATGTTTATGCATTATGAGGAGTCTGATAGGGTCACGTATTAACTATGGAATGAAAATTAATAATCACTCACTGGAAACCATTATACTAAAAGTGAGAAAACAACATTTTGTTTTTAGTGTTTCATGTACATGTTTATTTCTTTCACAGACCATTCATATTCCAATCACATCATCTCTAAATGACCACAACTGCACAAATTAGTGTAGGACAGTAATGTGTTTTTAAAGTGCTACTGAGGAATATAATAACTGTCATGTAAATTCATCACTCCACTTGACCCATCAAGTAAAGCCTTCCCACATACCCGGACAACTTTGTATTTTCTTCTTAATTTTAAAGTGTAGTCTTGATCTGATATTGAGGGGAAAAAAACCTTGAAGCCTACATTGTAAATAGTACATTACTGATCATTTAGGAATTGGGCAAACTGGGAAGTTTAATGTATTTTGAATGCTTTCTCATATATAAAATAGAAATGCTAAACAACCCAGAGGTAACCGGAGTTTACAACTAGGGGACTCACAGGAGCCACAAAGGCTTATCCCTTTGTTATCCCTTATTCACTTTAGATGACTCCAAATCCTATGTATTGCAGTTTCTTCAATGTTTCCTAAAAGGAATATGTGGGGTTTTGTATTTTCTCAAGTTATTTATACAGTAGACCCTTGAACATGTAGGGGCTATGTGTAACAACCCTCTCTACACAACTGAAAATCTGTGTATAACTTTGACTCTCTCAAAATTTACTACCAATAGCCTACTCTTTAACTGGAAGACTTATCAGTAACCTGAACAGTAGATTAACACATATTTTGAATGCTATATGTATTACATATTGCTATTCTTACAATAAAGTCAGCTAAAGAGAAGAAAACATTATAGGAAATGTTATAAGATAATTATAGGGAAGAGAAAATACGTTTACAGTTCTGTACTGCACTTACTGAAAAAGTCTTTGTATAAGTGGAACTGAACAGTTCAAACTCATGTTCTTCATGGGTCAACTGTACTTGAGTGGGCAACATTAATGTTAAAAAAGGATATCTTAAAAAAAAAAGGATATCTTTTTCGTTTTAACACAACCTTATTCATTTTATTTATTTATTTATTTATTTAAATTTATTTATTTATTTAAATTTTTTTTTTTTGGTGTTCAGTTTGCCAACATACAGAATAACACCCAGTGCTCATCCCGTCAAGTGCCCCCCTCAGTGCCGACCACCCAGTCACCCCCACCCCCTGCCCTACTCCCCTTCCACCACCCCTAGTTCGTTTCCCAGAGTTAGGAGTCTTTCATGTTCTGTCTCCCTTTCTGATATTTCCTACCCATTTCTTCTCCCTTCCCTTCTATTCTCTTTCACTATTATTTATATTCCCCAAATGAATGAGACCATATAGTGTTTGTCCTTCTCCGATTGACTCATTTCACTCAGCATAATACCCTCCAATTCCATCCACGTTGAAGCAAACGGTGGGTATTTGTCGTTTCTAATGGCTGAGTAATATTCCATTGTATACATAGACCACATCTTCTTTATCCATTCATCTTTTGATGGACACCGAGGCTCCTTCCACAGTTTGGCTATTGTGGACATTGCTGCTAGAAACATCGGGGTGCAGGTGTCCCGGCGTTTCATTGCATCTGTATCTTTGGGGTAAATCCCCAACAGTGCAATTGCTGGGTCGTAGGGCAGATCTATTTTTAACTCTTTGAGGAACCTGCACACAGTTTTCCAGAGTGGCTGCACCAGGTCACATTCCCACCAACAGTGTAAGAGGGTTCCCTTTTCTCCGCATCCTCTCCAACGTTTGTTGTTTCCTGCCTTGTTAATTTTCCCCATTCTCACTGGTGTGAGGTGGTATCTCATTGTGGTTTTGATTTGTATTTCCCTGATGGCAAGTGATGCGGAGCATTTTCTCATGTGCTTGTTGGCCATGTCTATGTCTTCCTCTGTGAGATTTCTCTTCATGTCTTGCCCATTTCATGATGGGATTGTTTGTTTCTTTGGTGTTGAGTTTCATAAGTTCTTTATAGATCTTGGAAACTAGCCCTTTATCTGATATGTCATTTGCAAATATCTTCTCCCATTCTGTAGGTTGTCTTTTAGTTTTGTTGACTGTTTCTTTTGCTGTGCAGAAGCTTCTTATCTTGATGAAGTCCCAAAAGTTCATTTTTGCTTTTGTTTCTCTTGCCTTCATGGATGTATCTTGCAAGAAGTTGCTGTGGCCAAGTTCAAAAAGGGTGTTGCCTGTGTTCTCCTCTAGGATTTTGATGGACTCTTGTCTCACATTTAGATCTTTCATCCATTTTTAGTTTATCTTTGTGTATAGTGAAAAAGAGTGGTCCAGTGTCATTCTTCTGCATGTGGATGTCCAATTTTCCCAGCACCATTTATTGAAGAGACTGTCTTTCTTCCAGTGGATAGTCTTTCCTCCTTTGTCGAATATTAGTTGACCATAAAGTTGAGGGTCCACTTCTGGATTCCTTATTCTGTTCCATTGATCTATGTGTCTGTTTTTGTGCCAGTACCACACTGTCTTGATGACCACAGCTTTGTAGTACAACCTGAAATCTGGCATTGTGATGCCCCCAGCTATGGTTTTCTTTTTTAAAATTCCCCTGGCTATTCGAGGTCTTTTCTGACTCCACAGAAATCTTAAAATATTTTGTTCCAACTCTCTGAAGAAAGTCCATGGTATTTTGATAGGGATTGCATTAAACGTGTAAATTGCCCTGGGTAACATTGACATTTTCACAGTATTAATTCTTCCAATCCATGAGCATGGAATATTTTTCCATCTCTTTGTGTCTTCCTCAATTTCTTTCAGAAGTGTTCTATAGTTTTTAGGGTATAGATCCTTTACCTCTTTGGTTAGGTTTATTCCTAGGTATCTTATGCTTTTGGGTGCAATTGTAAATGGGATTGACTCCTTAATTTCTCTTTCTTCAGTCTCATTGTTAGTGTATAGAAATGCCACTGACTTCTGGGCATTGATTTTGTATCAAAAAAGGATATCTTTAACTTATTCAGATCCTTTCCACTCAGAGATCAACCTCTGCAATGGTTTAGCCTTCACAACTTCTTTTCTTTAAAAAGATTATTTGTTTGTTTGTTTATTTATTTATTTATTTATTTATTTATTTATTTGAGACAGAGAGAGAGAGAGAGACAGGCAGAGGGAGAAGCAGGTTCCATGCAGGGAGGCCACTGTGGGACTTGATCCCGTGACTCCAGGATCACGCCCTGGGCTGAAGGCAGGCTGTAAACCGCTGAGCCACCCAGGCATTCCCACAACTTCTATAATAAACAGAACAGTATTTTGATCAACTACTATGTGAGGAGTTTGATTAGAAGCTTCCCATGCAGTCCACTCAGGTGGAGATACTCCAGAAGAAACATCAACTCAATTTCAAAAATATCTGGCTAAATATATTTTTACACAGAGCACATCTTACTTTATGTAAGCAATTTTGTCTAGCAGTTGAATGCTTGCATGTTGATGAACAGCCAAAACTATTTTAGATGAAGATGTTGCACACTAAGATTTCAAGGGTATCACTGAAATGCAAATAGAGAAACAGACAACAAACAGTACAACTTAAAGTTTAGAGAGGCTCTAGCCTAAGTGCCTAAAATCAGAAGCCTGTTTCCTGAAAGTTGTACATGTTAGTATCTGAAATTAGTATAGTTTACAGCATGAACTGGAATGATCTATAAGTGAGTGTGTGTGTGCATTTATTTCTTTGTAACTTTATTAAAACATCTTACATAAATAATGAAAAATGGTTTCTCACTGTGAAATATTTAGACAGTAACAAAGAAAAATTTTATTTTTTTCCAATTGATCTTTTTTTTTTAATAATCAATTTATTTTTTTATTGGTGTCCAATTTGCCAACATGCAGAATAACACCCAGTGCTCATCCCGTCAAGTGCCCCCCTCAGTGCCCATCACCCATTCACCCCCACCCCCCTCCCTCCTCCCCTTCCACCACCCCTAGTTCGTTTCCCAGAGTTAGGAGTCTTTATGTTCTGTCTCCCTTTCTGATATTTCCCACACATTTCTTCTCCCTTCCCTTATATTCCCTTTCACTATTATTTATATTCCCCAAATGAATGAGACCATAGAATGTTTGTTCTTCTCCAATTGACTTACTTCACTCACCATAATACCCTCCAGTTCCATCCACGTTGAAGAAAATGGTGGGTATTTGTCGTTTCTAATGGCTGAGTAATATTCTATTGTATACATAGACCCCATCTTCTTTATCCATTCATCTTTCGATGGACACTGAGACTCCTTCCACAGTTTGGCTATTGTGGACATTGCTGCTAGAAACATCAGGGTGCAGGTGTCCCGGCGTTTCATTGCATCTGTATCTTTGGGGTAAACCCCCAGCAGTGCAATTGCTGGGTCATAGGGCAGATCTATTTTTAACTCTTTGAGGAAACTGCACACAGTTTTCCAGAGTGGCTGCACCAGGTCACATTCCCACCAACAGTGCAAGAGGGTTCCCCTTTCTCCACATCCTCTCCAACATTTGTTGTTTCCTGCCTTGTTAATTTCCCCATTCTCACTGGTGTGAGGTGGTATCTCATTGTGGTTTTGATTTTTTAAATCATGGATTTCCCATTTAAAAAGCTAGAAAAAAAAAATAAAAAAATAAAAAGCTAGAAAAAAAAAATAAAAAAATAAAAAGCTAGAAAAAAATGCAAATTGAATGTATATTAAATACAAGGAAAATGAATAGTAGAACAGAAATCAATGAATAGAAAACATACAATAGAGAAAATTAACAAAATCCAAAGTTAGTTGTTTGAAAATACTAATATAATTTATAATCTCCTAGTAAGACTTATGAGAGTTCTCAGAACTCTATATCCTAAAGTCACTTAAAATCTAAATGATATATAATAGCCCTTTAAGTATTTGTAGGATATGTATAGGTGACCCCCCTCACATGGCCATCAATTTTACAATATAGGAGAAATGGACTAATTCAAATAAAAGCACAACTCAGCAAAACTGACACATGAAGAAGTAGAAAATATGAATAGTCCTACAGCCATTAGCCATTTAATTTGTAATAAAAATCTTTCCCACAAAGAATATTCCAACTCCATATTAGGCCATTGGTAAATCCTATCAGAGATTCAAAGAAGTAACAGTGCCAATTTTATGCAAACACTGTCAGGAAATGAGAAGACGGAGATGTTCCCCAACTTATTTGGTAAAGTGACTAGTTCCCCAGCAACAAAATCTCAGAAAGACTTTTCAAAAATAAAGAAGATAACTTTCCTCACAACTCAAGGCACACATCTTTTATAAAAGATTGGCAAATTGAGTCCAGCAATATATGAGGTGCTTTGGTAGGTTTTATCCCAGAAAAGCAAAGGTGATTAACATTTGAAATTCAATCACCGCATCTCATCAGCTCACAGGGGATGACCTGTCTATTCCCCAAGTCCATGGCACTCAGAGTTGTCTGTGGAACAATAGCTACACTTTTCAACCCTGAAAATTTTAATATCCAGCCTATTAGCAAGTTGATGTAATAAAAAGAATCTATGCAAACTTTGTATAGATAAATGACAAACAAAAAGTAAAGTACATACTTGACACAGCAGATCCTAATGTACCTACATATATAGATTTTGGTTTCATCAACTCTATAATGAAATGTTTTTCTGAATATGAATTTGCCTGTAACTTGTTACACAGGATACACTCCTGTGTATCCACAGGAGTTCTGAGATGATCCTTTCAAGTGTGTAATGCAATGGTTACACTTTGTCCTGATCTCTGCAATCCAGGGAGGACGTGACAGTCCAAAAAGGAGATAATGCCTAACCCCGGCTTACGCTCCTTCTTCTGGTTATTCAGAACTAGACAATTTCAGTGATGGTGTTGCTCAGATAATGTCATCTGCAGTAAAATAAAAGTCTTCCAAATTGGGTATAAAATACTTCTTTTGTCATAATTGCCTGGAAACTCCAAAATACTTAATAAACTAGAATTTTGATGCATAGGAACAAAATCTTTTGATATATTTATATGACATATTTCATTGATAAGTGCTTTTAAGAACTATTCTTTATGTAATTTACTAGACTATCTCTGTGTTATCGAGGGGTGTGTGAGTGTGTGTCCCCTCTCATGGAGACAAAGAAACTATAAAGAAACCATTGTATGTAAACCTAATGAATGTACCTGCTTTTAATGGAAAGGATGATATCAGAACATACATCTTACATAACCCCCACACAGAGCTCCAAGGACCATGAGGCCAGGAATGGCCCTATTTGGGAAAGTCATATTTAATGTTATTACTTAGGGCACAGAGGCTTTTAGCTATCCATGCCAAAATAGGATCAGAAAAGGCACAGTGGGAGGAGGTCAGGTGTGAGCAGCTAGAAGATGGAAGACAGAATGCCCAAACCAGGTGGTAAGGTAGACTGGATCCATATCAGGCCAAGAAGATTTATCAGATTCCTCAGTGGGTGGGTGGGTGGGTGGGGGGACACTGTGGCAAATGAAAGCACAGAATGGGCATCTTATTCTAGGGCAACTCCCAGTTGATCCAGGAGAATTAGGTTGAGGGATGTTTTTAATGGTATGGTCTCTGTCCATAAGCATGACCCTTAATCTTAAGAGCACAGTAGGGAGGGGGTACAGTGCTGGTAGGTGGGGACAATGCTTACTCAGTAGGATAACCCAGCTGTCTAGCAAAGTAGGAGAGTGTATGTTTTAAAATGAATTATTCATGTACCCGTAACAACTCTGAGTATGAAAAGGAAGCTCTGTTTGGTAATATTTATACACTCCCATTAATAAGTTTGAAATACAATACAGATTTGTATAGAAAAAAAAATCATTGGTTTGGTATTAAGTTCATAAACTTCCTCGTTTGATGTGTGGGAAATAAGTCACTTTTTCTAGATACGGCAACATAAGCCCAGATGTCTAACATCCCTCTCTCAAAAACCAACAGTGATAATCAAAGGAAGCTAAAAATAGATGCAGTGCAGGAATCCAGGAAAGAGTATCATCAGGATGCCAGAAATTTTAATGAATTTCTTGGATATAGAGTACAGATGGGGCTAGATTAAAAGAAGTCATGAGGACTCACATGTCCCCTCATGGAACATGTTCCTGCTTCTTGGCAGAACTCACAATACTCTCTGAAATAAGTGTTAGAACTGGAAGAAAATGAAGAACTCCTCTCTGTGGACCCCACATCTTCTTTTCGGGACAGACCAATAGCATTCAGAAGTAGCTGTTCCTAGAGAGAGAGATGCAACCATGCAGGAACCTCAGTACAACTGGGCTGCTCCTGGCTGTAAGTTTCCCCTAAGAAGCTGAGGCCCTGTCAGCCTGGAGGGCCTCTTTCCTGACCCAGTAGGGTTTCTCTCAAACTCAAGACTGCAAAGCTCTGTATTAGTGGACCTAGCCACAAGAAACCTATACTAGAGGGTTCATTGAATATAAAACTAACAAGAGAACATGGACCCCTGGATCAGCAGTTTCAGGCAACACAGAAGGAAAATACCTAGAAGGGCAAATGTGGTTGGATCCATCCAATCTCCCAAGCCTTTTCTGAAGGCCCTGGCATGCCTTAGCAGGGATTCTGCTTTTCAGCTGAGAATAAAGGCCATTCTAACATCATCCAGGGACCTGTATAGAAAACCAATTGCAATCATGTATACTGAGATATGCTTCCAATTAAGCAGGAAAATTTAGGAAAACCAATGTAGAATGTAGAAAAACATCCCCCTTTGTAAAACAAACAAACAAACAAAAAGCATATGTGTGTGTATGTACACACATAATACATGCATAGGGCTCAAATAGATAAAAAGAATATTTTGGAAAAATTTGCTAAAGGGAGTAAAAGTTAACTGCATTCAGAATCTCTTTTTGGGGGGAGGGCTCCCACAGAATATGAAAAATGTATAAACTTTTACCTAAGAGATAAATGATGAGAGATGAAGGCATGAGGGAATCTGATGGAGCTCAGGAGAGTAGGAGAGAGGAAGTCATTGATACCTCAGGATGATTAAAATGGTATAAGGAGCAGGAAGGCTCAGGATCAGTAACAAACAGTGATTCAGGCTTTCCAAAGAGAAACTCAAGTGATGTTTCCCAGATGCAGAGAAATAGGACAAGGAGACAAATGTCGTCAAAGAGCAAAAGAGAAAAGAAAACAGAGATTCAGCTGCAAACATTGGTTTTCTGAAAAAGAAACCACCTCAAGATGACCCACTCTCAAAAGCTGTTTCTACCTGGTATTAGTTCCCTGTCCCTTGAAGAACTTTATTAAGTATTTCTTGTACTGAAGGGTGGCTGACAATATATTTCCTTCATTTTCTTTTATCTGACAATATCTCTATGTCACCTTTTTCTTGAAGACTTTTTGCTAAACGTAGAAGTCTGGGTTAACCTACATTTTTAAAAAATAAATTTATTTTTTATTGGTGTTCAACTTGCCAACATATAGAATATCACCCAGTGCTCATCCTGTCAAGTGCCCACCTCAGTGCCTGTCACCCAGTCACCCCCCCTCCTGCCCACCTCCCCTTCCACCACCACTAGTTCATTTCCCAGAGTTAGGAGTCTGTCATGTTCAGTCTCCCTTTATGATATTTCCCACTCATTTTTTTCTCCTTTCCTCTTTATCCCCTACATTTTTTTTAAAATTTTTTTTTTTAATTTATTTATGATAGTCACAGAGAGAGAGAGAGAGGCAGAGACACAGGCAGAGGGAGAAGCAGGCTCCATGCACCGGGAGCCCGATGTGGGACTCGATCCCGGGTCTCCAGGATCGCGCCCTGGGCCAAAGGCAGGCGCCAAACCGCTGCGCCACCCAGGGATCCCTCCCCTACATTTTTTAACAGGTGCTACTCCACTGTCTTCAGGCCTCTGTTTGAATTAGAAGTCAGTGGGATGTGAATCATTAGTCCTTCATATGCAAAATGTCATTTTTCTTAAGCTTTTCTAAAGATTTCTATTCCCCTTTGATTTACATCACTTTGTCTGTAATGTACCTGGGTATGCTTTCTTTTGTATTTATTCTGCGGGGGTCCACTGACATTCATTGAGATTCATAAATCTGTGAATTTATGTGTTTCATCAAATTTGGGAAGATTATGGGCATTGTTTTCTGAAATATTTTCTTTTTTCTTAGTCTCTTCCTGCTCTTTTTTGGACTCCAGTCATACCCATGTTACCTATTATATTGCACACCTTTAATTTCCTTCAAGTTTTTTTTCTTCTCTTCTTCAGACAGTATAATCTCTATTGATTAAAAAAAAAAAATTCATTGGGCTTTCTGTCATCTTCCTCCTATGGTGTAGCCCACTTAGTAATTCTTTTAAGATTGTGATATTGTCTTTTTAGCTTGATAATTTTTACATTATTTAATTTCTTTTTTTTAAAATTTCATTTTAGTTTCCATTTCTCTGCTGATATCTTTTTTTTTTTTTGTATATTTTTTTACTAGAGTTCAATTTGCCAACATACAGTATAACACCTGGTGTTCATCCCGTCCAGTGCCCCTGCTCAAATTTGGCTTTCCATCCTTGAGCACAATTAAGAGCTGCCTTAAAATCCAATTTGCTAATTGTGACATCTGGATGATGATTGCCTTTTCTCTAGAGAACATGTCGTATATTTTTCTTATTTCAACCTAGATATTGTGAAGAATTTGTTGGAGAAGTTCTAGATTTTTTTATGTGCCTCAGAAGACTTTTGCTTTATTTTTTTTAGTGTGCAATTAACTTGGTAGAACTCAAAATGTAAGTTACTTCTCTACTGAGATGAACCACAGTTCAAGATCAGCACAATTTCTTTGGCCTTAGTTGGGCTGCTTGAATTACAGTCTGCATGTATACAGGTAATGGAACAGCCAGAAAATTGAGCAGAATATATACATAGATTTGGATTCCCTGAGTTCTCTTTTTATAGAACAGTATGAAATAGTAGTGGGGACAGTGGGAATTGCATTTTATTTATGACTTATATAGGAAAGCTTTTATAATGTTTAGGAATTACCAACAATTCCTATTTTTGAGGATTTTAATATGATTTGGGATGAACTTAGTTAAATGTCTTTTCTACATCTTTGAAAATGATTATCTGATTTTTCTCCTTATTTCTACTTAATGACTGTCCTAATATTGAACCACCCTTACATTTTTGGAACTTTATCAATTGGCCATGATGTATTGTTTAGCATGTATTTTATACTTGGCTAAACATCTTTTTAAGGATTTCTTAAAGACTTATTATTTTTTTAGAGCAGTTTTAAATTCACAGAAAATTTGAGAAGAAGATACAGAGGGTTCCCATGTATTTCCTGTCCCACCACATGCATGTGCCCCCATTATCAACTCCACCACCAGAGTGGTACATTTATTACATTTATTGCAACTGACAAACCTATACAGACACATCATATCCATTGTTCACAGATTACATTAGTGTTCATTTTACATTCCATGGGTTTGAATAAATGTATAATTACATGTTATCTGTCATCATAGTGTTTACAGAGTAGTTTCATCATCCTAAAAATCCTCTGAGTTTCAAACCTCCTTCTCCCCCAATGCGTGGAAACCATTATCATTTTACTGTCTCTGTTTTTGCCTATGCTAGAATATCATATAGTTGGAATCACATAGTATGTAGCTTTTTCAGATTGGCTTCTTTCACTTAGAAACATGCATTTAAGGAGCCTCAATGTCTTCATGGCTCTTTAGTTTATTTCTTCTTAGCAGTGAATAATATTATTTAATAATATTCCATTGTCTGTATGTATCAAACTCTATCCATTCACAGACTAAAGGGCATCTTGGTTGCCTCTAAGTTTTGACAATTATGCATCAAACTACTATAAACATCCATGTGCAGGAGTTTGCATATGTGTAAGTTTTCAATTCCTTTGGGTAAGTGCCAAGGAATGAGATTGCTTGATCATAGGGTAAGAGTCTGTTCAGTTTTGTAAGAAACTGCCAGGCTGGATTCCAAAGTGGCCATTTGTCATTCCCTCCAGGAGTGATTAAGAGTTGCTCTTTGCTCCACATCTTCGCCAGAATTTGGTGTTGTCAATACTCCAGATTTTAGTCATTCTAGTAGGTGTGTATATATTTCTTTGTTGTTTTAATTTGAACTTCCTGATGACTTATGAGGTGAAATATATTTTCATCTGAATCCCTCGTATCTGCTAAGGGCTTTTACCCACTTTCCAGTCTAGTTTGTTTTCTTGTTGTTGAGATTTAATAGTTCTTTGTATATGTTGCATAACTTTCTTTTATCAGATATATCTTTGGCAAATATCTTCTCTTAGTCAGTAGCTGGTCTTCCCCTTCTCTTGACATGGCCTTTTGCAGAGAGAAGTGTCTTGTCTGTGTGTGTGTGTGTGTGTGTGTGTGTGTGTGTGTGTGTGTGTTTATGAGGCCTGGCTTATCTGTTATTTCCTTCATGGGTCATGAAGGTCATTGCCACACCCAAGGACACCGAGGTTTTCTCCTGTGTTCTCTTCTAGGATCCTCATAGTTCCTAACTGCACATCAAAGTCAAAGAGTCACAAAGCAAACTTAAAGAGAAAATTTGACAATCAATCAGAGAAGAAAGACACACTGTGTACAGAACATCAAGCTGGGCACAGGCATGTCATCCCAAACCGAGGCCAGAAGACAGTGGGCAGTGCGGTCAAGGTGTTGGAGAAATGTGCCAACCCAGAATTCCATACCTGTTGAAAATATCCTTCAGTAATAAAAGCAAACTAAAAACAAAAAAATAAATTTGTAGATAGTTTAAGGGCTTTTTCTCTTTTAATTTCAGAAAAGCTTCGAGGAATTATAAAATTTAGTGATTGTTCTGTCATTGCTGTTTTGTTCTCCCTCGTGGGCTCTTTTCTTACCCTTAGATCTCCATTGGCCATCCTCCATTACTATCACTCTCAAACTCTTTTAAATGCTTTCTTAATTTGGGGGCACCTGGGTGGTGCAGTTGGTTAAGCATCTGACTCTCGGTTTCAGCTCAGGTCACAGTCTCAGAGTGGTGAGATTGAGCCTCATGTCAGCAATGGGCATGGAGCCTGCTGGAGATTCTCTCTCTCCCCCTACCTCTGCCCCTCCCCTCAGCTCATGTGCACTCTCTCTCTCTCTCCCTCTCTCAAAAAAAAGTTTTCTTAATTTTCCTTTACATTTGTTCTTCATCCTCCTTTAACCACTCTCTTGTGTTCATTAGCCCTTGTGGTACTTCTAGCTTTGTCTTCTTTTCAGAAATATTTTCCCTTTTTCTTGGTCTTCCTTGAGTCCCATCATTTTATCTCTAAACTTTTATAACTCTGGCTTGTTCTGCTTTTCATATATTCTATCATCCTTTTCATTTCTTTCAGCTCATTTTGAAATACACCAAAATACATATTTCTGAGCATCTAAAACTATCATAGAAAAATCAAAAGCACAAATAGCCACCTGAGAAAAAAGTATTTGCACATATATAACTTATTTAAGATTAATAGCCTAAATGTGTCATGAGGTTTCAAAAGGAAATTATAATGATTTTAAAAGACCAAAATAAAGATAACAAAATAGGCATGTAGAGAATAGTCATAAAAAAAAAATCTGGCCTTTTTCTTTCCAACTGATGAGTACCAATGAAATTAAAGTATTGGCAAAATTGGCAATTGAATAGAGACTCTCAAGATAAGGACAATTTTCTAAGAAAGGTGTATTAAATTCTACTTTTTCTGGAGTGTTGATGTCTAGAAAATAGCCTTGTCAGTAAGTATCAAAACCTCTTAAAGAACCCTGTATTAGGGCTGAGCATTCCACTTCCAGGAATTTAACGTGACAAAGTGATCAGTTAAAAAGGGACTTTTTTGAGTAAAGATAATCCTAACTTTTATGTTTACTAATATATGTTCCACCATAGAATATTTATTAAATACATTTGAGACATCCAGTATGTAGATAATTATACAGACACAAAAATGATGTTTTAGGACCATACTTAATATTATAAAGAAATGCTACTCTATGCTATCAAGTAAAAGAAAAAAGTATTTTTCAAAATAGCACATACAGGAGCACCTGGGCAGCTGAGTCAGCTTAGCGTCTGATTCTAAATTTTAGCTCAGGTCATGATCTCAGGGTCCTGGGATCGAGCCCTATGTCAGGCTCCTGCTCAGTGGGGAATTTGCTTGAGATTCTCTCTCTTCCTCCCTTTCCTCATGCTCTCTCTCTCTCTCTCAAATAAATGAATAAATCTTTTGTAAAAAGCATATATAGTGGATCTTTCTTTTCAACAAAAATATTCATAGAAATAAGACTGAAAAGTATCAATTCCAAACGGTTCAAAGTTAGTCTAAAATGTAGAGCCACAGGAAATCTTTTCTTCTTATACTACTTGTAATTTTAAAGATTTTGTATGTATGTATTATGTTAATATAATGTATCTAATAATATAATATCAATATATTAATATACATTCCATACTAATAAAATATTAACATTCTTATGTGTTGTGTTATAGATAACAGGTATTACTTGGATAATCTATTGGTTTATCATCTGTCTTTAGAAACTGTACAATGTGAAAGGAAAGTTTATTGGTGTCCTATTTTTTTCACACCGGGTTTCCCCTTTGCCAGCGGTTCCTACAGTAAAGGATACAGATCTCTTATAACCCTAATGTTTTAGGATAAAACCCTCTATGTGTATCCCACTGTATACTTTCATTTATGCATTCTGTGACCGTGAGGACCCATTAACTTAGAAATGCAGTACAGTCATACTACGCTCTCAGATAATTGGCCACTTTGTTAACAAGGTTGACTTCTACGTAATTAAAAATAATTCTTGTCCCTAATTAAGAGTGATGCTGTATCACCCCTTCCTCCCTTTCACTCAGAGTCATCACATTACAGTCAAGCACTCAACAATAAGGCTCTTCTTGGAGGGGAGACTAGGGGACCCTTTGGCTTCTAACGGAAGAATTCTTGTGTAGTGTTTAAAATATAGAGTGTGGGGTTGTCTATATTTCCCAGCAGAGTCCACACCCCAGGGTCCTATACTGACACTACTTCACACCATCTCTCTGGTCTGCTGCTGTGCTCCACAACCCCTTTGATCACAGACTTGAGAATGGGGTTGTGACTGTGTGCTGGCAGGTGTGTGTGTGTGTCAGCCTCACCCAGAGCTACTGGGGTATCATGGACCCTTGGGAGCCCCGGTGGGATTGGGCCAACACCAGCATCTCCCTGTCACCTGCCTGGTCCCCAGCCTCCCCCAACAGCGCAACCCATGCCACTTCCCTATACAACCTCCCTTCCAGGCTCTGCCACTAGAGAGCTCAAACTGAACCACTTGTTTTCAAGCTTCTTTATTTCTTTAAATAAAGACATCCTTATTTTAAAGAGTAGTATCCTCTTGCCTCCTCAATCAGAATATGCCAAACACTACTTGACAGAGATATTTAACTTTCTTTAACTTTGTGAAGGGCCGCCTGCCTCTTCTGGGCATCTTTCCTGACCGGTGTTTGCTGCTTATGTGGCCACTGGCTTTGCTTCCTGCCCCTCTGTTTCACATGTGTGAAAGGACACAGCTCGTGTAATTATGGAGTTTGGAAGGAGGGACCTGAGGTCTTCATATGCCTACTTGTGGTATTTATTTATTTAGAGACAGAGAGTGGGGAGAGGGATGGAGGGAGAGAGAGAAACCCAAGCAGACTCGCTGCTGAGCATGGAGCCTGACTGGGCTCGATCTCTCCACCCTGAGATCATGATAGAAGCCAAAACCAAGAGTTGGAGGCTTAGGGTCCCTACTTGTGGTCTTTCTTATGTTGAAAGGTCAGGTTCTTCAGTGAAAAGCCACCACCACCCTCAAATTGTTTCTAGCTCTAAATGTGCAGAACAAAGCTCTGTCCTCAGGTGAGGATGATGCTCTGACTTTCCTCTTAAATGGCTGCTTTTCCCAGCTCTGGCTCCCTTACACAGGTTAAGGAGCCCACTTGTCCCAGTACCCTTGTCCATCCTGAAGCAGACATCACACACACACACACACACACACACACACCACCACACACCACCACCACCACCACCACCACCACCACACACATACGCATACACACATGCATACACACCCACATAACAGGCACACAAACATTACTCACACACACTCACTCACACACACACACACAGACTTTCTTGGAGGCCAGCAGATTATGAACAGGAGGACTTGTAATCTTGAGGCTGTATCGTTTTCTCTTTCCCCATAAATTAAAATCATTTCAACTAATGATTGAGTCAAAGGTTTACACCTGTCCATACATTAATCATTTCCAAAACTCATTGTCATTAGAAATCTCTTACACGATATTCGTCTTTTGGCAGGATTGCTTGTTTGGTTTAATTGAGGTGTTAAGCGAATTGGAAATGACATCATCAGAGAGAAATGGATGAGTAGGTTGGAAGTGGGTCAAAGCTCCCTCACAGGGAGAGCAGGAGAAGTGCCTGAAGGCATAGTCGTATTAATTTATTAAAGGTTTATGTGTTTCATGCAATTAAAAGAAATCTTGAATGTTAAGTCTCCACACCCTAACAGGAACCCTCTCTGCCAGGGTGAAATATGTGGTACTCTACAAAAAGCAGCATTCATAAAGACTATGATGTTCATAAAAGGGTACCTCATTTTACCTGTTTTTTCCTAGAATTTGTAGATCATTTTCCCAGGCTCAGTTTGAATCACCCTATTTGTACATGGTCTTTATGTAATTATGTTTAAGTCTTAGAAAAGGAAATGATTCTTCATATGACTTTCTGATGTTTCTATGGTTTACATTAAATCGTGAACTGCATCACCCGAGAATGAAATAAGCTTTCTTCCCACTACAAAGCTCAAACTTTTTAACGCCTCACTTCACAGTCCTCATTGCTTGAGAGTTTCACTATTTAATACGAAGAACGCAAGGCTCAGGCCTCTCACAGGATGCGTGCGTCAGAGGATGCTTCGGGCCTTCAACCAGGTCCTAGACTGCAGGCCCCACCTGAGCCGAGGGTGGAGTCAGAGCCAGCTCGGTTGGGCCAAGAGGCCCATGGGAATCTGCCACTGGCTACCAAGGGGGCTGCATTTGCTTTGCCAATTAAATACAGCTGATCCTTGAACAGTGAGGGGGGTTAGGGTACCCACCCCTGTGCGGTCGAAAATCCACATATGACATTTAACTCCCCCCCAAAACATAACTACACTAACAGCCTCCTGTTGACTAGAAGCCTTCCTGATCACGTAAACAGTCCATTAACACAGGTTTTGTATATGTTACGTGAATCACATGCTGTATTCCTACAATGAAGTAAGCCAAAGATACGTCACCATGGAAATCATGGGGAAGAGAAAGTACATTGAGAGTACTGCACCCTGTTTATTGAGAAAATCCACGCAGAAAGGGGCCCGTGCTGCTCAGGGTCAACCGGGTGAGCCCCGGAGCCCAGGGTGGCAGGCCGAGCCCCGCTCCTGCTGCAGGGCCCGGGCGGCAGAGGCCCGGCACCGTCGGGTGACTCGTGGGAAGCCGGCGGGCGGTGGGTGGGCCCGGCCACACCCGGCAGGGCGGCCCTGCAGGTGGGGCGCCCCAGGCAGCTCTCCCTGACACCGTCCTGGAACCATCTGTGCTGTCAGCAGTCTCAGAGGCTTCTGTGTTACAAGGCATCCCCAGAAAACACGTCCAATACCCTGCTGCGTCTTATCTCTGCGCTAATCTGTATCCATGAACACCCCCGCAGGTTCCTGGCCCCGCCCGCGGCCAGCATCCCGGCCCCCAGGCCGCGGCCCACAGCACAGTCTGGACCGGGCTCCCTCTGGGCTTTCCTGCGTGTGGCTGGGGGCCGGCAGCTTCCGTCCGAGCATGGGCCCCAAGCTCACCGCGCAGTCCCGAGCACATCTGGCCTGCCCTCCTGGGGGTCGCACGGAGGAGACACTGCCCATGTCCCTGAGCCTCGACAGTCTCAGTCCCACCCTGAAAACAGTCTCCAGAAGTGGGAGTTTGCAACAGCCCTCCCCACCTTGCCAGGACTCGGGGCGGTCACCTCCACCCTCAGTCAGGGCACAGTCAGCCCAGGCATGCAAACCCTTTTGCCAGTCCCTCCTCCACCAGCCCCCTGATCTGATGTCCACCCCAAAAGCCAATCCTGTAGAGTGGGGCTCAAAATGCATCTGCACAACTCACCTGTTTCCGTCCTCCCTGCCTCCTTCAAGCCCCACCTAGATCCCCGCAGCCTCCCTCAACTGCCCTCCCTGGTCCACTCTCACCTCAACACCTCCCCACCCTCAGCTGATGACCCCTGGCACTGGCCACATGCTCCAGCTGCTTTAGCTGGCCTCCCCACAACTCTCAGAATTAAGCCTGAGCTCCATCCCAGGCCCCCAAGTGCCTGAGGCCCAGCTCATAGCTGGAGCTCTACAGCCTGTGCCTGGCCCCCCTTTGAGAATGTGGGTCCATATCCAAGGATGCCGTGTACCCTCTCAGCTTAGCTCACTATCAGCTGTGGGGCTCTCCTGCCCTCATGTCCTCTGCCCAGTGTCCAGCCTGCAGGGCTCCTGTCTGTAGTGTGGCTGTGCACCCACCTGCTTGTAAGGTCCACCTCTGCAGGACACCCCATGCTTCAGGCCTCCCCTGTGGTCTCAGTTCCAGGGAGGGACCTTGTCTGCAGCAGGGATTTAGCCTGTGTGTGTTGATGGGGTGGAGGGTGGGGGAAGTAAGGGAGTGTGGGGGACAGGGAGGAAAATCTTGGGGTTCCACCTCACCCCGAGGATGGGAATCTGTAGGGCAAGTGTTTGCAAACAATCTATTTGCTCCTGGAAGCAAAGCGGACAAGCAGGCTTTGGTCATCTGCACACAGCCAGCCTGTACAGGAAGTTGGATCAGGAGGAAACGTGCAGCCCTGTGGATCCGGGTTCCTAACCTACTGTCCAGGGCCACCTCGTCACCTGCGCTCCACCCCGTCCTGCTACCGGTATTATACCATAGGGGGCACCCGCTGGCACCAGGTGGAGCAGGGTGGGTCTGGGCACTGAAGCCTGAGGATGAGAGTATCTGATGCCCCCACCAGGGAGCTCAGCCCAGGAGAGAGACAAGCACAAGGACCAGGTGTGCAACGGAGCAACATACTCATGCCAGTGCACACCCACACTCAGGCCCATGCATGCATGCACACTTACTTGCCCAGGCACACTCACATGCACACACTCATGCCAGTGCACACCCACACTTAGTCCTGTGCATGCTTGCACACTCGCCCAGGCACACACAGACACACACACAATTGTGGCTACACACACCCACTGATGGCAGCTCGCACCCCTTGGTTCTCTCCTCTGCTAACAGTTCCTGTTCCTCTGCATCTCAGCCTCCTGTCAAAGCCCCACCGCTGACAATCCTCTGAAATGCTTGTCAGACGTGCCCAGACCTCCTCGTCTGCAAAGCCCCTGGAAAGTTGTAAAAGTCCTATTTTTCATGTTTGTTCCCACTATCTCCCCTGGACACCCCTGTGTGGAAGCCCTTTGGTTCTCCTGGTGCCCCAGCCCTGGCTTTGCCCGCCCTCCCTCTGCCTCTCCTGGGCCTCCTGTGGGTCCCTCTGAGGTGGCCCTCCAGCTTCCTCTGTGGAGTCCAGCAGCTGCCCTTCCCTCTGGGGGGCAGTCTTCATAAGTACACCCTGCTCCAGCCGCCACCAGGGGATCCCCAGGTCCACCCTGCCGATCCTGTCCCCCAGACCCTCCCTTCCATCCCCTCTGCTCTGGAGCCTCCTATCTCCTCTACCTGGCCTCCCTGCTCCCTTCCTGCCCTGCCCCAGCCAGAGGGAGCCCCCGAAACCCAACTCTGGGAATGTGATGCCTCCCTGTAAAGCCCTCCCATCCCTTCTCACTGCCCACAGAAGGCCAGCTGCGTGTCACAACGGATGCGCCCGAGGTTCGGTCTGCCCCTCCTCCCAGAGCCCTGTGTCCTGGTCACACAGTGACAGGCCTGCAGCTGTCCCCAGTGCTCCACACTGAAGGTGCTCATCGATGCCCCCCCACAGCAGCCCCCTCCCCAGGCCCCATGTCCTTTCTTGTCCCTGCACACTGAATGTGGGATGCCCAGCTGCACACACCTGTTGCTCCACTGCACACTTGGTCCTTGCACCCATCTCTCTCTCTCCTGGGCTAAGCTTCCTGGCAGGGGCACCAGCCACTTTCATTCTCAGGCTTCAGGGCATGGGCATCCACCCTCTCAGCTGTTCGTTAAGGGAAGGACCAAACCCAGAACACGGCAGCTGATGCACCAGTGGGAGTTAGGCCCTGAGGATGCAGCCACGCACCAGAGGCCTCGGCCCTAATACTCTCATCCATTCCAGGTTCTTTCCTTCTCTGAACCTGCTTGGAAGTCACGTGCTTTCCCATCACGAGCACATCCTTTATGGAGGAGTCTCTGGGGACAGTTATGGTTCACTTCAAATGCCCTGGACAGCTGAGGAGGACCAACATCCCAACACCTCACCCTCCTTTATTGGAGGGGACTGTCCTGGGAGCCTGTGTGGCACAAGGACCACAGGGACCCTGCACATGTTGCAAAGAAGCCACCTCTGTCCTTTTCCATCCTCCTCACAGAGTCCAACCTCTTCCTTGCTGGTGGCTGAAGTCAGCAAAGCCATCTTGGGGGTGAAGTCCCCAGTGTCAGAACTAGGAGCATGTGCACATGCGTGCATGTGAATGCAGGTGTGTGCACATGCGTGCTCAGGCATGTGTGTGTATGTGTGTTGAGAGTAGGAGCTTGAGGTGGGTTGGGAAAGCCCTGTCACAACCACTCTGAGAGGCTGGGGTCCCAACACTTCCCGGCACTCCTGCACTGAGCCTCATGTCTGCCTCGGTCTTCTTCACCTTCTGAGAATAGGGCAAACATTGGCAACACAATGCTCCTGTCCACACACCCAACCCGCTGGCTCTGGACTCGGTCTTAGTGCCCCTGTCCTCAGTCCAGAGGGAAGACCCTCTCTGCCCACAGGTAGGAAAGACTCCTTTATCCTCCCATTCCTCCACACCTGCTTACCACCAGGGAATGGGAGAGGAGCCTTCCTGCCCCTGTCTTGCCCATTCCTCCTCCTAGTGACCTTCTGGGCATCTCTGCCCTGCCAGGGCCATTTCTTGGGACCATGCGGTCCCTGCACCGTGGGATGGAGAAATGAAGAAGCTCAGTGGGTGTCCAAAAACCCAACCCCAGCCTTGCAGAGCCAGAAGCTTGAGGACACTCAGCTTTGAAGGCATCCAGGGCTTGGGATCCATCCTGGGCAGTGGTCCATGCCTTAAGGAAAGAGTAGGGTCTTCGTCCTGGAGGGGACAATTGGGAGTGGATGCCTGAGTGCCTCTGGGATTTCCTTCTCAATTTCAGGATGTGTCTGTCCTCTGGTGGGCAAGATTTGCCATGCCCCCTGTGATCCTTGTCCCTACGTCTGAAGTATGAGCGGAACTTGCAGGGATGAGGAAGTTGGGGTGATGCTGTTACAAGTAAGGCAAAGGGAAAGCATCCTGGTGGGTGCTGATCAGGTGAGGCCTTTGAAAGCAGAGTTTTCTCTGGCCAGTGACAGAAAAGAAAGTCTAAGAGACATGCTGCCACCAGCCCGAAGGAAAGCAAGCATCCTGGTGCGGAACCATCTGCAGGGGCCCCTTGGAGGGGACATGAGGGGCTCCCAGGACCTCAGTGTGGCCCCAGGGGATGGCCAGCTACAACTGCATTGAAGGGAATTCTCCCAAAGCACTGAGCCTGAACTAAGACCCAGAATCCTAGAGCTATGCCAACGAACCTGAGTTTAATATTTTACCAATAAGACAGGGCAACCGTGGTTGGGGCTCTGTAATTTGGGGGCTGTCTTCAAATCAGCTCCTCACCCACAGTGTCTGCAAGTCTCATATAATCCTGAAAATCTCTTCGTGGCAGAATGAAATGGGCTTTTTTTTTTTTCCTTTTCTTTCTTGTGGGAGGAGAGTCTAATAATCTGAAAGACTCAGCATAACATTGCATTGTGTTAACTTTTTTTTTTTTTTTTGGTGACTCATTTTAAACAAATGGAAATCCTGAAAGGATTAATGAGTTCATATGTGTTTCATGTTTTGAGATACCCAGTAAGTAGGAGCAAATACTATTAAAATAAGAATTACACTGTCATTGCCTGTAAGGCTTATAACTATATATATTTTTACACCTTCAACATCCGACTTCCTGGGGGAATTCCAATTGAATCGTTGAAATAGCTTTCCAGTTGTAATCCAGGGAGCCTGGGAAAAGCAGGGGGGAATGCACTGCGGCCACAGGCCCCTGTGTCATCCCCTATGGCCCTACATGGCATCCTCCCCTTGCTCTGCTATTTCACAAGAGCACTTATGAATGTGTCTACTGAGAGAAAAGTGATCCCTGTGATTTTTAGTTATTTTCTTTTACAAGAGACTCGCTCCTTCCACTTATCAAAATGGAATAGTCATAGCTCATCTATGAGGATGTCCAACACGCACCCTGCCCTCGGCGGGGTCCTTCCTAGTTGAAGCTTGTCCCCCGCTTGGTGGACATCAGGCTCCTGATGCTCCTGCGAACGCCCCCAGCAGGTGTCAAATGGGAGGGGAGGGCGTCTCCTTCAGGGAGACCTCTGTCTCTGGCCCCAGCGTCCTTCTCAGCAATGGTACTAAATGGCAACTGTCAGAAGAAAACAGACATTAGAAACAACAAATACCCACCATTTGCTTCAACGTGGATGGAACTGGAGGGAATTATGCTGAGTGAAATAAGTCAATCGGAGAAGGACAAACATATGGTCTCATTCATTTGGGGAATATAAAAAATAGTGAAAGGGAATAAAGGAGAAAGGAGAGAAAATGAGTGGGAAATATCAGGAAGGGAGACAGAACATGAGAGACTCCTAAGTCTGGGAAATGAACAAGGAAGGGGTGGTAGAAAAGGAGGTGGGGGGTGGGGGTGACTGGGTAGCGGGCACTGAGGGGGGCACTTGACGGGATGAGCACTGGGTGTCATGGTATATGTTGGCAAATTGAACACCAATAAAAAAGATGAAGAAGAAGAAGAAGAAAACAGACATGCCACGTGGCCTAAAGAGGACAGAAGCAGCACAAACACAGTGACTCACTTTGGTGGAAAAAAAAGAAAAGAAACTCCTGCGTTCCTAACTGGATGGTGACTGCAAAGGAGCTGGTTCTTTTGCAAGCGACGGCGTGGGTGTTATCCCAGCCTGTGTGTTCACTTGGGTCCGCACATGTGGGTGGGGTGGCATTAATTCTGTAATGCCACTCAATCGGGTCCCCTTGACTTGCTGCCGGCCACACGCTCATTTCCTCTCGGGAGCTCATGCTCACAGGGGCTTGCCTGCGTGGTTTAGTAAGTGGTGTCGTGGGGATTTTACCGTCCAGAAAAATGTAGACGCTTTCAACTTCCAGACGTTTTTCTGCCTCTATCCGTCTTGGACAGACGTGTTCCATCCAGAATGTAGGGTGATACCACGCACTCTCTTTCTTGGCCAGGCACTTCTGAGCAAGCCACGCCCTTCCGAATTTCCATTCTAGTAAGCTGCGTTATCTCCATGCATCTCTGATGGCAATCAGACATGGTTTCCACACCAAGCATGACTTCAAGTCCTTCCTGTTTATTAATTAGACTTCAATTTGTTCTCAGTGCCAATTTTCAAACCTCCTACGTTCTTTACTCACCTTTTTTTTCTTTCCATCAATCAACTATTCCCCAGATGTAATTAAACGCCTATAAAATGTGCAGAACATTGTGTGATGTGCTAAGAGAGCCAGGTGAGGGGAGAGAAAGAGAGTGTGTGCTCCTGTCAAGTTAGGATATGGGGCATACCCACCAGCACAAGGCTGTTTTGGTAAATAGCTCCTCGACAAGAGAAAAGTAACGTGGTACATCTGATGGCAGGTGAAGTAAATCACCCATCGTATGACACCAGGAATCTACAAACAATGACTTTCTAAGAGATATCTCCAAAAGCCTAAAAATTTCCCGAACACAATAGGGAAGGTGATGAACAGAAATCTCTCTCATCAAGCCGCAGGGCAAACTCAGAAGACTGATCTTGTCTTTTAATCGGTTGATGTAAGCCAATTTATGAAGAAAGGATTGCACAACCTTTGCCACTGAAGACGCTGTCAGCCAACTGGCTGGTGTTGGCGGGGAGGGCAGCTGTGCCCAGAGATGGGCCCGGACACATCCTCCGCCAAGTGCTCATGCCCTGCACCCCAGAGACGGTTGGGCAATGCAGATGGGAGATACGCAGCCTTCCCCAGGATCACCCAGAACTCTGCCAGCCAGGCCCGTGGGAAAAGCTCAGGGGCCCACAGAGCATCACAGCCATTTGTTTTCTTAACTGTTTTTTGTGACTTCGCTTTTGCCAATAATGATGCCTACTTCAGACTCGTAGTTTGAGGAAAGCACAGAGGGGGTTGTTTCCATCCATTGTGAAAGAAAATTCTATAATGGATGAATTTGAGGTGGAATGTGTACCAATCCCAACAATGTATTCAAATTTTTGAAAAAAGGTAAATACTCTGTGCATTAATTGTGGTTAAATCCAGGAATTATTCACAGTAACAAGCCATAGCCTGAGATACCACAGACACCTAAAAGCTGTCTCACGATGTCCCATTCATTAAAAAAATAATTTGCTTACATAGTTATAAAAGCATCCTGTGTAGCCGAACCACTTTCATTTTCTGCCCTGTTCCTCTTTTACTTAACTCCTCCTCAACCCCAACAGAGGTGCGCATATGTGCAGACACACACCTGTTGACCGTCTGCCCACCTCTGCCCACCTGGGCCCCTCGGGAGCCACCCATGGGGATTGTGTGTCCCTGAGTCCTGGCACACATGACTGGTCCTGAGATATCCCAGGGCCCCAGCCGGACCGTGGTGAACCTTCCTAGGGACTTGACATTGAGAATCAGAGAGGCTGGCCCTACCTGGCTGTTCTCCTTAAACATTCGCTATGGACTTTGGAGCCGTGGTGATGTCCAGTTTTTCCCAGGGCTGCTGGAAATCGAGGATGAGAACTTGCACAGAACAGAGAGGCAGACCAGAGGATGCGATGCACTCAGAGGGAGACGAGAACCTGATGGCACACCGGCCCGTGGCTACAGGTTGCCTGAGTTTGCCACATCCTGAATTCTAAAGGACATGCAAGTTTCCTTCCATAAATTCTTCTTTCACTTTAAGCCAATTCAGATTTCTCTCACTTCTATCCACCGGAACCCTCGCAAAAACCACGAGAAGAAATCCAGCAGGATGTCCATAAGTGAATATTTCCACCTACTGGGATGAAGGTGGTGTTTATCTCTTTTACTCTCATGACAAGAGGCCTTCTTGAAGCTTTAATTTGTCTTATTCTCTCAGTTTTAAGAGACGTCAAGAAGAATAAAATCAGAAAAACAATCATTTTTCTAAAGAAAACAAAAGAGTAGCAGAGATTTCAAAGCCATTGAAAAATTAGCTTTGTAGTTTATATCTTATAACATTCATTATTTTTATCATAATTATTTTCCATCAAGTCACCAGACAAAACAATTAGTATTACACAGGACAGATAGCATTTACCTGAGAATATATAATTGAACAATTGCTTAGCAGACTCTCAAGCTTGAGGAGCCATCTACCCTAAACACAGGTTGTTACATAATGACACACCTGCTAATAGAAGCAAGAAGCTGGTGCTTTATGACCAAGCAACTTGAAAGAATGTTCTGGAAAGTCTTTGGCTGAAAGAACTGTTCTGTAGCCAGAGCTGCTCTTGCCTCTTTCGGTGCTTTTGTATGTTTTCTAGAGGTCAGCATCGTCCAGGGACCCAGTGGCTGACTCCTCCGGGGGGGTGTTCCAGGAGAATGTGATCTCCACGGCGGGACACATTGGCTATATGAACTCGAAAGGCAACAAGGTTACCTTCTTTTTCTCAGGTGTGTGAGTGGGAGAAACACGGTGCTCTGTGGATTCAGAGGTAAGAGTGCCATCTACTGAATTAAAGACTTCATTTCCGGCAGTCCCATAGCCAATCCTGAGAGACCTCCCAGGAGCCCCAGCTGGGAGGATGCTGGGGTGCGGCAGCAGAGAACAGATGCAGGACGGCCCGGGGCTGGGGTGAACGCCAGCCCCACAGGATTTGCAGCAGAAAGGCACATCCTCAAGAAGAGGGTTGTTATTTGTTGGGTCAAAAGATGGTTTGAGAAGATGCACAGATGCAGAGTTACCGAGGGTCACTTGGGAGAGTGCAATGCACGTGTGTAGTGGGAGGGCTTTTGTAGGCTTGGTGTGTCCAGGAGAGCCATGGAGGGTCCAGCCTGAGCACAAATGCACACAGTTCAGAGAGGACGAAGAAATCTTTCAAACAATCAGTCTATGGATACAGCTGGGGTTGGAGTGTCCTTGCTTTGCCCAGGATGTGCGTGTATGTGCATGTGTGTGCACGTGCATGTGTGTATGTGCACGTGGCCATAGCGGTGGGCTTTAATGTAATATTAGCCCTTACTTTCCCCATGAGCTTATCGCCAGTGATGATAATGTCCATCTGCCCCACATCACTACGGTGGAGATTAATTTGCTAATGTTTTAAAGAGCCTTTGAAGATGCTAAGTGTTATTATTATAATTGCTACTTAAAGTTCCTGAAGGAGCATAAACAGAGCCTGAACTCAGATTATTTCACTTTCATTTATGTTGTGGAACTACTCATCCTCTTTAATTTGTACAGCCACATAAAATTTAAAAATGGAAGGTCCTCCCCGAACAGACTGCATTGGATGAAGTACCTGCTGCCCTCCTGTTGGGCCGGGTGTTTGGACTTTGGGCTACTTTCCAGTGCATGTCCACAGTCGGAGGGTTCTGGATGGTCATGAACACAATAATCTATTGTAAACCTCCCTGGTTTTCTGGGGAGTTAGAATCAAGCTAACAGCTTAGAAGAAATTGGACCAAAATAAGACGCGTAATATTGGAGAGGTTGCCCAAAATTACAAGTGGAAAAATCCCTGCTCTTGGATGTGTTCGGAAGACTTGAGAGTCAAGTGGTCACTTGTCTTGGGTGAAGGTGCCGGCATGGAGCCTCCCCACACTCGTGGATTACTTCCTTCTGCAGTAAACCTCCGGGAGAAAGATATTGCCCTCGTGCTTCCAACATGGGACTCTTTGGTCAAGGTAACCAAGGTGTCTGCAGTCCCTGGGGACCCTGTGACACAGTCATCGAGTCACATATGGGCACCTCTTAATCCCAGGGCAGCTTCTTCCTTCCTTCCTTCCCTCACTCAACATGTAATTAGTGAGTCACCAGTCAGTTGCTGGGTTGCACAGAGACTACGTGAAGAGCCCTGGTCAGAGAAGCTGGCATTCCAACTGAGACACAGACACTTTAGGACTGGTAGGAAATTAATTAATGTCATTAATTAATGACAAGTACAATAACTTTAAATGAGAAAGACTGGGTATTTTGAAAGCATAAGCCAGGATAACATGACCTAGTGTGGGGTTAGGAAGTCTTCCTGGAGGAAAGCTTTATGTTATGGGGAAGGATATATGGTTCCAGGCAGAGGGGACAGTTTGTGCGAAGGCCCTGAGGTCATAATGAAAGCAAGAGCCCACAGAACTGTGAGTGAACCTGCCCGGACAGAAGATATGAAATGAGGTTGGGATTTAGCCAGGGGCAGATCAAAGCCCTACAGTTCAGGGTGAAGATTGTTTATCCAACCAACAAAGAAGTCACAACAAGCTTTTAAGCTGGAATAATAAGATCCGATGAGTGTCCGGAGGAGGGCAGAGTAAGGACACGGTGGAAGGGGCTTGGGTTATTGAAGGTGCATAGGAGAATTTGGGAACTTGAAACAGGTAAAACTGCCAGGGCTGTTCCATGACTGGGGGGAAACTGAGTTTGTCTGAGGAGAAACAGAAGGAGCAGGTGTTTGAGGCTTCACCCGTGCACCCTTGTGCAAGCTCTCTCTGCATTTCTATTCCTGAAGTTACTTTTCTTCCCCAATATCACAAGCAGTACATAAACACACTGGTTTTATACAAAGCTGGGTTGCCCTCACAGACAGAAAAGAGTGAGTCTCGGTACTGCCTCGCCTTCGTACGCCGGTCTATGCAGGAATGTGTTTGGGACCAAAGGCAGCTCATCTCCCTGGTGTCAGTAATGACACTGCCTGACGCTATGCCCTCCAGTCAGGATGCTGCGTGGGACCCTATCATCTCCTTTCATTTGGTTGCTTAGGATCCCCCAGAATGTGTGGCCACCACAGTGGGCAGCCTCTAGCCATTGCAGGGAGTGTGTGTGTGTGTGTGTGTGTGTATGTGAACATGGGAGTGTGTGTGTGTGCATGTCAATATGGGACAGTGTGTGTGTGTGTGTGTGTACATATGAGCGTGGGAGAGTGTGTGCATGTGAACATGGGAGAGTGTGCATGCATGCACGTGAGTGTGGGAGAGTGTGCAAGTGAACACAGGAGTGTGTGCATGTGTGGGAGTGTGGGAGTGTGTGCATGTGAACACAGAAAGTATGTGTGCATGCGAGTGTGGGAGAGTGTGTATATATGAACACGGAGAGTGTGTGTGCATGCATGTGAGTGTGGGGGAGTGTGTGTACACATATGTGAGTATGGGAGACCATGTCTGTGCACACACCGGAGTGTGGGAGAGAGTGTGTGTGTGCATGAGCTCCAGGGTCCAGCCCCACTGGAGGCGGCTCCTGCTCCTCCTGCACTAGCTGGCGGCCCGCGCCCAGGGCTGGGATGTAGCTCAGCACCACCAGTACAGGGCCACGTGCACACTGGTACTTGGACCTCAGATCCCATTGCTGGGCCAAAGATGAGCATTTTGAAGCTGGTACTGTCAGAGCAAATTCCAAAAAGTCTTTACCACTTTCCTGTTTCACCAAAAATGTGCAAAAAACCCATTTCCCTAAAATCTTGTCAACATGTCAACATTATACATATTTTTAAGAACCTCATCAATCTGAAGGGTGTGGAAAATACAGATGTAGACGTGTTAGTTTACATTTTCCTGATCCTAATGAAGCCAAGCATTTCCTGCTATGTTTATTAGTTATTTGTGACTCTCTCGATCATGTCCTTGTTGCTTTTCTTTTGGATCGTTTCCCTCCTGCTACTAATATGCCTAATTCTTCATGGATTATGGTTATCTCTCTCCTTTGCAGACATACTGCAAATATTTTCTTGCAAATGACTCCCTGTATTTCAGCTGTGTTTGTGATGTATTTGTCCACTCAGAGGCTTTCAGTTTCTTTTTTTCACTTTCAAATCAAACGTGACTGTCTTTTCTTCTTGATTTCTGGGGTTTGTGTTTTGCTAAGAAAGCCCTCATTAAAATTACGAAAACAATCCTTTCTATTTTCTCCGCTTACATTCTGCATGTAATTGTGTGTACACGTCACAGAGATTAATCCAGGTGTGATGGGAGGTAAGAGCTTCCTTACTGCTGTTGTTTCTGTCCTCAGAGAGGCGGCTTACATGGTCCATCCTTCCACTGGTGACCATAACACCACCTTTGGTTTGCTTGGTGTTTGTGCTCATCTGTCCAGTGATTTACACACTCTTTGAATCAGCAAATATTTATGGAGCACATCCAGGCTCTGCCCCAACTGCTGGGCTGGAGATACGGTAGCCGTTGAGGTGTGCACGTCTCTGCCCTCCTGGTGCTTGAGGCCTGTTCTGATGACCAAACAAACAGCTCAGCCTCTGACTATGTGAGAAGATGGGTGAAGGCCCATGCTAGGAACACAAGGAGACCCTGAGTCACAGACAAGGGAGTGAGCTGGAGGTCCATGGGAGAGAACAGGTAGGTGCTATGATGTCTTGTTGGGGGCGATGAGCTGCCCTGGGGGTCAGCAAACCCTCTGCATGGGAGAGTCCAGGACACACCATGTCCAACTGTAGGTTGTGTTGCTGCACGCAGGCGCCCTCTGTCTCCAAACCCTCCTGGAGGCCGGCAGTCCCTGAGCACCCTGGGGAACTGAGGGTGCCTGCACATTGTGCCGGGCCAGCGGGAGATGGGCTGGGGGACATGGTGCTGGAGTTGGGCGCAGGTACCAGGAGTGTTGCAGGCACGTCCCCCTGCCGACTGGCTTCAAGCTGGCAGAGTGTGGTCAACAATGCTCTATGTCACCCTGCGTGACCTCAGACTGTGGCAGCCAGCCTCCGCAGTGGGGTGCCCTTGCAGTCACTCTTCGAAGGGCCCTCCCTCAGGTCCAGGGACCATGGCTGGGGCCTGGCACAGCTTTTCCTCTGGAAGAGGCTAGGATGTCACAGCCGAGACAGTGCTGAGGCCTGAACAGGCATGGTCGCCTACACTGTCTTTGAGTCCCGCCACATGGGAAGGGACTGCCGAGCACCCCTCTTCCCTGCATGGTATCCCACTCTGTCGCGGTCCCTGATGTCCCCTGCAGTCCCATGTCTGCACTCCACAGGGCCAGGTGCCCTGGGAAGTCGGCTCTGGGTGACTGCCTCCTGGCAACGTTGCACCAAGACTTTACGTGTGTCCCCTTGTTTTCCGGTGTGTGTGTGTGGGGGGGTGCGGGTGTGTGTGATTTGATTTTCTCCTTTACCCCAGCGGCCTGCATATTCCAGAGGACAGGACCCCAGCCTGGCCAGGTGGGATTTTCGGCATCGGAGACGGTCGGTCAGACGTCTCCCTAGTGTGTAATCCCCCCGGATGAAAAAGCGGCTGGGTGCGAGGAGGGCTTTAGACAGTGATTTCAGAATCCAGGTCTTTTTTAAGTCCTTATCCGTGTGTGTCTGTCTGTCCACCTGGCCACCATCTGTCCCCCAGCTGCCAAAAGCACACGGGAGCTGTGGTGAGCTCAGGACCTAACGGGCAGGCAGGGATGTGGACTGGCCGCGGATCCGAGTACACACAGGTGTGCGGGAACCCCTGGAGACCCTGCCAGACAGACCAGGGTGTGGGGAAGCTTCCAGAGGCCCCACTGGAGTCTCCATCACAGCACTCAGGGTGGGCGGGAGTCTCCCTGCTGCTCTTTGGGACTCGGGCATCTGAGTGACCAGAGTTCTGCACTAGGAAGCTCCATGGCACCACCCCCTCACCCCCCGCTGTCCTGGCTGCGCCCTGAGGCTCAGCACTGGCCCCACGGTCACGGTCACGCTCACACATGGGGGCCGCAAGCTCTTCCTGGCTGTTCTGTCTGGGCCCAGGGGGAAGCTCTGACCTCTTTCTGGGTCTGCTCATTCCTCTCCCAGGAATGGGAGGAAAGTCTCAAATGCCCACATGGTTATTGAACCAACGGGGAGGCAGCAATAGGAGCAGAAGACGAGGCCTTGTCCCCGTCATATGGGTCCTGCACCCGCCCCTGGTGCGCCCTCCACTCCCGCTCCTGGGGGGCCGGCTGCCACCACTGATGCCCACCAAGATGCCGGCCGCGAGGATGCCTGGGCGGCCCTGGCCACCTGCCCGAGGCCCTCCTGGTCAGGATTGGGGGTTGGCGCTCACAGAAGTGTGCTCAAGAGAGTCAAGAAAGCTTGGTGCCGGGGAGGCCGGCCGTGGGGAGGCATCCCGGCCAGGGGCCCAAGGAGGCCATGGCCCACTCCTGCCCTGAGCGCTGGCTTCTCGGCTCCTTCTCCCTGGGCCTGTAAGGCACGTGGACAGAAGCTGTCAAACTCTAAATGTGAATCTTCATTCCTCATGTCTTAAACATTGGAGGAGAGTTGACAAGACATGGGGCTCAGGCATGAAGCGGAGGCAGTTCCTGCAAGAGCTAGGCCTCCAGACGGCAGAGCCCTGGGTCCAGGTCCCCGGGGCGGAGACCCACACAGGCCTGGTGTGCTGCCTGGGCCTCCTCTGGCTTCCTCGGGGTCCTCCACAGCGGGTTTTTGTGTGGTGGCGAAGGGGAGGCCCCGCAAAGTGGCTCTGGCCTGTGGGGACCACGGGGCCAGAACAAAGGAGCCAGACTCTGTGGCCTGGGATCCTCAGGCAGAGCCAGAGCCCCCTGGGAGAAGCCAGCTTCCTCTGGTGGCTGCAGGCGGAGGCCACCATCACCAGAGTGGGTCTGGGGATGTGGGACCTGGTAAACAGCCCATCTGCTGGGGCTGCACATACACTTGCTGCCACCTCTGACGTGGCCTCAGTGGACCCTCTGGCTCTGGGGCCATGACACGTCAGCATGACAGCAGGATGGTCGTCCATGGGACTTCATCCTCCAGCCTGGGCCTGCTCCTCCTGAGGCTCTGGGGCCCCAGTGCCCCTGACGCTTTGTTGCACATTCGTCCACCTGGCTGCCGTGCAAAACGCTCCCGGCTGATGGCATTAAACACAGGGTGGTTGGCTCTCAGTTCTGGAGCTGGAGGTCCCAAATCAAGGTGTCGGCAGGTTTGGTTCCTGTGGGGCCTCTCTCCTTGGGGTAGAGATGCCCTGTTCTCCCTGTGTCCTTGAGTGGGCGTCCCATGTGTCTGTCTGTGTCCTCATCGCCTCTTCTTGTGAGGATAGCAGCCCTACTGGATTACAGTCCACCCCAACCCATCCATTTTAAGCTAATCGTGCCTTTAAAAGGCCCCGTCTCCAAATACCATCACATTCCGTGGCCCTGGGGGGACCCAGCATACAGCACTCAGCCCACCGCAATGCAGAGCTGCCATGGCAGGAAGGGTGGCACAGCAGACTGAGAGCAGCTGTAATTTTATTACCCATTAGCAGCAGAATGTGACAGATTCTAAGTTATTCCTCCAGGTAAGGGATCTAAATAAGAAATAGAGATAATTTTTTGCATCACCAAACTCTCATTACATTCTCTTTGATGTTTTATTGCTAAGTTCTTTCTTGCATGGTGATATTCTGATTTAAGAAGGGCTAGCGCTATTGCAGCCAAGAATATATCCAAGCTGTGATAAATATGTTGGCTAATATTTTCCTTCCCAAATTATTTTGGTGATAATTGATGTGTGTATTTTATAGTTCACTGAATCCTCAGCCAAAGGAAGGCTCACGAGGAAATACGGCGCCGAAATATCTAGAATGGTCAAACTTTCATCCTTGGTAAAGTATGAGGGTCATCGCAAACTTTCCAGAAGCAAATATGAGCTTCAGCTCTCCTATCTTTGATTCAGTGGCTCAGGGGCCTATAAAAATATGCAAACCAGTTATGAGCGAAATAATTTGCTAAGTAAATTATGAACTAATAAAACATCTTTCCCCCCAATAATCTACTGTCTATCTGAAACATCTTAACACAGAAGCAAATAAAATCTCAGGGTTGCAAAAAGTGATAAAAATCATGGAGACGCATGTGCAGAACTATCTTGGAAAACGTCTGCCGTGTTGGAGATGAGGTAGGACGGGACATGAAGGTTGGAAAGAATGCGTGTTCATCGTAAGGAATCTCTGCAGCTGACTGGGTTCTCCCCTACCACTCAACCCTTCTTTGGGGAGTCTGCTGATGAGTCTAATTAGCTCATTTTTAGAAACTCGTCACCTGTAAGCTCGCAAACAGAAAAGTACATTCTACTTGTTTGGGGGAAGGGAAATTTAAACAGTCTGAAGCTTCTCTGAGTCTTCTTTTCTCCTGAAATGTGGCGGAGAGTGTGTGGCCGAGATTGCTTAGACGGCAGCCCGCTGAGCGAACCTGTGCCTCTGGGGTGCTGCCCGGGGGACGGGGGTGTCTTGTGGGCCTGAGGGCGGCTGAGCTCTGGGGAACACTCTCCACGGCAAAGGGTAGAGGCCAGAGGCAGCAGGCCTCCGCTCAGCAGTCCCTCCTGGGGTTTCATTCCCAGAGATGCCCTGGTGGGATTTGCACCAGACGGTAACTTAACTTCTCTGAGAGGCAAACCAAAGAGTGTTGCAAAAGCAGGGTTGGGGGAATTCTGATTTGACATACAATGTATCGTAGTTTCTACATACAACATTGGTTACCATCAAATACTTCTGATAGTTGATTGATCTTTCCCCCCCAATTATGATTTTTTTAAAGGGAAAAAGACCTTGAGCCTCACATCCCCACAATATTCACCACTCCCACCCCGGTTGCCACCACCATATGATCCTAGAACCACCGCAACAGCCTCCTTCCAGAGCCCCCAGCCCTGCTGCGTCTCCCCAACCCCTAATCCTCTCCACTCGGCTGCCAGAGTGAGTTTTTAGAAGCGTATTTATTGAGGTATGGTGTGTATACAGTGAAACCACCCATCCTAAGTGCACAGTTTGACGAGCTGTGACACACGTATGTTGCCATGTAACAAACAACACAAGAAAGGTTGAGGCTGTTTCCATCAGCCCGCAAACTGCCTCATGCCCCTTTCCCACCAATCCATTCCCCTGCCCCTGACAATCACTGACCTACTTCTGTCGCCCTGAGTTTGCCTTTTCTAGAATTTTGCATACGGCGCGCGGTGTTCTCATGTCTGACTTCCTTCGTGTAATGAGCATAATGCTGCTGAGACTCACCCATGTGGTGGCGTGTGTCAGGGGTTGATCCCTTTGTATTACCAAGCAGTATTCCATTGTGTAAATTTGTCACGATTTGTTTTTCTATTCACCAGATGATAGACATTTGGGTTGTTTCCAATGTTTAGCTATTAAGCATAGAACTGCTGTAAATACCCGTGTTCAGGTCTTTGTGTGGACATGTCTTCGTTTCCCTTAGGTGACGACTCAGGAGTGGGGTTCCTGACTCATATGGTGAGTGTGTGTTTAACGCCCCAAGAACCTGCTGAACAGAGCCCAAAGTGGCCGTAGCTACTGTCTTCCCACCAGCAACGAATGGACGTCCCAACTCCTTCCCGATGTCACCAGGGTCAGACATTATTAGACTTCAACATGTTTGGACATCCTGAGAGTGACTTTTGTCCCCATTTCTCTGATGACTACGGAAAGCTTCCCCTCGCTAACTGCACATGCATCTCTCATGTTTACGGTAAAGTATATATATTCCCATTTCACTTTTACTGAATCATCTTATTATTCAGTTGTAAGAATTCTTTATATTTTTAGGAGGCACAATCTTTACATGTTTTGTAAATATTTTCTCCTATTCTGAGGTGTTATTTTTTTCCCATTTTTTCTAAAAATATCTTCAAAAGAACAAATTCCTTAAATCTTAACAAAGTCTAATTGATGGTGTTTTATTGGGCTTCTCATGTCCTCTCTAAGAATCCTGAGTAGCTCAAGGTCATAAGATATATAGAGATTTATGGTTCTAGCTGCTATGGTTAAATCTCTGGTCTGAGTGAATTTTTGAGTATGGTGTGAAGCAAGGATTCAAATCTGTTTTGTTTTTTTATTTGCATGTGAATACCCGACTGTTCTGGCAGCATTTGTTGGAAAGGAGATCCTTTCTGCATTGAACTGCCTTGGTGTCTTTGTTGAAAATCAATTGACTGTGTACATATTGAGTCTATTTCTGGATTCCTGGATATATTCCATTGATCTTTATGCTAATGCCACACTTCCTTGATTATTATAGCTTTACAGAAATCTTGAGTAATGTAGAAGTCCTATATTTTTTTCCTTCTCAGAATGGAGTTAGATATTGTAAGTCATTGTATTTCCATATAAGGTTTTTAATGATTTTGTTAAATTTACTCCTAAGTATTTCATGTATTTTTATGGTGTTGTAAAGAGTACTTTTTAAAATTTCAAATGTCTAATTAATTATAGCCTGCATCTAAAAATGCAGTAGATTTTTATATACTGCCTTTGGCCAGTGATATTTTTATTAGTTGTTTATTCATTTGCTGCACATGATGTCTGCAGTAGCTTTATCTGTTATTGCCAAAAATTTGGAAGTAACCAAGATGCCCTACAGTGGGTAAATGGATAAATGGTAGTATGTATGTACAATGGGCTGTTATTTATTGCAATAAAATAATGCATTCATTTACACTGAAATATAAATACATTGTGATAATGGTAAAAAGGAATGAGAGTGATCAAAACAGGAAACTTAAAGGTAAAAGAAACCACCTTGAAGAGGCTCCATACTGTATGATTCCAACTCTGTGACATTCTGGAGAAGGCAAAACCAAGGAGACGGTAGGAAGATCAGTGGTTGCTCCAGGTTGGCACGGAAGGAAGGGTAAATTGGTGGAGCACAGAGCGTTTTTAGGGCAATTAATCTATTCTGTGTAGTACCGTAATGGTGCATACAGGTCATTATGCATTTGTTCAAATGCACAGAATCTACGATGTCAAGAATGAATTCTAAATGAACGATGGATTTCCAGGGGCGCCCCAGTGACTCAGTTGGTGAAGCATCTGTCTTCAGCGCAGGTCATGATCTCAGGGTTCTGGGATCAAGTGCCGCATCAGGCTCCCTGCTCAGAAAGGAGTCTGCTTCTCCCTGTCCTCACCGCTCATGCTCTCTCTCACTATCTCTGCTGTTATCTTTGACTCACTCTCTCAAATAAATAAAATATTTTTTTAAATTCTGTAAAAAATATAAACAAATAAATTATGGACTTTAGTTAATAATAATATACTGGTACCTGTTCTTCTACTCTAATAAATGTACCACAATAGTGCAAGATAATAGCAGGGAAAATGTGTGCATGGGAGGAGCTGTACACAGGAACTCTGTATTTTCTACACAATTATTCTGTAAGCCTAAAACTGCTCTAAAAAGAGTCCATTATGTGAAATAAAAATAAAAACTATGCTTTCTTGAGATTGCAGGTTTCTACGGCCATTATTTCCCCTAATCGAGTCAGAAAAATCCTGCAAGCGTCCCTCCCTGGCTTTAAGGCTATGACATCTGCTGACATCTATCACTCACTTACAGGGAGCTGGATGCTGGCAACACGGTAGGACACAGAATGGGCCAGGGACCAGCCCCCATGAGGGACACTCTGCAGGAAGACAAATACATAAACCAGTCATTAGAATAAGGTCAGACAGTGATAATCAGGGAGAAGGAAATTAACAATAAAAGAGGTCATAGAATGGAAAGTGGTGGGATGGTACATGGGGGTCAGGGTAAGGTGGGGGATCCCTAGGGCCTCCCTGGGAAGCTGGTTTCAGAACTGAGCCTTGAATTTCAAGAAGGAAGATCATGGGGACACGCATCAGGCAGGCCAGACAGCAAGCTCACGGCCTGCAAGGGACAGCATATTTGGAATATTGAGGCTTCAAAACGACCACCAGTGTTGCAGAGCACAGGGCCCCAAGTAGAGAAAGGCAGGAGATGAGGCCGACGCTGTGGGCCAGCACTGGGTTCCCAGGGATGCTTGCTTCTTTTTGTTCAGGGAAGCTTCTGAAAGATAAGTCTTAGTAGCTCATTCTGTAAATTGCTTCACGTTTTCTCCATATGTGATCAAGGCATCTGTGAGTGAAGACATTTTTCTTCTTACCTTCCAATCCATACGTCTTGTTCCTTCTCTATCCCTAGTTTGCTGAGAGTTTTTGTTACAAATGGATATCAGATTTTGTCAAATGCTTTTTCTGCATCTACTGATATGAGTGTATGATTCTATTGTTATTTTAATCTAACAAGGTTTTGAAATGTTAAACCAATTTAGTGTTCTTGGGCTGTATCGCACTCGGTCAGGACATGTCATCTTCCTTTATAAACTGCTGAGTCTGATTCACTAACATCTGCATGAGGAACTTTACGACCTCATGTATGGCGTGTGGTTTCCCGATAAGGCCTCTGTCCACTTTTCTTACACGTATGCTCCAGGCCTTACATGTATTTTCCATGAGTGTCTTCAGGAATCTCTGCAGAGCTGGGGTGACCACGTCTCAGTGTTTGATAGCAACCCCAGGAAATTGTCCAACCTGGGAGCTTCCCCTGGTGAGAAGGTGTTAAGTGTGAGTCAGTGTCTGTAACAGACATGGGCCGATGCACAAGTTTCTTCTTTAGTGAAACCCAGTAGTTTTTCATTGTGTAAGGGCTTTGCCTGTTTCACCCCAGTTGTGGAATTCATTGTTAGGAAGCTGTTCATAAATGCCCTTGTGTTCCTTGCCATGTCTGTAGACCATGCACCAAGTCCCCTCTCATCCTGACTCCAGGCTAAGGGTGCTGGGAAAGCCCCAGGCCCAAGACTTGGGGTCACAGCATCTCCCAGCTTCCTCCTGTAAATGTCTCCTGGGGCCACGCTTTCCATTTCCAAGCATTGCAGAGGGCAAGTAGCTTTTCCTTGAAGTCACCTTTCTGCTGCAGGAACCCGCACACTTCCCTCTGTCTCTGTAGGCCCAGGAAGCAGGAACTGCACATGGAAATCACCAGCAGACAAAGGCCTGTAAAGTGGCCAGCTCTGAGCATGGCACCTGGAGCACGTCAGGGGCTCGGGAAATGCTCCCTGGGTGAGGGATGGAAAGGGACCTAGCAGATGGACACTGACTCGGGACAGAGCCGATGTTCACCCTGGGACCAGAGAGTTCAGGGACCTTCCCACTGTCATCTGGCCTTTGGTGCTCCTTCCTCACTATCAGAATCCTCTGTTCTTGTGTTCACAGGATATACTCTTCTTGGCTGCTCACAGTAGGGGCCACATTGCGAGTCATCACATTGCTCCAAGAGCTCCAATAAACGTCACCAGACGAGGTGGGAAACATCTCAATGCTAAAAGCAAAACAAAAACACAGAAAACCCTTGCTCCCCAGTGGTTTTCTTCACATCTCTGTAATGGGACTGTTAGAGGGAAATGTATTTCTCCAGGAGCAGAGTTGCCACACGGGATCCACTGGCTAATGTATAAAGTTTTCAACTTATCACTGGTGGGGAAATAGCCATAACTGTTGAGAGGCTGAACAGATTTATTTTTGAAAATTTGTTTTAATGAACAATAGTAACACCCTCTGGGGACGTTGGCTCCTTGTTGAATCATTCTATACTTGAGCTGTGCTTCTTCATGTGAATCTCTCTCTCTGGATGCTTGAAAAAACTGCGAGGTGGGTATGGCTTTTATCTCCATTGAACAAACAAAGCAAAACAAAATCCAAACCAGGCACTCGGAGAGATTGGTGCAGATGTCACAGTGGGTCATTGGAGGATTGGGGTGTGAGCCAGCACCGTGCTGATGCCTAGAGCTGGTCC
Organism: Vulpes lagopus; assembly: GCF_018345385.1. Classification (NCBI taxonomy): domain Eukaryota; kingdom Metazoa; phylum Chordata; class Mammalia; order Carnivora; family Canidae; genus Vulpes; species Vulpes lagopus. The sequence continues at coordinate 32,764,100 of NC_054840.1, read as the reverse complement.
TCACTGCGGTGCCCCGACGCCTTGCTGGAGCAGTTAGGGGTGATCTGTTACTATCGCAACTGTTTAATTAAATGTGCCTGTTTTAAAATGCTTGAAATGTTTGTCTTGTGATTCTAATGGGGTGGGGGGATTATTGGGTGGGCTACCGGGAGAGTTGTCTGGAAAAGGTTCAGGGAGGTGGGATGCTTGCAAATGAGGTGGAGCTACTCTCATCCCAGGTCCGTTTCCTCTGAGGCCCCTTCTTTCCAGGCCGGCCGGCCCTGCCAGGAGATACCTTGAGGGGAGATGTGGCAGGGATGGTGAAGAAGAGGAGCACACATGGTGATGGCAGTGGAGGGATTTTAATGCCTGTGTTACAAGCAATTAGTATATCTCCGAATGAGGAGCCTGTTGCTAGTCTTAGTGCTGTGCTATTCATTTGTCTCTTTTGCTTCCTAAAATAAAGCACCAGTGATTGGGAGTAAATTTAAATGTGTTTTGGCTTCCTGGTGTGTTTTAATTTCCCGTGCATTGCTTCTGACGGTGGGCCTCACGGACTGACAGGGCCTTGCCAGTAGCTTTGGATTTCATCGCATGCCTGAGAGTGGGAAAAGTGAAAAATCCCTACACACAGGAGACAAAACAAAACAGAAAGTCAATTCACAAAAATAAGAACTCCCAGACTGGTCTGTGGCCCACTGTTAGGCTGGTTGAGGTCCCTTGAGGTCTCGGTCGCAGGGACAGGTGCGCAAGTGTGTCCTGTGGAAGAGTGGCTGCAGTTCTCTCTCTGAGGAGGCTTGTTTTGTTTCTGCAGAGACAGCCATTCTGTGGCGCTGTGGCTGCCCTGACCCCCGGTCTGGATTGTGACCTGAAATCCCGGACTTGCGTGGGATGGGGTGAGCCTGGGCCTCAGGAGAGGTATCCCCAGCACCAAGGCCAGTGCTGAGTCCCGATGAGTGTCCTCTGAGACCTGGGCCAGCCCCTTGCCCCAAGCCTGGCACGTCTCCGACTGACCTCCAGATGTGCCTAGGTTTTAGATCCTCCGCACCTCAGAAGTCTGACCCCTGGATATGCAAGAAATGACTTATTATAAAGTGACACAGTGAATGGCCCCTCCAAGCTGGCCAGCATCAGAGCAGCACCAACAGGCCGAAACTCCTAGCGTTTTCTGTAAGTGGTGGTGACAATCCCAGGGAACCCAGCACACTGATGCCCAGAAGCTGCCCCATGGTGTAAATTCCACGGGGTTTCACCCACAGGGCGGACTGGGGTTAGACACTGTCCCATCCAGCTGGGCCTGCATCTGTCTGCCCGCCCTGAACCCTGGCGCCCCTGGTGTCCCCCCACGACGGCCCTGCCCAGGCTACCTCGCCCACTCGTCTCTGGCCCATCACCACCATGCATGGCAGATACCTGGGCAGGTGCTGGCAGGAGACAGGAGCGTGGGAGGAAGGATGTGCCAGGACATCTCTCCTTCTCTTCTCTGCTTGGGCGGTACCTCCCTGCCCGTCATCACAGTCTGGGGTCCACGCCCCCTTGCTCCGAGGTCCTTGTTTCCAGATTCCTCCACCCCATCAGCCCTGGGCTCTGGCAACATGATCTTCCTCCCAGGGAAAGTAACCAGATGGCTGTTACTAAATGCTGGGTGTGTAGCCAGTTGACTCTCCTGTCTTCCCTCCATCTTCGCAGTGACCCTCACCCCCACCGACTGGCTTGGGTGCTGTTACCTCAGCCAGGCTGAGACCCATATAAGTTTGCAGACAACCCGCTCCATTTAGAGTCTATAATTTGGATCCATAATGATTAAATATTCATAGGGAGATTAGCTAGAGCCAGAGGAAAGGGAAGGTCAGTTCTGTCAACTGCTCGAAGCCTTTGTTTGCTTTTTAATCTCTCCATAAATGGGCATATCAGTCTGCTTGCGGAGGGCCCCAAATCCAATTATTTCACAAGTAGACACAGAGCGTGGTGGGGCTGGTGCTCAAGTGCTGGGTGGGAAGGTACACGTGTCTGCGATGGTCTCATCCAGCACGCCGCTGCCCACACCCACAGAGGGGCCAGCGTGCTGACATGCCCCAGAGGGGGTGCCACGGCTGTTGCAAAGGGCCACATGTGCCAGCTGAATGAGAAGGCCACCCAGGCCCGATGGTGCACAGCTGCGCCCCGAGGGCCAGAGGTGCCAGGGGCCCCTCATACCCGAGCCGACGCCCGGGCTTCTGCGGCCAGTAGGAACATTATGGGGGACATGTGGCATGATTGGAATTTGGACAATGGCAATATGACACTAGACATAAAGCAAGGATTCACTCAGAAGGTTTAAATTGGAGTCTTGGAAAAGAGGAATTATGAACTCAATACTGTACTTTTCACTGGAATTTGAATGCTTTGTTATCTACCAAGGCAGCTATTTTGACTTTCAAGTAAGGAAATAAGCATCTTGATGGTGTATTTATTAAATTTTTAAAATCCCATATTTGCTTTAGCAGTGAGATTAAAGAAATGCTAAGGAAAATAGAGAACAACGTGCTTTGTCTGTGGTGTAAGGCCTGGGTCCTTGGACTGGCCCATGTCTCGTGCCACCCCGACATGTCAGTAATGGAATAGCAGGACATTGACATCCGTGATCAGCAGTGATGCCCCTTCCTGCAAGGATACAACCACGGATATAACCACACATGCCACAAATTAAACATCCCGTGTTCACATTAACAGAAGGACTCTCAACATTTTAATGCTTACAAAACATGAAAATGTTTGAATCTTATATACTAGAGTGGTCCGTTCTTAGCATCATTGAATGAGCAAATATGCAACAGCGATGCCTTTATTAAGTTTGGAGAACCACGTGCATGTGTTTGAAGAGGCGATCACATCCTGCACGTGCCCCGAGCTTCATGCCCTTCGTCCCGACTGCGTGCTGGCCATGTGTACCCCTTCCCTCAGATCTGCTCTTCCTCCCTTCCTTCCCTCCACTGAGCCCCGGGCACCCACCAGGGCAGCACGCCACGAGCAGCAAGAAGCAGAGAAAAATATCGCCTGCCCGCAGGTGTCTTCTTCCTCTTGTGTGACAGTCCAATGGCCTTCCAGCCTTCCCCTCACCTTACGTGCAAAATCTCAGCAACAACCCAGTTCGTACACTCACCCACACCCTTGGTCCTCCATGATCTTCTGCTCCAGGGGCCTTGGCCCTCGGGATCCTCAACACTCAGTCTCATTGGAAAGCTTGCAACTGTTCTAAACGACCCCTCACCCCCAGGTGGGCAGGTGCTGGGAGAGCGGCCACGGTGCTGGCCCCAGTCAAGGCACAGGGACTGAGTCTGAGAACCCTCCGCACCCACTGCTGGCTTCATGTGGGCCGACGCTTTGGTCGTTGCTGACTTCAGGTTCCTGGACAGACCGCTGCCGCAGGACCATGGTGCTCTCTGCTCCTGCAGGCAACCGTCAAGCAAAACCAACATTCCGATTGATTTAGTCTCACCAGGCAGCATTACAGCAGGTTTGCATTTCTTAATCGTAGATATCTCCTCTTGGCTAAGCACGGGCCCTTGTGTGACTTCCCTCTTTGCTGAAATTTAATTCCATTCAACAAATATGTACAACCATGTGCTGCTTATAGTCTGCCCTGATGTAAGCAAGGGGGTTGGGAGCGTTGCCCTTCAGAAAGGTGCAGAGGCAAAAGGACAGGTTACAGGTTGGCAGTGCAGGAAGGGGCTGGTGGGACATGAGTCCAGGTGGCAGGGAAATAGTGCTGATAGCACACTGTGTACATGTGATCTGCAGTAACAAGCTGTTTACAAACTAGAGGCCAAGAAGGCTGGTGCTACAGTTCCAGCCTGGGTCTGAAGGCCTAAGACCACGGGAACCACTGGTGAGAGCTGGTCCAGGGTCGGGGGAAGCCGGCTGTCCTGCTGAGGAAATCTGGCAGAGAGGGGGCATCCCCCCTTCCCCTGCTTCTTGTCCTATTCTGCACTTCCTCATCAGAGAGGGCAGTCTGCTTTACTGAGTCTACTGATTCAAAGGTTCACCTCACCCTGAAAGAGCCTCACAGACACACCCTGGATAGTGTTTGACAAAATACCTAGGGTGCCTGTGGCCCTAGCTGGCATGTAGGCTCGACCAGCACAGGTGGAGAGGCCCTGGTGGGTATGGTTGGCTCTCCATCTCCCTCAGTGGGCCAAAAGTGATGCGATCCTTACAGGCTTCCAGAAAATGGGGTAAGATCCCTCTCTGAGATCTCCGGGTTGGTAAATAAGACTCTGTCTTCCAACTTCACCCACGGCACCCCCAGGCTCAAACTGTGAAGTCCCACTCTGGATATAACCATGCTGAGACTGGGGAGCAGGTCCATGGGGTGCCAGAGGCCTAGTCTTGTCCCCAGTCACCCCTGGGGAGGCATATGGCCCCAAATGCTTCTCAGATATTGGTGAGAAGAGAAAAGACGGCCCCATTCTAGGGTGAGACATTGATGGAGGGGACAAAGGTGAAATCACAATCTTAAAAACACCCCTAGGCTGGCTCGTAAGGTTGTCAGCAAAAGACTGTCATCCTACCCGAATAGAGCCTGCTGTGGCATCACAGGAGGAAGAGCACACAGGATCTTGAAAAAAGAGTACCTGAGCCACAGTCCCTCAGGAGTTTGCCATTCTGGTTGGACTTCCTGCCTGCACCGAATTCAGTTTGAAGTTGCTGTGTGTTTTCACAGAATGCCTCCCATTTGGCAAGGTTCATATGGGAAATAAATGTGAAAAGGACGTCTTCCCCATCTTCTGGGTGGCCGTACTTGCTGAACACAGGCGAGAGCTACAACCAGGGCACCATGAGGATGCTCACTAAGAACACACATTTCACGTTCTTCTTGAGAACTTTCTATAGTAAAAACTTTCTTTGCCTCAATTAATTTGAGATTTTGTTGATTCTCCCTTAATTTTTTTTTTTTTTTTTTAACTGAGAGGCCTACCAGTTGGCCTGGGAGCAACATGACTCATTAGAGTCTAATGAGTTTGGTGTGGAATAACAATCTTTGAGATCCTGTAACATTTGAGACTCCACCCCTGAGTAAGCTTTTCCCCTCCTAAAGAGGACGTGAAATAAGCCATCTGAACAAGGGTCACAGTCAGGAGGTCACGCGTCCCCAGTGTTGGCACAGGCCGCCAACGGTGAGGGTACCCAAGAAGTCCCACAGTCGTCGGGGACTGCTTGCATGAGACGGTGGAGCCAGACGTGTTCCACCTGGAGGAGCACAGACCTCATGTAGGGCTCAGGTAGAGACACGGCGACAGCATCCACTGTTTGTCCGGAGATGGTGTTCCACGCGTTTTAGATTACGGAGCTTAAATTAGCATGTCTGATAAGAGAGGCTGCATCTTTTCTTGTCAGAGGGGCAGCCAACGCCGGCCTCTGCGGCCAGAACCGTGACCCCCGAGCAGTAAGGCGAGTCACCGCTGGAAATTATTTATCAGCTGGGCAGGTCATTCTGTTTCAGCCTCCTGGGCCTTCCGCATCTAATTGACACAGCAATAATGGCCTATGAACTTTTGATCCAATTAATTGTTAATGAGAGTTTTGATCAGCAAATAAAGGGCCTATTAGGTTGGCTGCTTGTCTTTCATAATAGCAAGGCCAACATTTTGCACAGGGAAAAATAAAAGTATTGCCGGCTATTCGCTCTTTTAAAATAAGCCACGTGGTCTTCGATCTTTGGTGCAAAGTTTGGCCACACCAGAAACCCACATGTAAACACATACACGTGCTATATTTTTTTTAGAAATGTGTTTATGGATGCTTTTAAAAATATGATAATTCCTGGGATTTTTATGTTTGCCCTCTATGAATGTAATTCAGAATTTTACTGATCCAGGATAAACTGCAATAGAAATCCTAAGTTTTATCTTCTGTGATTGGTTTCCTTATATTTTTTTTCAAAATGAAATGGAATGTGTGTCTTTCTGACTATAAAAGTCATATATATGCTCATAGGAACAGATCAAGAAAATCAGAGCACATTTTTAAAAAGTGACTACCACACATAATTCGGCCACTGAGAGGTAGTAATTGCCTACAGGGTGCTGGGCCCCAGAGCCCAGTTTGTGCTGGGCACCTCCAGGGGGCGCTGTCCATGCCCGGATCCACCTGCGGGACCCTGAAGTGGGGCGGTGCACACCTGCACAAGCCCTGGTCCAGCCTGCAAATTTCTGTATGCGTACTTATGTGAACGTGTGTCTACGCAATTCTAAAACTGGGCTCATTTTGTTCGAATCCTGTTTCCAGTGCGGTACGTTTGTAAACTGCTTTCCCTAAGAGATACCTTTGTCATGTTCTGAATCCTCCCTGGAGACTGTGAGGTCTAGAACTCCTATACTCCTGTCTTTAATTGGTACATAGCAATTGTTCCTCTAGCAGTCAAGTCTGTATGCGGGGTCGTTGTGACCACCCAGATCAGAACCACAATGATGAGGGCTGAAACAGGTTAGCAGGAGGGGCCGGTGTGCCGGGTCCTCACAAGGATCACTCTCAACCCTGGGAGTCATTTGCTAGGTGACATGATTATGGAGTGCCCACAGAAGCTTCTGCTGAGATTTCACCTTCAGAGTTTGCATACGCGATGCTAGTATAGTTTTGAGAGTTAATACATCCAGTTGTCGACCAATTCAGCCTACGGATGGCGGCATTCCAGGGCCCCGACTCATTAAGTGGGTGACTTTCTACAGGGAACTCAGCTCTTTGGAGCCCCACAACCCTTCTCCGTGTGAAGGATGGGTGACCATGAGTGAGCCTCAGAAGCAGTGTGTTCTGAGGGACTGGGACCCAGAAAGCATTCAGCAAGTAATAACTGTTAGTGCCACTCTTACTTATAACACTACTCCAGGAACAGAGGTCAGATACCCGCATGCATGTGTGCTTGAGTGTAATCTAACAACCCCGTTCTTAAATGGTACACACAATGGATGCACTGATACCATGGCGAGCAGGACAGAGGGTACATAATAGAAGTCGCCAGGCATGGGCCACCTGAGCTGAATGTTAGTATGGAGAGTTCCACCAGCCGAGGATGATGGCATTTAATCACACTCTTACACTTGGTCACTCTTGTCCTCAGCAACAGAGGCATATATTTCGCATATTTAAGCAGGATGTTTTAACTCTGGTTCCACGTTGTCTCAGCCTGATAAAGGCAGGTCAGGCTGACCAGCTCAGAACCTTTTTCCACCATGTGGAGAGGAGGCTCTATGTGATTAGAGCGATGCTAAGGAAGAAGGGTATTGATGTAATGGAAGCATCTTCATAGAAGTGGAATGGGATTCTTTGGAGGAATAAGTTGAAGGGAGACAGTGGGGAGGGGGAGATAGGAAGCAGTGGGGAGGTGTTCAAGTTGGTACAGGGAACCCAGCCACAGTCCAGTGGGGGTGACATGCTGGTTGCACCATGGTTGGGGCAGATGGGCGAGTCTGGGACAGAGCTCTTGGATGCCTCTGATGCTCTCACATGATCTGGTGTTCCCATGTATGGGTGTGGAGATGTGGAGAGATCTCAGGAATAGGCGGTGGTACAAGAGGCCACAAAATTTCTTTGTTTTTTTAAATAAATTTATTTTTTATTGGTGTTCAGTTTACCAACATACAGAATAACACCCAGTGCTCATCCCGTCAAGTGTCCCCCTCAGTGCCCGTCACCCATTCACCCCCACCCCCCGCCCTCCTCCCCTTCCACCACCCCTAGTTCGTTTCCCAGAGTTAGGAGTCTTTATGTTCTGTCTCCCTTTCTGATATTTCCTACCCATTTCTTCTCCCTTTCCTTATATTCCCTTTCACTATTATTTATATTCCCCAAATGAATGAGAACATACACTGTTTGTCCTTGTCTGATTGACTCATTTCACTCAGCATAATACCCTCCAGTTCCATCCACGTTGAAGCAAATGGTGGGTATTTGCCATTTCTAATGGCTGAGTAATATTCCATTGTATACATAAACCACATCTTCTTTATCCATTCATCCTGTGATGGACACCGAGGCTCCTTCCACAGTTTGGCTATTGTGGACATTGCTGCTAGAAACATCGGGGTGCAGGTGTCCCGGCGTTTCATTGCATCTGTATCTTTGGGGTAAATCCCCAACAGTGCAATTGCTGGGTCATAGGGCAGGTCTATTTTTAACTCTTTGAGGAACCTCCACACAGTTTTCCAGAGTGGCTGCACCAGGTCACATTCCCACCAACAGTGCAAGAGGGTTCCCTTTTCTCCACATCCTCTCCAACATTTGTGGTTTCCTGCCTTGTTAATTTTCCCCATTCTCACTGGTGTGAGGTGGTATCTCATTGTGGTTTTGATTTGTATTTCCCTGATGGCAAGTGATGCAGAGTATTTTCTCATGTGCATGTTGGCCACGTCTGTGTCTTCCTCTGTGAGATTTCTGTTCATGTCTTTTGCCCATTTCATGATTGGATTGTTTGTTTCTTTGGTGTTGAGTTTCATAAGTTCTTTATAGACTTGGAAACTAGCTGATACGTCATTTGCAAATATCTTCTCCCATTCTGTAGGTTGTCTTTTAGTTTTGTTGACTGTATCCTTTGCTGTGCAAAAGCTTCTTATCTTGATGAAGTCCCAATAGTTCACTTTTGCTTTTGTTTCTCTTGCCTTCGTGGATGTATCTTGCAAAAAGTTACTGTGGCTGAGTTCAAAAAGGGTGTTGCCTGTGTTCTCCTCTAGGATTTTGATGGAATCTTGTCTCACATTTAGATCTTTCATCTACTTTGAGTTTATCTTTGTGTATGGTGAAAGAGAGTGGTCCAGTTTCATTCTTCTGCATGTGGATGTCCAATTTTCCCAGCACCATTTATTGAAGAGACTGTTTTTCTTCCAGTGGATAGTCTTTCTTCCTTTATCGAATATTAGTTGACCATAAAGTTCAGGGTCCACTTCTGGGTTCTCTATTCTGTTCCATTGATCTATGTGTCTGTTTTTGTGCCAGTACCACACTGTCTTGATGACCACAGCTTTGTAGTACAACCTGAAATCTGGCATTGTGATGCCCCCAGCTATGGTTTTCTTTTTTAAAATTCCCCTGGCTATTCAGGGTCTTTTATCATTCCACACAAATCTTAAAATAATTTGTTCTAACTCTCTGAAGAAAGTCCATGGTGTTTTGATAGGGATTGCATTAAACGTGTAAATTTCCCTGGGTAGCATTGACATTTTCACAATATTAATTCTGCCAATCCATGAGCATGGAATATTTTTCCATCTCTTTGTGTCTTCCTCAATTTCTTTCAGAAGTGTTCTATAGTTTTTAGGGTATATATCCTTTACCTCTTTGGTTAGATTTATTCCTAGGTATCTTATGCTTTTGGGTGCAATTGTAAATGGGATTGACTCCTTGATTTCTCTTTCTTCAGTCTCATTGTTAGTGTATAGAAATGCCACTGACTTCTGGGCATTGATTTTGTATCCTGCCACACTGCGAAATTGCTGTATGAGTTCTAGCAATCTTGGGGTGGAGGGTTTTGGGTTTTCTATGTAGAGTATCATGTCATCGGCAAAGAGGGAGAGTTTGACTTCTTCTTTGCCAATCTGAATGCCTTTAATGTCTTTTTGTTGTCTGATGGCTGAGGTTAGGACTTCCAGTACTACGTTGATGGCTTCCCAGGGGAATTCTATCAAACGTTTAAAGAAGAAACCATACCTATTCTACTAAAGCTGTTTGGAAAGATAGAAAGAGATGGAGTACTTCCAAATTCGTTCTATGAGGCCAGCATCACCTTAATTCCAAAACCAGACAAAGACCCCACCAAAAAGGAGAATTACAGACCAATATCCCTGAACATGGATGCAAAAATTCTCAACAAGATACTAGCCAATAGGATCCAACAATACATTAAAAAAAATTATTCACCATGACCATGTAGGATTTATCCCCGGGACACAAGGCTGGTTCAACACTCGTAAAACAATCAATGTGATTCATCATATCAGCAAGAGAAAAACCAAGAACCATATGATCCTCTCATTAGATGCAGAGAAAGCATTTGACAAAATACAGCATCCATTCCTGATCAAAACTCTTCAGAGTGTAGGGATAGAGGGAACATTCCTCAACATCTTAAAAGCCATCTACCAAAAGCCCAGAGCAAATATCATTCTCAATGGGGAAGCACTGGGAGCCTTTCCCCTAAGATCAGGAACAAGACAGGGATGTCCACTCTCACATTGCTATTCAACATAGTACTGGAAGTCCTAGCCACAAAATTTCTTTGGAAGTGACATGAACAGTAGAGGTTAACTCTGGAGGAGGATGCCAAATCCTGCTCTAAATGGTCAAACAGTACCTTAGTATCCTAGTGATGCTCACTCTGCTCTCTGGATCAGACATTCCACCACAAGGGCCCAACATGGAAGCCCAGCTCCTTTCCACCCCCACCATCGCAGGATCGTTTGACTACCTCTATACTCTCCCTACAGTCAAGTACTATCTTGAACCAGAGGAAGAAGAAAGTCCAAAAGAATGATCTGTTACTCCAGAGAGATTATGGTTGTTTTTTTTTTTTTAAGAAACCACCAAACTGTCTTCCCAAATGGCTGCACCATGTCGCATTCCCACCAGCAATGCTCCGCATCCTCACCAGTATTTGGTGTTGTCAGTGTTCCAGATTTTGGCCAGAGGTGTATAATCGTACCTCTTTTTTTTTTTTAACTTGTGTCTTCCTGACAGCATAGGATGTAGAGCATCTTTTCATATGCTTGTTTTCTTTCTGTATGTCTTCTTTGGTGAGTGATAAGGTATTTTGTCCATTTTTAAATCAAGTTGTTTTCTTATGTTAAGTTTTGATAGTTCTTTGTATATGTTGGATAATAGTCCTCTATCAGAAGCATTTTTTTAAAAGATTTATTTATTTATTTATTTATTTATTTATTTATTTATTTAAGAGGGAGGGAGAGGGAGAGGGCAAGAGCACACATGGCAGGAGCAGGGGTAGAGGGAGAGAATCTGTGAGCAGACTCTCCTCTGAGCACAGAACCTGACCTGGGACTCAATCTCACAACCCATGAGGTCACTACCTGAGCTGAAACCAGGATTCAGACACTTAACCAACTGAACCACCCCGTTGCCCTATCAAATGCAGTTGTGACAAATACCCTATTCCAGTCTCTGGCTCATCTTCTCATTTTCTTGACATTTTGTTTCACAGAGCAGAAGCTTTTTTGTCTTTTTTTGTTTAAGATTTTATTTATTTATTTATGAGACACAGAGAGAGGCAGAGGCAGAGGGAGAAGCAGGCTCTGAGCAGGGAGCCTGATGTGGCCCTTGATCCCAGGACCTTGGGATCATGCCCTAGCCAAAGGTAGATGTTCAACCATTGAGCCACCCAGATGTCCCAGAGCAGAGGTGTTTAATTTTAGCAAGGTCCACTGTATCAGTTCTTTCTTTCATGGATCATGTCTTTGGTGTTCTATCTAAAAAGTCAAATCTCCATATCCAAAGTCAATTGGGTTTTCCTTACATTATATTCTAAGAGTTTTATAGTTTTGTGTTTTACATTTAAGTCTGATCTATTTTTAGTTAAGTTTTGTGAAGAGTGTAAGTTCTGTGTCGATTGATTTTTCTACAGGTGGATGTCCAGCTGCTCTAGCACCAGTTGCTGAAAAGATTATCTTTGCTCCATTGTATTGCCTTTGCTCCTTTGTCAAAGATAAATTCACTGTTTTTATGTGGATCTATTTCTGGGCTTTCTATGATGTTCCAGCGATCTATTTATCTATTCTTTCACTCATATCACACTGCCTTGATTACTGTGACTTTATAGTGAGTTATTGATTTGAGTGGTTTCAGGCCTCCAACTTTGTTCTTCTTCCATATTGCATTAGTTGTTCTGCTTGTTTTCCTCTCCATGTAAACTTTAGAATCAGTGTTTTGATATCCATGAAATAACTTGCTGGAATTTCGAATGGAATTGCATTGAATCTATTGACTAAGGCGAAAAGAACTGGCATCTTCACAACATTGGATCTCCCTATCCATGAACATGTGATATCTCTTCATTCATTTAGTTCTTTGATTTCATTCATCAGAGTCTTGTAGGTTTCTCACATAAATCCTTTACACATTTTGTTAAATTCATATTCATATTCAATGTCTACATAGTTCATTGTTCAGTGCTAATGTAAACTGCATTGTGTTTTTTAATTTCAAATTCTACATGCTTTTTATTGGTGTATAGGAAAGCAACCAAATTTTGTATATTAACCCTGTATCCTGAACCTTGCTCTTATGGCTTATTATTTCCTGGAGTTTTTGCGTACTTCTTTTCCAGAAGAGTTTAGACTCTTCTGGATTATCTACATAGACAATCACGTCATCTGTGATCAAAGTCAATTTTATTTTTTCCTTCTTAATCTATAAATCTATATACTTTTCTTTTCTTATCTTACTACACTAGCCAATACTCCCAGTACAGTGTTGAAAAGGAGTGGTGAGAGGGAACATTTTTGCCTTGGTCCTGGTCTTATTGGAAAAGCGTCAAGTTTCCCACCATTGAGTATGATATTGATTGGGTATTGGTTTATTGTTTTTATGTTTTTGTAAATATTCCTTTTTAAAAAAGATTTTATTTATTACCAGAGACACACAGAGAGAGGCAGAGACATAGACAGAGGGAGAAGCAGGCTCCTTGCAGAGAGCCTGATGTGGAACTCGATCCCCAGACCAGGGATCGCACCTGGAGACGAAGGCAGACGCTCAACCATGGAGCTACTCAGGTGTCCCTCGTATATATTCTTTTTAAAGTTGAGGAAGTTCCTGCTCCAATCCTAGTTAACTAAGAGTTTTTTTTTATTATGAATCAATGTTGAATTTTATCAAATGCTTTTTATCCATTGACATGATACTGTGATTTTTTTTAGCTTGTTACACTAAATAATTTTTTTTGAATATTGAACCAGCTTTGCATAACTGAGATAAATTCCACTTGATTGTGGTGTCAATTATTTTTAGACATTGTTGGATTTAATTTGCTAATATTTTGTGGAGTGTGTTTTGCATCTGTGTTTGGGAAAGATATTGGTCTATAGTTTTCTTTTCTGGTAATGTATTTGTCTAGTTTAATATTAGGGCAATGCTGGTCTTATACAATGAAATATAAAGTATCCCTTCTGCTTCTATTCTCTGAAAGAGATTGGAGAGAATTGGACTACTTTCTTCCTTAAATGTTCAATAGAATTAAGCCATGAACCCATCTGGGCCTGGTGCTTTCTATTTTGAAAGAGTATTGATTTTTTTAATCTAATTTCTTTTCGGCTGTAGGCTTATTCATATTATTTCTTCTTGTGTGAGTTTTGGCAGATTGTATTTCTGAAGGACTTGGTTAATTTCATCTGGGGTATCAAATTTATGGGTACAGAGTTGATCATAGTATTAGGTTATTATCCTTTTAATATCTATTGGCCCTGTAGTTATGTTTTCTCTTTCCTTTCTGATACTAGTAACTTATGTACTCTCTCTTTTTTTTTTCTTAGTTAGCCTGGCTGGAGACATTGATTTTATTGCTTTTTTTCAAAAACTAGCTTTTGCTTTTATTGATTTTCTTTATTGATTTCCTGTTTTCAATTTCATTGATTTCTGTTCTAATTCTTACTATTTCTTTACTTTTGCTTACTTTGGATTTAATTTGCTCTTCTTTTTCTGGTTCTACATTGATTTTAGAATTTTTTCTCTTATTTAATATGTGAATTTAATGCTATAAATTTCCCTCTAACACGGCTTTCACTGCATCCCACAAAATTTGACAAGTTGTATTTTCATTTTCTTTTAGTTCAAAATATTTTTAAATTGTTCTTCGTGTGTCTTCTTTGACCCATGTATTATTTGGAAGTATGTTGTTTAATCTCCATGAATTCTGGGATTTTCTAGTTACATTTCTACTATTTACTTCTAGTTCAATTCCATGTGGTCTGAAAGAAGACATTGTATGATTTCTGCTTTTTTAAATTTGCTAAGGAGTGTTTTAATGCCCAGAATGTGGTCTGTCTTGGTGAATGTTACATGTATGCTTGAAAAGAATGCATTCTGTATTGTTGAATGAAACAGTCTATAGATGTCAACTATATCCAATGGAACGATGGTGTTCTTCAGTTCAGTTACGTCCTTACTGATGTTCAGTCTTCTGGCTCTATTTGTGATGGAAGGATGTTTAAGTCTTTAACTATGAGAATGAGTTTGATATTTTTATCTTTGGAGTTCTATTAACTTTTCCCTCATGTGGTTTGATGCTCTATTTTAGGTACCTATATGTTACAGATTTTTATGACTTCTGGAGAACTGACCTCTTTGTGCCTGATAACATTTTTTTTTGTTTTGAAATTTGCTGTCTGAAATTAATACAGTCATACTTGCTTTCTTTTGGTTAGTGCTAGCATGATATATTTTTACCTATCCATTTAATGAAAAAAATTCTTTATTTAAATTCAATTTGTTAACATATACTGTATTAATAGTTTCAGGGGTAAAATTTAGTAATTCATCAGTTGCATATATAACACCCAGTGCTCATCTCACCCATGTCCTTCTTCATGGCCATCACCCAGTTACCCTATCCCCCCACCGTCTTCCCCTCCAGCAACTTTCAGTTTGTTTTCTATATTAAGAGTCTCTTATGGTTTATCTCCCTTTCTGTTTTCCTCGTATTTTATTTTTCCCTCCCTTCCCCTATGTTCATGTGCTTTGTTTCTTAAATTACACATATGAGTCAGATCATATGGTATCTTTCTTTCTCTGACTGACTTCTTTTGCTTAGCATAATACTATTCACTTTTAATTTTTATGTGTCTTAAAAGTAAAATGGATTTCTTATGGATGATATATATATTTATCTCGTTTTTTAATCCACTCTGACAATCTCTGTCATTTAGTTAGTACATTTAGACTATTGATGCTCAAAGTATAGTTGGAATAATATCTACTATATTTGTTACCATTTTTTAATTTTTTGCTCTTATCTTTTGTTCCCATTTTTGTCTTCCAAGTGTTTTTTTTTTACTTTTTGTGGCTTTAATTAAATATTTTTATGTGCTTACATATTCTTTTTTTCTTAGCATGTCAGTTATTATTTTATTTTATTTTATTTTATTTTATTTTATTTTATTTTATTTTAGTAATTTCACGTAGAGTTTGCAATATATATTGATGACTGATCCAAGTCCACTTTCAAATAATTCTATGCCAATTCATGGGTAGTGCAGATACCTTATAATAAAAATGTCTTAATTACTACCTCTCATCTCTTGTATTGTGAATGTTGTTCATCTCACTTATTTTTAAGCTACTTAAGTACAAGTATATACTTATATGTATACATATATATATATATACACGTGTGTATATATATATATTTTTTCTCTTTGAAAGTTTATTGTTATTAAAAAAAACAACCCTATACTTTTTACATTTTACATTCACCTCTCAGAACATTTAATGATACCAGTTAATGATGATATATAAAAAGCCCACCAGCTGCTTGAAATGGCTGCAAATTTTTACCATGTACTGGTATTAAAGTGGTTTGAACTCTTTGGAAAAATTGGTGTAACATTAAGTACCGAGATTTCAAATTCCCAGATTAGAAGATTTTTAAGTCAGGAGGAAATTTAGTAAAAATTCAAGGCCTTAAAAGGAAATGTTAATAGAAAAACAAAAACAAAAATACTGTAAAAGATAGGATTTCCTCCCACCCCCAAAGTTAGGTTAAGAAAAAAAAAATGCAACCAACCCCAACCCATCCCCAATATTTCTCTTAGAAAAGTCACCCAATCCTGAACACAGGGTCTCACACACAAATACAAGTAGCTTCATTTGTAGATCAGCCTCTGGGATCTTACACTGGCCCCAGTTCAAAGTTTCTTAAAAAATTAAGTTAGGTAGTTAGATATCCATAAATACTGGTATTCAAATGAATGAAAACATCCTAGCTTTGGTATGGCTACGAAAATCTGGAAATTGTTCAAGAGGACACTGGCTTTGGAAGAGGAGTCAGAGGGTGGGGAAGGCAACACAAACCCCCAAGCAGAGGTAAAATAAATATTGGGATACATCCACAGCAAACACAGTGTGTAATACTGAGGCAAGTGCCTCAAACAAAACACACATAGAGGTTCTTGATCAAAATAACACAAGTGCCGGTTCTTGACCAGATTCACACATATACGGGTTCTTCCTAAAAGCTGTCTAGACCAACCTTTATCAAAGTATTATTTGCAAGAAACAGTTTGAATATGGGAATGTAGGTGGTACCAGGAATTCAGTCTGGTTTTGCCCATCACAAAAGCACCTCCAACTCCTAACAAGGAGTGTGTATGTGTGTGTGTATATACATGTATACATATAAGTATATACTTGTACTTAAGTAATCAGATACATTGTTTCTATTACTCTTAACAAATGGTTAAGACTTAGATTAATTAAGAATAAAAAGATAAGTTTTTTTATTCAACCCACCCTCAATTATAAAAAGATAGGATTTTATTCAACTTCAATAAAGATTAAATTTTATTCTTCAGTGCTTTTCCCTTCTTCGTGTTAAGCTGAGTATTCCTGTTGCTGTGTTTTGTTTTTTTGTGGTTTCTTTAGAGTCTTCCTATATCATTCTCCTCTGTGAAAACACTTCTTTCAACTTTTCTTACAAGGCACGTCTACTGGCAATGGATTTCCTCCATTTTCATTTTTCCGAGAAAGGTTTTCTTTCTTCTTCACTTTTGAAGGATAATTTTTTAGGGTACAGAATCCTGGGTTGGTGTTTTCACTTTTCTGTCTCTCAAAATTTAAATATTTCACTCCACTCTCTTCTTGCTTTCATGCTTTCTGAGAAGAAGTTAGATGAAACTCTTATATTTGTTTCTTTGTTAGTAAGGTGTTTTATTCTTTTTTCTGGATTCCTTCAAGGATTTTTTCTTTCACTTTGATTTTTTTGTAGTTTGAAAATGATATACCTAGGTATAGCTTTTTTTACATTGTCCTGCTTTGTATTCTCTGGACTTCCTGGACCAGTGGTTTGGTGTCTGGCATTAATTTAGAAAAACTCTCTGTCATTGTCATTTCAAATATCTTTTTTCTGGGGCACCTGGGTGGCTCTGTGGTTGAGCGTCTGCCTTCAGCTCAGGTTGTGATCCTGGGGTTCTGGGATTGAGTCCCACATCGGGCTCCCCCCGGGGAGCCTGCTTCTCCCTCTGCCTATGTCTCTGCCTCTTTCTCTGTGTGCCCCTCATGAATAAATAAATAAAATCTTTAAAAATAATTTAATAAATAAAATGTTTTTTCTATTCCTTTCTTTCTTCTCTTTCTGGTATTTCTATTATGGGTAGTATATCTTTTGTAGCTGTCGCATAGTCCCTGCATATTCTATGGGCTTTCTCATTTTCTTGTTTTTTTTTTTATTTTTATTTTTGCCTTTGTTTTCTTTTCAGCATTTGAAGTTTCAGTTGATATGTCCTCAAATTCAGAATTCTTTCCTTAGCCATATCCAGTCTACTCATAAGCCCATCAAAAGCATTTTTCATTTCCATAAAGTGTTTTTGATCTTTCACATGGTTTTTGGGTTCTTTCTTAATATTTCTTTTTTTATATAAATTTTTATTTATTTATGATAGCCACAGAGAGAGAGAGAGAGAGAGAGAGGCAGAGACACAGGCAGAGGAAGAAGCAGGTTCCATGCACCAGGAGCCCGATGTGGGATTCAATCCTGGGTCTTCAGGATCGCGCCCTGGGCCAAAGGCAGGCGCCAAACCGCTGCACGACCCAGGGATCCCCTTTCTTAATATTTCCATCTCTCTGCTTCCATGGTCCATCTGTTCTTGCATGTTCTTTGTCCATCAGAGTCCTTAGCATATTAATTCCATTTGTTTTATATTCCCAGTTTGCTTATTCCAACATCCTTGCCATGTTGAATGTTCTGATGTTGTCTGTCTCTTCAGTTGTATTTTCCTTTTAGTCTGTCTTATGAGTTTTGACATGAATACTAGGTAAAAGGAACTGCTGTAAATAGGTCTCTCCAGTGCAATGGTAAGGGGTGGGGAAGAGGAGTGCTTTCTATTCCTCTAAGTCTCAGGGTTTTAGTGAGCTCATGCTTCTGAACTGTAATGTCCACAGTGTGGTTCTCCCGTGTTGTATGGGACTGGATGCTAAAATGGGTTGTATTGGGCGATTTCCTGTCTCCCACATAGAAAGCTAGAGCTGACAGGAACTGGGTATTTCCCTTCCCCCAGGTCACTTAGGCTATGTTTATCGAGTAGGTTGGGCTCTGTTGGCTAGTCTCACATGGGGAAGCCCTTGTTAAGAACAGAATCCTCCAGGGAATTTAAAAATGGCCTTTTCCCCACATCCTCTGCTGGAAGTCTAAAGGGATTGCTTTTCAATACTTACTGTGTGGAATTGGTGGAGCCTCTAGAGATAAATCTCACAATATTGAGAAGGTACTCCTATGACCAGGTCCTCTTGGAATTTTTAACTCCCAGAATTGTCCACACTGAGCGTCCAGCAATTCTCCAACTATAGTTCAGGTTTTCCCACTCTTGTTCTGGTGCATGTAGTGGTTCTTCTAGTGAGCCCTTCTCCAGGAAGCCATAGCTCTCCTTATCACCTCTCTCACCAATCTGGTGGGCAGTCATTTTCTCTGTGTCCTTGCCTTTCTTACAGACCCCAAAAGAGTTGTTGATTCTTCAGTCTGTCAGCATTCTGCTTACTGTTAGGGTGGATGGCAACTCCAAGCTCCTCTTGAGAGGTTCTTAAATCAACAAAAATTTGCTTAATGACCTATATAAATAGAAGGTGATAAGGTCAATAAAAAGAGTAGACAAAACAATTTTGAAACTATAATCATTTTCTGATACAACGATTATGTCTCGAACCATGTCTACATGAGAGTAGGTAAAGTGGAGATTATTTCAAGTCAAATGATTTAAATCTAAGAACATAATGATCTGTATCAGTCATCTACCTTGAACAAATTTACCAGATAATGGTCAAATTTTTGCTTAATTTTATCTTGTTGCAGTTTTATATTAAATAATACAAACAACTTACTCCTTGAAACCCATAGAACATTTGCCTTTTACTCCAAAGGCTCATTTGTCCCAGTGAAAATTTTAGGTCAGACTTTCATGTCCATTTATAATGGAATCATAGATACTGGAGCAGACTCCCACCACAACCAGCTACAGAACTTGACAAAATATATGAGATCCTGGTTTTCATTCAGCGTACAAGAAGCAGGCAAGAAGGTAAAACTCAGGCAGTGAGCCACACGTTCACCCAGGTCTTGCCCAGTGATAGTCCACTCCCCACTTCAGAATGTAACAAATTGTATGCATACAGTGCAAAATGTCAAGCATAAAGTAAGAAGTCTAAAGTGTGAAGATGTACAATGTTGAATCTAAATAGCCTTATGGTAACCACTAAAAGATAATAACAAAAAGTTATAGGTAAGAAGGTACTAGAAATAAAAAAGTTACACTATGAATCCAAGCAAAATATCAATAGAATGACAGGCAGAGAAAAAGAAGGGACAAATGATAAATGAAGAACAAAATGGTTGATTTAACTCAATCACCACATATGCATGGTAAATTTAAATGGACTAAACATGTAAATTATAAGGCAGAGATTTCAGGCTGTTAAGACAAGTCAGACCCAACTAAACTCTGTCTCAGGAGGTGTGTTTCATACATAAAAACCGATATTGAGAGTGGAAGGTTGGAATAGATGTATCACACAAAAAACAACATGACAGAGCTGGTTTGGTTATACTGTTAGCAGGCAGAAGGATGAACGGATGGTGTTACCTCTGAAACATTATAATCTTCAAAGACAGTGTCAAGAATGAGAAGCAATAAAACCCTAGCCAGGAGGAAAGAGTCACAACACAGGTGCATGACCAAAGATTGTGTCTGGGATTTTATATATGTGTAAAGTCTGGGCATGGATCTTTGTCCATACCAGATACACATATCCAAATATTTCACAAGTTGCATGTATATGGGTAATGTATAGACATACACGCACATGTACACACACACGCACATATACAAACAGAACCAGTGATAAAAATTATTTCTCAGAGAAAGACAAATACCATATGTTCTATCTCACCTATATGTGGAATCTCAAACAAACAAACAAAAACAGCAAAGAAAACTGGAACTCACAGATACAGAACAGAGACTTGTGGTGTCAGAAGCAGGCGGAGTGGTTGTGCAAAATGTTGAAACAGTCAGAAAGTACAAACTTCCAGTTATAAAATAAAATAAAGAGGTTCTGGGGTTGCATCATGACTATAGTTAATAATACTATACTGTATTTAAAGAATTCGTGTAACAGGACAACTGTTGTAATTAAAAAGTGGGCATACTATTTGAACAGACGGTTCTCCAAAGAAGATATGTGATTGGCAATATGCTTATGAAAGATACTCAGCATTGTGAGTCATCAGGTGTATACATACTACATTCCCAACAATCTTAGATCTCACTACAACTTAAAAAGAAGAACAGGGCAGAGCGCTGAAGCGCGGAAAGCCAACAGAACTCTTGCACGCTGCTGGGGTGGAGAGAATGGTGCAATCATCCTGTAAAGCAACCATGAAGTTAGACATACACTTGCCGCCTGAACCAATCCTAAGTACTTACTTTGAAGAAATGAAAACTTCTGTGTCTATCAATAAATGCAAGCATAAACAAAATGCAGTACCTCCATACCGTGGAAAAATAATTCGGCTATAAAAACGAATGAATTACTGAAACACACAACATGGGTACACCTCACAGCCTTATGTTGTAAAATCCCAGACTTAAATGAGTAAAACTGTATAATTCCATTCACATGAAATTCTGGAAGGGGCCAAATGAATCTGTACTGACAGCTCAGATCAATGATGGCCTGAGGAGGGCCCTCCTCCCTATTAGTTGGGAAGAAACCCAAGAGAACTTTCTGGGGAGATGGACATGTTCTATATTTTGATGGAAGTAGCTTCTCTGGTGTATGTGCGGACCAAAACTCATCAAATTGAACACTTACAATATGTGAATTTCATTATATATAAATTATATCTCAACAAGATGGATTTACGATAATCAAGCCGAGAGGGTGTTCCTCAAATGATCTAGTCTCTACACCGTGTTTTCTGCAAGAATTCGTGCTGTCCTGCATCAGACACTTGCATGAGGGATGCGGTCTCTGCATAATCATGACCTGCAGCATCCAGGGCCATGAGGCTGCAGCATCCAGGGCCATGGCTCATCCGTCTTCATCCCATTCAGTCAGGTCTGAGGACATGTGGCCGTGTGTCTCAGGAAGGTGGCAATCGAGGGCTAATCCGATTGTAACAGCATCAACAACTTCCGCCAGGCTCTCCCACTGCCAAGTTTCTCAGTGTATTGAGAATGGACCTATTGTTTGCAAAGCCAACAACTAAAATTCTTTCATCCAAGACTGACTCATCCACGGTCATGTTACCAACTGCACTGTTTGCACTAGTGTGTGTCCTTGCTGGGGGCCGTTCACCACAGAGCACTATCAGTCTTTATTTTGAAATTTCTGAATTTTCCTGAGGGATGCAATTTTCTTGTCGCTACCTAAAGCATCAATTATTAAGGCTCTATGAAATTTTCCCCAATTATGCTTTTGATTTACTGCTTCAAGCAGTCTGCATTATCTAGAATACATCTGTGAACGTCACTCACAATTTATGCTCTTTCCAGTTTACCGGCTTCATAAACTTAGAGGTGCCACTGATTTTGCTGCTTTATTTTCCTTCAAAGCCCATGGAGTCTAATGTTTTCTACTTTGCTTAGATTGTTGTTTTGTCATTAAAATTTGTTCTGGCTCCTTCCCAGCTCTTCCATCAGTATGTTATAATCTCACAATTAAAATGTCTAATTTATTTCCTCATGTTCCCAATGTTATTGAAATTGGCTAGCACCCTCTAGAAAGGATGCCAAAATCATAATAGGCACCAAGGTAACAAAACATTTTGTCTCCTTTTATTTTCTGTTTTCATTATACTAACAAAATAAAATATTTAACCTATAGCCAGATGGAAATCAATCTACCTGTATTTATTTTAGAAATAAATTACTTTGCAACTTTAAATAAAGTTGTTTTTATGACTTTCCATTGAGGTTAGAAGTTTTGCCATAAAATGTATTGTTAAGATGTTCATTTTAATTGAACAGTAACTTTAAAAGGAAGATCATAGCTATAGACAATGTTTTAAGAAAAAGGAGAGCAATTTACCTTTATTATCTTTTTGGGGGGCTAATCTTTCTATAAACTATTAATCTGACAAATAGTATAAGTCTTTAAAGTTTTAAAATGGAACTTGAAATTCAATTGCTTTGCCTTCCCACTCAGGATTGTCTTTGTGAAGTTTTCTTCACTCTGATATAAACTTCTAATATTAATTGAAATAATTGTTCAACTCATCCCAGCAGTAGATGAGTCTAGAATGATGGGTAGAGCAGAGCACATGGGTGGATTTGGGGGTCTGTTTCTTGCATGGTCTCTGAGGTTCTCAACATGGGAGGCTCCCAGAAACCAGATCTAGGGCTTTCCATGGATCGTTGCTCACCAAATCCATACTGCCAGCCAGGAGGAGATGAGGTGCAATAAAAAAAATTAGAATTAAGCATGTTTATGTTCATTCATTCTGCAGGTGTTTACTGAGGTCCCGCCAGGCAGTGGGCTATGTCTATAGCTGGAGACACTGCCCTCACTTCTCCTTGTAGGGAGAGATGACAACCAGGCAGAGCTACAAGGACAGTGGTGAGTGCATCTCACCTCATCGACCACACGGGACCCAGTTAGTGCATATATTCTTATTGCTGCTTAACAAGTCAGCCCAAAATTTAGTGGCTTATGGCAGCAATTTAGTCTTAGCCCTGGGAATGGGTTGCTGGGGCTGGAGCAGCCTGAAGGCTCCACTGTGTTGGGTATCCAAGATGGTGCACTCGCACATCTGGCATTGATTCTGCCTGTAGCCTGGTTTCGCAGCTGTCAGCCAAAGCCACAATGTGACCGCTCCCTATGCCTGGCCCTCTCATAGCGCGGATGTTTCCAGAGGGAACATCCCAAGGGCAAGCATCCCGAGAGGTGAGGGGAAGAAGCTTCCAGTCTACCTAAAGGCTCTGTCCAGACTGTTGCGGCATCACCTACACTGAGCTAGCTTGGTCAAAGCAGGAGTAGGGTCCTGCCATATTCAATGGAGAGAAACAGCACCAACCAAAACCTTATCACATGATGGGAGGGGTGAGGTCGCCCTGCAGAAGAGTCTGTGGGATGGGAGGAGATAGTGGTGCAGCCAGCTTTGGAGAATAAAATTTATCACCAGATCTAAGAGAGCACCTGTGAATGAGTGACATTTATTCCAAGGCCCCTTATTAACATATTAAGTCAATAAGAGGTAAATCTAATAAACATCTATTACGTTAGCGTGCAAATGGTCCAAGCACCTTACGTATATTAGCTCATTTCATCCTTATCGTCTCCCTAAGAGGTGGCTAACGTTATTATTTTCATTTTACAGATAAGCAAATTGACACAAGACACTGAGCAACTGCCAAGTCCATGTGTCTGTGCCGAGGTGAGAACCGCCTCTCCACCACTGCATTACGCCGTGTGGGATTTATCCTTCGCTATGTCACATGGACCCTCCTGATTGGGGGTGACCCAAGACAGCAGGTGGATGAGGACTCCAGGCAAATTAAACAGTCATGGAGGATTCCAGCACCGAGCTGGTCTGGTGAGCAAAGAACGGTGGTTACAGTAAGGTGAAGCAGGCCTGAGGGGAAGAGGTTTTGGGAAGAGGTGCAAATGGAGACTCTAGAGGTTTTTCCTGGTGAAAAAGAAAAACCCTCAAATATTTTAAGCATGGGACTCCCGAGACCAATTGGGTGGTTTCCAAAGATCACCGTGGCTACTGTGTGAGAAGGGACCGGAGGGGGATGGGCTTGGAGAAGGCAAGCCAGGGTCCCACAGGAGAAGGTTATGTGCTGTTCATGGGGAGACCAAGGCTGAGCCCTGGGTGGTGCCAGCAGAGATGCAGGACAGTGGACATGTTCACTACAGGCATGTCCTGGAGAGGCTGCATCTGCAGGAGGGGCGGGGGAGACACTGGACGGAGATGACTCCCTGGCCTCAGGTTTCCATGAGGACACCTGTGTTGTTGGGGGCACCTGCTACTGAGACGGGGAACACTGTATAAGCAGCAGACTGGGAGAGAAACCCCAGCTTGGTTGGTTTCCTTGCTTCATTCACTCTGCTGAAAGTCTGTGTGGAATTTTCTCTACTGCTTTGATATATTTTTTAATCCTTTTTAAATTTTTTTTATTGGAGTTCAATTTGTCTACTGCTTTTATAAATAAAAGTTGTGCCTAATTCACACACACACAAAAAAAGAAAGTCTGTGGAAGGCAGCACATGCACAGTAGACTAGACTGCATGCTCCAAGCTCATGTGTTCAGCTGCACCTCTCCAGGGGCTGGTGTCCCAAATCTTGTACAACACCATCAATGTCATGCTTTAGCTTGGGAAGGACGCAGATCTGTAGGTAACATGGCACCCTCGAGGTGAGTATATTCAGGACATTGGCCATGAAGTCCTCGAGCCTCCTTTTGTGCACATCACACGTTCTAGCCAGTTGGAAGTTGGGGTGTCAGCATGGAGATGGGCAGGTGGGTGGAGGGAGGGAGCGAGACAGTGAAGTTAGAATGAAGTGAGAGGTGGAAGTCCCATGGGGTACGGGACAGGGAACACAGGTACAATCAGCACTGTTGCTCCCATGTGGAGACTCTAACAGTGAGTCTCGCTGGAAATTTAAAAAAAAATCAAAAGGAAACCCTCTCCATTCTTTAAATCACTATATAAGGCTGACTCCGTGTGAGTAACAAGGGGGGGCTTTTCAGCTGCCCTGGGAGGGGACTGGGGCTGTCAGCAGCGGGAGCTGGAGAGGTGTTTTGCAGGAGATGATGTTTCATCCTCCTGAAACCATCAGTTTCCAGGAGAGATCAACCTTGCAAGTGTAGGCATAAGAGTACTTTGTGCTTCCAGATATTGAAAAAAAAAAAAAAAACTAACATCATTTAAATTGGGGTTATAGATCGACATTTTCTTTTTAAAGCTGACTTATAGACAGCTTCAAAGTAGCTCTTTCAGTTTTGAAACAGGCCAGATATATTCATTACATTGACTTTCTTTCAGAGCTTGATGCGTGGAGAATAATTTCTTATTGGTATTTATTTTGCTCTAAATTAGCTATTTGCTTATTGACCCAAAATAGTTATCATCTCAGCTGGAAATATATTGGAACTCTGGTTGCCAAACAAATATTCAGCAAAAGATGAATAAAAGCATATGGGGAGGAAAACCCTACCAAGTTTGGCCTGCCGGTGCTCTGGAAGGCGTTCTGGCCGGCAGCCATGTGCCCCACTGAACGCAGGCATCGGGGTGACAGTGATGGATTCAGCAGTGGGAAGGTATTAATGATATTCAGCGCTGATGGCTGAGGCACTTCACCGTCATTTGCATTTCCATTTATCATCTCTGCATTTATCATTATGAAGAGGACGCCAGAGCTAATTAAAGTCTGGGCTAACAGGGTGACCGGGGAGTCTGGTGGCCACCGCCGCCCAGAAAGACCTGGGAAAGTTTCCAGCAGGAAGGACACCAACCTTACACCAAACCCAATTAAGTTAATTCTCCAGGAAATCGTGTGAGGCACTTTTATTTGGGTAAACCGGAGGATTTAAAACTCATCTTATATTTTCTGCTTGAATCAAAGGCTTGCAGTGACCACTGGGCTCCCCTACCCTGCTCCAGGCCCTGGCAGCCCCATCACTGAAAATCCTTACATTTAAAACGATCTGAAATCTGGAAACCTCATGGGTTTTGTTGCAAGGCACCACACACTTCTCTGTTGCTACCTCTGAATTTTCTAAAATGTTCTACATATAAAATGCAAAAAATAGATTTAGGACCATCTTTACTCGCTGTTTCGATGCAGATCACTGGTGCGTGTGTTCAGAATAATGAGACTCTAATAAGCCAGTTGTAGTGTAAATAGTCCACAAGCCATGATTTCCAAAGTGTAAAGTTTCCTCAATGCATTTTCATTAGTATGATTTCCCCCTTAGTATCCATGACAATAAATGGCATCATTAAAGAATGGGATTTAATTTTTCCTTTATGAGTTTTAATTAGAGACTGACATTTTGATTCTTCTTCTCCACTGCATACCAGATCGACAGCATGTCATTTGGGGAGGTTCAGCTCAGTTCTTCGTCTGGAGGTTAGTCCAGGAAAATCAAAGATGCCCTTGGAGAAAGCTCTGCAGAGAAGAACAGACAGACTATGTTGAAGAGGGTTGGTGTCAACCTTTTGTAGAACGAGGGGGACTCTCCATGGGCCCCCTCCCTTCTGAATGGAAACGGGTGGCTGCCACACTGCCCCTGACTTGATGGCCTAACACCAAGAGGGAAAGAATTAATGCCACATTTAATCATATTGATTCCAAAGATTGATTTAGTCCCGATTTAAGACAAAGCTTACAAAAGGGCTTTTCTCCTGGTGGAATGAAGGAGGGGGATGCATTTCTTGAAAGGACTTGGGAAATGAAGTTTGTGCCCACCGTGTACCAGTCACTGTGCTGGACCCTTGACTCGGGAAACATCATCCTGTCTGACTGTCCCTCCTCGTTGGTCCCACAACCAAGAGACCCTTGGCCAGAGAAGTATGGTGAACACTCACTGGCCACTTGGCAGCTTTCAACAATCAGGTCTTTTGCCCCAAATATCAGGGCTGCGCCTTCCTGCCAGCCATGGCCCCCCGGCTGAGTCCTGACTTGCTCCCTCATTTCCCCAGCTGCCCCATGCAGGTGGCAGGGGTGTAGGGAGAAGGTGTCTTCAGAGCCGCCTCCCTGCCTGCAGTCAGAGAAGCAGCCATGCCCAGCTGAGGGCACACGGCCTCCCGGTCCACATCGCCACAGGGCTGTCGCTGGCAGATCCTTGATCCTGGGGAGCAGAGTGAGATCGGGGAGCTGCCAGGACAGAGCCACACCAAGTACAGAGGAAGAGGCTGCAGGTGTTAGTGTTCGTTGTGGTGATGTTCTCCATGGCGTGCAGCTAATCAAAATACTGCCTTGTAAAAGGGGCGAGGTGGAAAATGAGGAAGACATAAAAACTAATTTTAAGAAATGGTGACCTGTTTTCTCCTGGCATATCTTGAGCCGGTTGTATAATCAAGGTGATATAAATGATCTACCTTGCTCTGTTCCCCATCTCTGAATTTTAGGAGCCTGGAGTTCACAGCAAGTGAGGCCTGGAGGCTTCTTGCCCCTTCAGTCTAGGGCCTGGTCCCTTTCCCTGATGAGGAGTTCCAGGAGCCAAGCAGCCACAGGAGCCTCATTCATAGCTGGACTGTATCCCCAAGACCTGAGCAGGGCTAGGGACACAATTAGGGTATTTATGGAATGCCAGTATTTGTGGGCTGCATGGTTGGAGGCATGAATGGATGGATGGATGGATGGATGGATGGATGAATGGATGATGGGTGGATGGATAGAAGGATGGATGGATGAATGAATGGATGAATAAATTAACAAACTTAGAACCCTCGACCCAACTTTCACCCAACGTACTGAGGATGTGGCATTGGGTTGCTCCCCTAAGGTCTGGTCTGTATCTAACTCTTACTCTGGGCCCATTCCTGGTTTAACGAAGCCCTGGATCCCGGCTAGTTCAAGTCCCTGCTCACAAGGTGGTCTCCTGCTGTTGGCACCCCCTGGAACTAAGATGATCTTCAGACAGGTCATATAGAATCCAAGGCAGGTCCGCATTCTTCCTCTCTCCATGCTTTACAGTAAAGGCTGAATGGACACCAACCTGTTATGATTCCACACAGTGACAGTACTCTCTGTGACAAATGTAGCATTCTGCATGCAGTAGCCAGGAAGAATTATGTGATACAATGATCAGAAATGTATATTTCATTAAAAATGATAAAAGTTCACCATTGCTGAAATTAAGTTTCTTTTATTAGCAACTAATGTTATTCTGAAACGCTAGCCCGCCATTTTAAACATTGTGATTTCATACTAATTTATCTCACAAATGAACTAAGTTATTCTGGAGTTAACAATTTGGCACGCATCGAATGCAAATGGCACAGGCCAAATTAAACACTTGTGAACCAGACGTGAACATTTAGCAAGAGTAATACACAACTTTGTCCAGCACACCATGAATTATCTTACCCTTCGTTAAGTCACTAACCTTGTGGTTCACCAAAGAGATGAAGAAACTGATTTTACATCTCCTGATTTGATTTCAGGAAGCACAGCTCTCAAAGCATATAAACTCCCAGGAGGAAGTTAAGCACTGCTACCATCCACATGACCACTCATAGCATCGAAAGACATTTATTAAATACTTAATTGTGCATAGCGCTGAATTAGATGGTGAACAGAGGATTTGGTGAAGTGGTCCCACCAGAGAGTGAATAAGATGCCAATAGAAGAAATACAGGATGAAAGAAGCGGCTGGTAGGTCACTTTAGATGGGACACAGAGGAGAGCCCAGAGTCACCCAAAGAGGACAGAGAACTCTTACCTCTTACCTGAGCAGAGGCAGACAAGGTTACCAGGCAACCTCACACACTTGAGGGCAGGCACTGTGTTGGGCAAGAGATCTCAGGCGCTCCTGACATGCGGAGGAGAAGAGATCACCATGTGAGGAGTGTGAAGGAAAGCTGGGGAGGTGGGCCCACCATCCTCTCCGATCGCCGAATCCCAACTGTAAATGTGGGAGAAAATCAGACCTAGCCAGCTGTGCTCAGAATGGTCCTTCTTCTTTCTGTCCTATCCCTGTGACCAGGGGTAGGGGTGCACGGGGATCGTGTGCGGCATGCGCCCACACATGGCAGGTGACCACGGTGTTCAGGGCAGGCCCTCCCAAGGGTCTGCTACAGGCCTCATTAAGACCTTGTAGGTGCAACGTTTCAGTCAGGAGACAACACCTTCTGTTTTGCCTCTGAGACCTCTTGTTTTAGTTTTATTTAGCTTCTTTTGCCTTATTTTAGTCATGTGGAATTACTTTTGTCATGACTGAGGTATTACTGACGGCTCCTGCCCGGTACAGTTGCATGAGTGGTGGGTGGTGACTGTATACGGGCATATAGCCACCAGCACAGCCACTGGAACATTCCCATCACTCCCACATGCTTCCTCGCATCCATTTGCAGTTGATCCCTGCCCCAATGAACACTGATCTGCCTTCTGACACTATATTCTGCCATTTCTAGATTTGTATTCAAGTGGAATTACTTTATGAGTCTTCTGGGCCTGACTTTTTTTCATTGAATGAAATGCTTCTGAGATTTGTGCATGATGTTGGGTCAGTCCTCGTTCCCCTTTACTGCTGAGATGTGCTGCATGGTCCGCATGGACCACAATGTGCTTATCCGTTCATTAGCAGATGACACTTGCCACCTTTCCGGTTTGTGGCTCTTGCGGATAACACTGCTGTGAGTACGAGGGTTTGTGGAGGGTATGCTCTCTGTTCTCTTGGGCAGATCCCAGGAGTGGAATTGATAAGTGGGAGTGATGTTTAATTTTTTTTAAGAATTTATTTATTTATTTATTTATGAGAGACACAGAGAGAGAGAGAGGCAGAGACACAGGCAGAGGGAGAAGCAGGCTCCACGCAGGGAGCCCGATGTGGGACTTGATCCCGGGTCTCCAGGATCATGCCCTGGGCTGAAGGTGGCACTAAACCGCTGAGCCACCAGGGCTGCCCAGTGATGTTTAATTTTTGACATACTGCCACACTGTTTCCCAAACTGTTTTCCCCCCATTTTGCATTTCCACCAGCAACATGTGAATTCCAATGCTCCACCTTCTCACCAACACTTGGTATTTTCCACTGTTTTCACTCCACTGTTTAGTTGGTGTGTAGTGGTATTGATGAGGCATTTAATTAACATTCTTTAATTAACATGATTCTATTTTTAACTTTGGGCTAACACCATCGATAAGACTCATTGTGGAAGCAGTTCGATGCTTGGTGTGTAGTGACCCTGAAACAAGCACATGACTTGCTCTGGTTGCTGGTGCCATGTAGTGGCTCTGCCGATACTTAGCAGCAAATGTGCATTTTAGAATCATGTGGCGCTGCCCTGGGGCCTCTAAAACATGTTTGCACTGCAGGATTCATAGGCAAAGCCCACACATGTGCTCTGATAAAAGTAGAGGCTGTACCTTATCATTCCATTTGCCTTCAGCATCATCCCACCAATGACTTTGACCGGGGTTCTCTTTGCTAAACAGCATGGCTGTCACTTAGACTATTAAGTTTTACTTTCTTTTGTTGGCCCAGAGCCCACAGCCCTGACATACTCTCCAGGCTGAATCAGAGCAGTTTTTGAAATTCATATTTATTTAAAAAAAACAACCCATGGCTTGGATAAGGAAATGGTGTGGCTCCTAACACAATTGTGTCACGATTATTTGTACCTGTCTGTGATGGACCAAATATGTCTTCTTGAAACTCATACATTGAGGCCCTACACTTCAATGTGTTTGGGGTTTGAAGATGGGGTATTTGGAGGTAATGGGAGTTGAATGAGGTCAAGAGGGTGGGGTTCGTGCCCAACTTCGGCTACTGGGTAATCCAGGCATGCAGAGTGGACCTCAGACACCCCTACTGACCACCACAGTGGGGCTCCCTGGACGTTCCCACCATTCCCACCACTCACATCTCCTCCTGGAGCCTCTGGGAGGGCTCTGCGTCTCGCAGCTCTCTCTGGCTCATGGACAGGAGAACCATGGGGGAAGAATGAGAGATGATACATTTTGCTCAATCTGCCTGAGATGCTTCAGGAGCCTTCACTGCATTAGTTCATGGATGACTGTCTCTGTCTCTGGAGAGACAACAGTGAGGTGAGACAATTCTGTGACACCCTCCGGGGGAGCCCGTCAGTCCCCATTTTTTAAAAGTTCATACGTTGTTTACCTCCAGACCTAGCAAATGCCTTCCTTCAAGGTCAGAATTGCCAATAAGAAACATGATGTGAGCCACAGAGATGGTTTCAGGTTGTTTAAAGTCCATTTTTAAGAGAAGCAAAGGGAATGAGGTGAAATTATAAAGCCCTCAGGGTACCCAAATCTTACCATGCCAACGTGTAGTTAATATAAACAATTATTGATGAGATGGTTTGCATTCATTTTTATTGGACTGAGCTTCCACAATCTGTGATTGGATTACCTTTGTATCACATCTCAAATAAGGCACCAAAATGTCACTGGTTCAGGTGAAACGTTTAGTCCTAGCAGAAGACCAAGTTTGTTTAATGGGAAAATAGTTTACACTGCTTCAGCCTTAAAATCTAAATATAACAAGTATGTTATGTCTACATCTAAAAATAAATTAATTAAGATTAAAACGTCAAGGTCGGTTTCTCAGTCACAGCAGCTCTACTCTCACTACCCAGTGGCCCATGAGGCTTGTGGCTCTAGTCTCAGAGGGCGCCGGGTTAGATTATGCAGTGGCTGAGCCAGGCGGCCAGGGGCAGGGCAGAAAATAATCACCCCCCTAGTACCATCAATTACCTCCCACTCACAGATTAGAAGGTGTGCACAGCCATCCCCTCGACATAAATAATGGGTATGTGGAGACAGGACTTGTAACTAAGAAGGATTTGAACTTGACTTGTTACTTTCCAGGCTCTACAATTAATTCCACACCCGGGAAGGTCAATGAATCAAGTATTTGAAGCATATCAAAGGAGCTCTTGGGAGAAATTTTACATTTCTACATAGACAGCAACATTCTGCACAGCTGTGTGGCTTCGGCCCGACCCCTGGAATGCTGGCAGGCCAGACACTGCCTGAGGTCACGGTGCAGGAGGGGACATGGCCAGGTCGTGTCCTCGGGAACTCCCCACCGGGTGGGAACGGAGGGCCTCTGGATCCCTCCCCTCCTGTCCTGGAAGGGTGGCTACCTCACCTGCATCCTCACTAGCTCCCGAGACACCACCTTCTCTGGGATCCAGGCTCTGAACCGAGCACACCGCAGCCTTGCCCCCATCACCCTGGTGGGTCCCTGGGTTTAGGGAGCGAGAGGATGGCTTGATGTAGTTGTGTTAGCTGTGGTGCAAATTTCAGAAACCAGAGTGAGGAAGGGAGATATAATGAAAACCAGCCCTCTTCCCATCTTTTCCAAAGTTTCTTGACCTGAATTTTGAAGAGAACAAGAAGTAGAAGTTACCTTATAAATACGTCTTTCTTCTCTGAGAAAACATCTGGAAGGTTGACACGGAGGGAACCACGATTGCTTTTTTGTTGTCATAAAGTCCGCAGTGGAACAGAAAAGGCTGGAGCAAGGGGGAGCCAAACCAATCATTTTAAATTGGGCTGAGAAAAGCCATTTAGTTCCACTCCATCTGAACTTACCAAACACTTGGTTCAGACCTCCTGAAACCCTAGGCCATCACCCTCCCCGGGCCTGGGGCCAAAGCCAAGCCAACAAGCCTCTAGGAAAACATCTTGAATGTGTTTGGCTGGAAACAGGAATGAATCCAGGGCTTGGGAGACAGCTAGGGTTTGCTAGCAGGCATTCTTTCTTCTGTGCTCAGGGTTGCTTCATC
This sequence comes from Vulpes lagopus, assembly GCF_018345385.1. Lineage (NCBI taxonomy): Eukaryota > Metazoa > Chordata > Mammalia > Carnivora > Canidae > Vulpes > Vulpes lagopus. The sequence goes on along the minus strand of NC_054840.1, from coordinate 32,731,457 downwards.
ATACATATGTGTGTGTGGTGGAACCCATATGCATGTGCACACACACACACACACATATGAAAAATAAAGGGGAAGGACACAGAAACTTCAACAAAAGAAAGAGAAAGTGCACAGGTTTTGAAAAATAAAAAGAAATGTTCAGGCCAAAGGTCATCATGCCTGTCTATGGCCCGCCCTATCAGCCTGGTAGCCTGAGGTGCCTGGAGATGAGGGAAGGGCAAAGGAGAGATGTCCCCACACACATAGGTCCCTTGAGTCCAGGTGTGGCACTGCCCAGAGACCACACGGGGAGCAATTCCAAGCACATGGGTCCCTGTTCCCACTCTCATGCACCCTAGGCCTGGAGCCTATGCAGCCTGAGCCTCCAGGCAAAGCATGGCAGGTGGGGGAGAGAAGAGGCTTGTGGGGACCACAGGTGAGGAGGGTCTCTGAAGGCTTTCTAAAGTGCATGGCTGGGACATGGAAGGTGGTGGTTGGGACAAGGAAGGGTTTTAGCAGCAGCAGAGGCTCTGAGGCCTCAATGTGCATCTAGATAATAGCTCAGATTGTGTTCTTATGTTTTCTGAGCTTCTCTGAGATGCGCAGCTGTAAAACGGAGTACCACTCCTCATCCTATTATCCCATCCACCAGTCAGACTCTGGGAGGCTGGTCAAGCCCACGACAGGCACCCTCTGTGTGTGGATCTGAGCCAGGTGGTCATTGGTGCCCCAGCTGGAGGGGAACAGACCCCACTTACAGTCTTCTCAAAACCTAGCAATACCTAATCTTTCACCCCAATAGAGAGCATGGAGTGAGCCATGCATACTCAGATTCCATCATGGAAGGGAAGTGAGAGGTGAAAAGGCACATAGGATAACAGTAGTGCCCTCACATCTGGTTAGTTGGAAAGCTTTGAATTAATTATATATTGAAAAAAAACCCCAGTGATCAACAATAGAAAGAATTATGATAGATTATAGATGATAGATAGATAAGGATCAAAGAGATAGGTGGATGATAGGCAGATGGACAGACGAATATATGGATGAGGATGACAGTGTCAGGGGAAAGTAAAAGCACTGACAATTCAGACAATTCCTAGGATTCACAGTGTCTTCAAGGATTAATGGGATACACAAGAGGAGCAGTAGTGTTGGGGGGTGGCTGGTGGGATAGACATGAAGCAGGTGAGGGAGACTGATGGGCTAGAAATGAAGCAGGTGGGGGGACTGATGGGCTAGACACAAAGCAGGTGGGGGGACTGATGGGCTAGACACGAAGCAGGTGGGGGGACTGATGGGCTAGACATGAAGCAGGTGGGGGGACTGATGGGATAGACCCGAAGCAGGTGGGGGGACTTATGGGCTAGACATGAAGCAGGTGGGGGACTTATGGGCTAGACATGAAGCAGGTGGGGGAACTGATGAGCTAGACATGAAGCAGGTGGGGGGACTGATGGGCTAGACATGAAGCAGGTGTGGGACTGATGGGCTAGGCACGAAGCAGATGTGGGACTTATGGGATAGACATGAAGCAGGTGGGGGGACTGATGGGCTAGACATGAAGCAGGTGGGAGGACTGATGGGCTGGAACACGAAGCAGGTGGGGGGACTGATAGGCTAGACACGAAGCAGGTGGGGGTACTGATGGGATAGACATGAAGCAGGTGGGGGGGACTGATGGGCTAGACATGAAGCAGGTGGGGGGACTGATGAGCTAGACATGAAGCAGGTGGGGGGACTGATGGGCTAGACATGAAGCAGGTGGGGGGACTGATGGGCTAGACATGAAGCAGGTGGGGGGACTGATGGGCTAGACATGAAGTAGGTGGGGGACTGATGGGCTAGACATGAAGCAGGTGTGGGACTGATGGGCTAGACATGAAGCGGGTGAGGGACTTATGAGCTAGACATGAAGCAGCTGGGGAGACTGATGGGCTAGACACGAAGCAGGAGGGGGGACTGATGGGATAAATGTGAAATGTGGTGGAGGGGTCCCCACTCTAGGGTTGATCATGTTTGACTCAGAGATGATCACAACCTCAGTTTTGAAAAAGAAAATCAGAAGAGCTTTTGGTTTCTCTTTGCCTCAAATGTACGATTATTTCCTTGGGTCAGGACGTGAGCCCGGGGTGCAGGGCAGGGATCTTCCACAGATGATGTTCCCCTGGAAACGAGTGTGCACTCTGAGCAGTTCCTCAAGGCGTCAGCACTGCTCTCACACAACCACCCGGTTTCCATGCCTCTCAGGGGATGCTCGCTGATTATGTCTCCTTCTAGAAGGGCAGACAAGATAGGCTTGAGAAGGGAAATGTGGCCAAAGGAGATGTGGTTCCCTAAACACCCCCCCCCGTAGTGGACAGGGGACCCCAGGTCTGAATCTCAGGGGGCAGTATCTGGGCACCCTGGTCCTGGTTAGTGACCTTCACATGCTGTCAGCAGCTCCTGGGAGCCAAGGGTTTGGTACCAGGAGCGGAGTGAGGGTCTGGGTGGGTGTCAGTGCTCTTCATAGCTGTAGCTGAGCCACCATGTCCCTGTATCACCATTTCAAACTCACAGGGTGCTCCTGAGTCCCCAGGCATCACTGCACTGGCCCCAGGGAGGAGGGAGCCAGGACTGCCGCAGAGACAGGTATTCTCTTTAGCCGCTTCTTGTCCCAGGTGGTTTGCTTTGGCCTCAGAAACCTAAGCCCCCCTGGCAGGCACCACGACCACCAGACTCTGGATTCAGGGTCAGCAGGGGCCGGAGACGGGGCCAGGGTCAGGGGCAGGAGGACACGGCCCAGGTCAGGGGGTGGCTGCCTGGGGTCTCCATCGCCAGCTGTGGGCCGGCTGTGCACACTCAAGCTGGAGCAGCAGCGGCGGGCGCCAGGCCCCAGGGTCCCAGGGAAGGTGGGCCCACGGTGGTCCCCTCCTTTCCCATCCTGGGCTCCTTGGTTATAGTTCCCTCTTCTGGCCCCTTCTGATTTCTTTCCTTCTCGATGGAATTGTTAAGGCCATTTGCTGTCTCACCCCTTTGTTTTTCCTGTTCAAAGAATGTTCCCGTTTCTCTCTGTCACCCACAGCTTTCCTCCTGTCTGCTTCTGGCCAGACTGTTTGAAACCTTTCCCTTCCTCCCTCCTCTCGGCCCTTCCTGCTGTTTCTTGTTTCACAATATTCTAAAGCCACAGAGGACTCCCGGTGGCGGCTCCCCGCTGGGCGGGTGACAATGGGCCAGGGGCACCTGCCCTTGGCTCTGGGGGAAGCAGGGCCCAGGGCTCTGGGAGGCGACCCGGGTCCCTCCTTTGACCCCTTCCCTCCTGGGGGTGCTGCGCGTGGACACCGGCCCCTCCAGAACCCTCCGCCATGGCCTTTTGTGGAGAAGGGTCCCCAGAAAGTCACAGACCACGGACGGCCTCTCCGGCACGCAGCGGCCTCCAGCTTCTCCACCAACCAGCAGCCCCCTTTCCGCTGCGTTCCCAGCCGGAGAGGCTTCGACATCCCTGTCTCTAGGAGGTCCCAATAAAAGGATTCTTTCCTTTGAAAATGACCTACGATAAACGCCGGGTTCATTTCTGAAAGGATGACTCTTCTTTATTTCATCATCTTATCGAAAGGACACAAACACAACCATGCAGAACTGGATGGAGACAGATCTTTAACAAAAAAAAAAAAAAAAAAGCAAACCAACAGCGACAGTAAGACCATGTCTTAAAATAGCTCAGGTTTTCAAAGTCGTCCTGCCCAGGACCATGCCAGGGGTATAGTGTTGGATCCACATCCTCGGGTGCCTGTGCGGCTTGGGGGGCAGGGCTATGTCCCTGCTGCAAGTGCATCCAGCCCCGGGTGCGAGTAGAGACTGTTCCTCCCCCACGAGACCCCGGTCAGTGACGGAGCAGGAGCCCAGGACAGACCGAGCCCCCAAGCCCCCGAGCCCAGCACACGCCACTGCTCCTGCCCTGGGGGCTGAGGGGGACACCCCGAACGCAGGCACGGGGTCCCCCTCGTCCGCCACGCGAGGGAAGGAGAAGAAACAACTTCGCCCAAGTTGTTTTCGCGGCTGCTCTTTCTGATAAGGGACTTGTGCTCCCTGCCAGCCCGGTGCCATATGCTGCAGGAAACCAGGGGCCTTGAGAAGGAGCAGCTCCTGAATTATTGATCAATGATTAGCAAATGCAATCGAAATAGTAGACTTGATGTTGTGCGCAGATCCATAATTTATGAGTGGACAAAATAGGAGGTGGTAGGGGTAGCAGTAGGTGATTTCAGCCCCATATTGATTACTTAAAACAACAGGAGGGAAGTGTGCTGACAGATGGAGCAAGAGCCGATGGCTCCCCGGCCGGCCGTCAGCACCGGCAAAGCTGGGGAATACTCGGCTGCAGAAGCAAATACGTTTCTATTGTGCCTCTTTGATCACCATGCTGTTCCACGAGACCAAAGGACATATTTGTTTATAATTTATGTATTCTCTCGCTATAAAAGATTGATGGTGCCCTATTAGATACTCCGGTATCTAAATTTCCAGATAGTTTGTACCGTGACAGCCGGCAACGCGACGTTGTACTGTGTCCTTGGTCCTCCGCAGGCAGGGCCCCATCCCTGGAGGCCTGTGTCAGGCAGCGGGCCACCCAGGGCCACCCAGGGCCACCCAGGACGGCCCCAGCCCGTGGCCCCCACCCAACCCTTAGGGCTGTGCACCGCAGTCAGCCTGCGGGACGAGCTCACGGAAAACTCGGCCAAGACACGGGCGGAAGATGACCTGATCCTAACCCCGCGGCCAGCAGGGCCAGGGGCAAGTGCACAGCAGGTGGACGACTTCTCCTCCTGGGGAGTTTGGAGCAGGGCAGCTTGAATCCCCCCGTTTGTGAATGCTGTATGTGGGGAGCACACAGTTCCAATTGCATGCATAATAAAGGCAGTTTGATGGATTTGGAGCAATGATAGGGGAGTGATTCCGCACCCCCCCCCCCAGGGGAGGTCAAGCACAGTCTAAGGGCATCTGGAATTGTCATGGTTGGGACGGTGCCCCTGGTGAGAAGAAAGGTGCTGCCTACCAGGCGCCAGCTGGAGCCCCAACACAGAACTACTGCCCTTAGTGCCCCCATACCCTCCCTTTCAGAGAGAGTGTTTGCAGCTGAGGGTGCTGGTGCTCAGAACTGGGGGCTCACTTGGGATACCAGCTGTGCCAGAGTCCTGTCTGGAGAGGCTCTTCTGAGCCCCTGGAAAGTGGGGGAAGAAAACTGTGTCCCCCCCGCCCAGGGTGTGGTATGGAGGCAGCTCAGATGGGACACAGAGCTCGGCACACAGTATCCACATGCTAAGGTTCTACTAGGTTCATCACGACTCTGCTTCACTAAACACTACGAACTCACACCCTTCACATTAGGAATTCCATGGGGCGGGATCTCAGCGCTGCGAATTTTTTATCTGCCTGTCCGCCTGTCTATCCATCGATTATCGATCTATCTATCCACCCATCTACCGTCTATCTGTGGAGATGAGTTAAATCAGCTAAGACCACTTTCCTAATTCTGAGCCAAAAAACAAAATGTGGTGTGACTTGAGAATAAGGAGGACAGTTAGCCTTTCAATCACCCTGTGGCTAGGATCTGCAAAGCCAGAAAGCGTTGTGTCCCAGTGTGAGAAGTGACCACAGGCACCCACCCCAAACTGCCCTTGAAAGTCCCAGTGCAGAATGTGAGCACTGGGAATGTTGCTGCGTTCGGGGGAACCACATATAGAAGGAGGCTTTTGAAATCAGTTTGAAACTCCTGCCCTCTATTGTTTTAAAAATGTAAAACAAAACAAAATGGAACTTGCTCACAAGAGCCTTCATGGCTTTGCATCCTCTACTTTAGTTTCTAACTTTAATGGACATCGGAGTGGCTGTTTGCAGAAGTGACCGGCATTCCAGTCTTCCTAATCATTCCGTGGTTAAGATCCAAGAAGTCATCCAACAATCCACATAGCCAATGGCTCCTAAATTTTTGAGAAATGTTTATTGCTTTACAAATGGAAACAAGTTGCACAGCCAGGGTGCACAGCACGCCCCGCATCCCAGGGGCCGGCCCCGGAGTCTTCCGTGATGGGGAGCACCTGCCGCCACCGGGTTCCCTAGCTCAGTGTTGCTAAGCAGTGCGCTTCCCGTGCAGGGCCCTGCTCGGTGGCTGGAGATGCAGGGCGCAGGACACATGTCTGCTATAAACTCATGAGAAGCGAGAGATGTCGTTCTCTGTTCTTATGAGGCTTTTCAAGTCCCTGAAATAATTCTAGTCAGTGTGCTCTGAATTTGCAAGTAAAAATTCTGAACTGACAAGTTAACATTGCTGTCTGCTGAGTTCTGACACAGGGACTCCCGTGACAATGTCCAATTTCACCAGGAGTCGTGGCCACCTGGGAAGTCGTAAGGTGGCTGACCAGGTGTGGCAGTTGTGCAGTATGGCTGCACATTCCAGAAAGTGGGGTCCGTGCATGACCTGCTCCTTGACCGCCTCACCCAGTAGGGCAGGACAGGGCAAATGTTATGTGACTTCTGAGGTGGGGTCATAGAAGGCCACCCAGCTGCTCCCTCCCATGGTTCCTGGCAGCCAGAGATCTGGCTGTCCTGAGGCCACCATGCAGAGGGCTGCTAAGAGCCTTGTCTGAGCCCAGGCATGCCACCAGGCCGGACGTGGAGGCTGCCATCCTGAGTGCTCCAGACCCACCATCTGCCAGCCGCATGCACAGAGTGTCCAGGTCACAGGGACAGAAGATTCACCCCGCTGAGCCCCATACATGCTCCAGCCACAAAATGATCAGACCTGGTGACACAGCTGCTGTTGGAGCCCCAGAGCTTTGGGTTATTTGTTACACAGCAGGAGACTGATGCAAACTCCCAGGGGAGGGACTCTGACTGTGCTCACAGGCAGCACACCTAAAGCCCATTACGTCCATGTGCCCCAGATCCTGGATGCAGACCACACTCAGAAACCGCACACACCTGGGACACAAACAAGCATCACACGGACTTACCTTCACCACCTCCCATAAACTCTGGTGGGTTCCATTCTCTTCCTTTTCATTTTGATTTCATGATTGAGCTTCTAGCAGAGGCCCCTGCACTGCTCTCCTGTCCCCTGGGGTGGAAAGCACAGCTGCCACCACCTCCCATTCCAGGTGTGTCCTTGTCCATCTTGCTGTTTTGTTTGCATAGAAACACTTGGCTTCCCCAACATCTGTTTGGCTACTTTAATTTCTCTCTGATGCTGGTTTTGCTTCATTCACTTCTGGAGGTGCTGAGGAGTGAGAGCCTTGCAGGCCACTGGGGAAGAGGCTGCCACATGGACCAGTGGCTGACAAGCATGTCCCCCTTAGCGACAGCCCCGTCCCCATTGGTCATCAACGGACTATGTGTTTTCTGACTCCCAGGTCTGCTTGGTGTGGAAAAAAATTGCCTAATTTTAATTTTTCAGGTCAATTCCACCACACCCCTTGATTTCTCAGCCAAACCCCAGGCTCCTCTGTCCCCCTCCTCAAAGCTGCATCTACACTGTGTCCTGTGGGAGGGGACATCATGGCAGCTGCTCTCAGCACAACACCTCGCCTTTTCGCTGGTCACCTTCAGGTCCCCGCTGACACTGCCCAGACGTCCAGTCTCTACAGGTGGCCTCTTTCTGATCTTGACCGTTCTCAGCTACATGGGCATCCCTCTGAGAGCAAGAGACCATCAGGGGCTCCCTTTCCCCACACAAAGACAGCCTACGGCCCCTCTGGCTGCAAACCACACGTGGCCACATGAAGGGCCTCTATGTCTGGGGCCCCAGGAGATAGCCGGCGGGCACAGCCCCTGCCAGGTCCACCATGGCTCCATCCACGTGGTCTATGGAGGAGGGATGTGGGGGCAGCACACAGCCTGTACTCCGTCCATCCATCCCCCTCTAACCCGTGTGGGGACTACTCACAGGCTAGGCAAGTTTCACCCAAACCCAGTGGTCCTCACTGCGTGTTCTAGGTCAGGGTCTGTACGTTCACCTGGTTTAAAGAACACCACCAACACCCTTGGACAGAGAAAGCCTGGTTCTTCAAGACCAAGAAGGACTTGTCTTTCAAAGTGACTCATTCTGCTTTACGTTAAAAACAATACCCAGACACAACCACCCAACTGGGGAAATGTCTATACTCAGCAACCCCAATGACTTCTTCCTCCAAGTATTCTGGTGTGTTCCCGCCCTAGATAGGCCAGGGTGTGTGCGTGTTTCCACACACACGTGTGCACATGGGTTCACGTGTGTGTGTGTGTGTGTGTGTGTGTGTGTTTGGGGTGCAGAGAGCCTAGAGTCAGTTTATGTCCCTGGGTTCCATCCAGTCATAGGTAAATGCAGAGATTCATAAAATATAACTGCCTTTTCCCTCAAAATAGTGGAGAATAAAACCAAACAAAACTTTGTCCCAGAGATAAGGTGATGAGTCATAGGAAAGCTGCACGACAAGCACGCTGCATAAAGAGCTAGACCCTTAGGCCAGCTCACCTGAAACACAGTCAGACCTGTTCCCCTGCACCTGTCACCAGGATCTGTCTCCTTGGGGGAAGGGCTGGCCACTGGCCGCGGTCTCTCCCACTTGCTGGAAACGCACATCTGATGGCACGATTGTCCTCCCAGGGCTAAGAGAGGAGGAACAGGCAATCCCCTGCCACATGCACTTGACACTATTCACAAAGGTTCCACGTCCTGGCCCTCGGCTCTTCTCAGATGACCTACCTGACCCTGGGGCCCAGGCCCAGGCTGCTCGCAGACACCCTTGGGTTCTTCAGCTGAACGACAATTAAGTAAACCCTTGGGGTGGGGAAAAGCCATCTTGGGTGATGGACCTGTGGTCCGCTGGCTTTGATTCCACCGTTTTATTCCTCTCAAGGTAGCACAGCTGAAACTACCTCCTGCCAGACGCCGGGGGCCTAAGCCTGAGGTGCCCTGACCTTCCTGCCTGCTACCCTTGGGCTGGCCAGCATCCGATTATTAGGTAAACTCTGCCTTTTAAGATTAATTGATTCCCTGAACTTAAATATAATGTGCTGCTTGTTGGAGGACCCCTTCCTTTGTAATGCTGTTGAATGATTCAGAGGGTCTCATTATATCAGCAAGGCCACCATGCTCTCCAGCTGTCACCACCATATGCTGTGCCCGCCTGTGGACAGCGGTGGGCGGGCAACATGGGACCTCAGCCCCTGACAAGACAGTGGCCACACTGAGCATTCTCTTTATGGGACTCCTGTTTTGGCCACAGCTGATGGACACCTTAGGAATGACATAATCCTACGATGGATTTTAGAAGGCAATCAACCATGGTAAAGTATTAAGACTTGAAGCAGCATCCCTTGGACTCCCTGGCAGTCTGCGGCTCAGGACTACCTGAGGTCCTGCTACATGAGACTGAGTCCCCTTTGGCAAATCAGTTGGTAAACTCATTGGATGAGAACTTCCGTGAACACATGAGACAATAAAATTGGGTTCTTAGTGAACAGTATTACAGCAAACACAGTGGCAGCTTCAGCTAAGTGCTCTGCAGAAGGTGGTTCTCCTTGCACAACCCCCAGAAGCCCGTGATGAACTTCCCTCAGCCGCGTGGCCACCGAGCCCTGACACCAGGAGGGAAGGGACACAAGAGGGTCTGCACCGACAGCTGAGACAGAGAGGAGCTCAGGCGAGACCCGGGCTGGGCCTCAGCTCGTGAACACTGCAAGGAGGCAGGAGATCCCAGAGCGGGCTCAGGTGTCCCCCAGAGATGGAGACCACGCTGCCGTGACTGGCATCCCAGTCTTGCTGGAACTCGAGTTCACAGGACAGAGATGCCAGGCAATCGGTCCTGACACCAGGGAGCCTTGACTGGGGGCAGCACCGAGGTCTGGACCCCAGAAGTTTGCAGATATGGGCTCGGGTGTTCAACCTTCGTAGAGTGTAGAGGCCACGGGGCGATGCCACTGTGGCTGGGTGACCCTCCACAGAGGGAGGTGCGTGGAGCCCTGTGGCCCTGCCGGAGCTGCAGTCATCCTGGACGGCAGCTCCTGTGCACCCGCCGAGCCCCCTCCTCCTCTGGGCTGGAGCGGCCTCTCCACCTGAGACTGAGCGGAAGGGGGAAGTGTGGAGGGAATCAATTTAGTATATTGGGCATAGGTTTCCACTTTTCCCTGGGGATTTTCTCCTTCATTCTTGGCATCCTATTGTTAGAGTAGCTCTCTATTGCTTTTGGTCTCTGATAGCCTAGCTCCCAACCCTGGACTCCCGCGAGAAGCCCGTGGCGGCAGCTCGCCTCATCTCCACCTTCTTTAGCGGCTGTGTCAGCCAAACCTCACATTTTTATCTCTTCCTGTCTACTCTTCTTTCTCCATTGGTTCAAACTTGGGCAAAGAAAACAGGATGATGATGTTCTCATAAAGAGACACCAGGCCAGGTGCTAAACCCATCACACACTCTTGCTCTTTTAACTTAAAGAAAGTTGCGGAAGGTGAAGTGTTATTATCTCTGCACAGAAGACCGGGCCTGGAGCTCGGGAAGGGCACATTTTCTAAGATCATAGCAAGTGATCTAAGTGGTGGTGATGGGTCATTTTTATGTCCACTTGATGACGGGATCACAAGAATCCCTGATATTTGGTTAAACCTTCTTTCTGATTGTGTCTATGCGGGCGTTTCCAGAGGAGATTAGCGTCTGAATCGGTGGACCGAGGAAAGCAGATGGCCCTCTCTGGTGCACGAGGGCCTTGTCCATTCCGTGGAGGGTGCTAATAAAGCAAAATGGTGGGAGAAGACTGGATTCACTCCTCCCTGCAGCGTGCTTGAGCTGGACACCACTCTTCTCCCGCCTTCATGCGCCTGATTCTCAGGACTCCAGATGCAGACTGCAGCCCATGCCACTGGCTCTCCTGGGTCTCGGCAGATTCTGTGTGGGGTTTCCTGAGTCTCCTAACCCTGTGAGCCAATACCTTATAACCAATCCCATTTACTGGTTCTGTTTCTCTGGAGATCCCTGGATAATACAGGAGGTGGGGCTGGAATCCCAAATGGCAGAGGCACAGGCCTAGCTGTAGCCGCTGGGCTATGCCGTGGGGATGCTACCGGCAATCATGGTGAGGATGGGATCTTTCTCGACGGTTGAAACCAGCCTTGCTGTGCAGCGGGTAGGGAAAACATTCCTAGCAACTAAGCTTCACGTTTAAGGCACCCAGGATTGATTTTGTTTCCAGGGAAATAGCCTCATGGTCTCTGGAACACACGAGATATTCTCTACTCTGGCTGCATGTTAGGATCATCAGGAGTCCATGAAAAATACCAACCCATGTGCCCCCTATCTCCTGTAAAAACAGAATCTCGGGTTGGGGGGTAGGGAAGTGCATCCCAGTAGGTGTCCTGCTTTTTTTTTTAAAGTCACAGATAACTTTAGTGCAGCCGAGTTTACGAGCAAATGTGCATCAAGTACTTATTTGCCATAAGTTTGGAGGAAACCTCTGTCACCAAGAGACCAGGCATGGAAGACACTGTTGGCTCTCGTTATTTATGGTAGTTGTGTTCTGTAAAGTCACTGAGAACACAGATTGGCACACCATCGGCCTTGCCCCTGGATGAAACATGGAGTTATGTTTCTGTGAGCTGCTAGTAGCAACATTTTGCTAATCCATCAATACATGGTCTCGTTTTATGGGCATTTCTCTTGGAAGACGCCTTATCAAATACATATTGTGGACACATTAACATGGAACTTTCAGCCAGTGAAGTATAATTAGGCCTGAAAGAGCCTTGCTTCACATGCATTTTCTGTGTGAGGCATATGCCAGCCTTCTTGTGCTTGACGTCACCAGAGACCATGTCAGCTCCACATTCAGGGGCTGCTTTAAACAGCAAAGCCATCAACAATAAGCACAAAAACAAATAAAAAAACATCACATAGAATAGGCTGCAGGAAAGACACTTACTTACGGCGTGGGACCTGAGCCCGGAAGGCAGAGGCTCACCTGGGTTCCCCTCAGGTGGGAACGTGCTCCCAGAGACTCCACTCAGTCTGTGAAGGATCAAGAAACCCCGTGAGCACAGCCTCACCCCCTTCTCATGGAGCATCTGTCCCCGGGCCCCCAGTGGAGGCCTCAAACCAGACAGTATCATAATCTACATGTAACTGTGGTTTCCCCTTATGTGCCTACTTAGGATAGAGTTTATTTATTTATTTATTTATTTATTTATTTATTTATTTATTTATTTAATTTTTTAATTTACAAATGAGTCCTAGTAAGGGATCAGCAACAATGTTTAATGACAAAATAGAACAATTATAACAATAAACAGTAATCAAAGTTATGAGATGGTCTCTCTCTCAAAGTATCTTACTCTGCTGCACTCAGCCTCTCCTCCTAATGATGGGAGATGATACAATGCCCGAGTGATGAGATGACAGGAGGGAGTGACGTTGGCATGTGACACGTGCAAAGCTACCACTGGCCGTGTGCCTCCGGTCAGGGGCTGCGAGCAGAAAGAGGACCCACGGATTTGGGGGTTACAAGGAAATTGAGCTGCTAGGAGAGTTTGCAGACATGGCATCCACAAATACTGAAGGTCGGATGTATTCTTTTTTTTTTTTTAATTCAATGTAGTTAGTATACACTGTATTACTAGTGTCAGAGATAGAGGTCAGGGATTCATCAGTTGCAAACGACACCAGTGCTCATCCCACCATGTGCCCTCCTTCATGCCCATCCCCCAGTGGCCCCCTCCTTCTGCCCCTCTCCCCTCCAATGACCCTCTGTTTCCCAGAGTTAAGAGTCTCTCGTGGTTTGTCTCCCTCTCTGATTTTATCTTATTTTTCCTTCCCTACCCCTACCCTCCATTTTTTTTTTCGTAAATTCCACAGAGGAGTGAGATCAGATGATAATTGTCTTCTTCTGACTGACTTATTTCGCTCAGCGTAATACCCTCTAGTCCATCCACACATTGAAAATGGCTAGATTGCATTTTTCTGATGGCTGGGTAGTATCCCATCGCATATAGGCCACCTCTTCTTTATGCAGTTGTCCGTCGACGGGCATGTGGGCTCCCTCCACGATCTGGCTGCTGTGGACACCAGGGGCAGGTGCCCCTTGGGATCACCATGTCTGTACCCTTTGGGAGCAGGTAAGTTGTCTGGGGCGGTTGAACCGGCCGTGTCCCCAAGGAAGCCGGCTGTGCCAGGAGCCAGGGGAGGGAGCGCAGACATCTCCTCCACTTGTAGGAGCTGAAGGAGCCCAGCTCCGTGCCCTGAGCCTGAGAGCAGCGCTGGTCTGGTGCTGCTTCCCGCTGGAGCGGGGCGCCGGCAGGATGTGAGAGCCAGGAGAGGTTCGACTCCTGCCTCCAGAGTGTAGAAGCCGGGTAAGGGCTGGGTCCTGGCCGGCCTCCGAGGGGGCGGGAGGCAGAGAGGCTGCAGAGGCCTGTCCTTCATGGCAAGGGGTGCTGGAGCCCCTGTGACCTGAGGGTGTCATCTGTATTTGAGTGAGTGAGAGCCAGGGTGCATGTAAGGGAGACAAAGAGGTTAATGTGAATTTTCACGGTTCCATGGGAATCTGTGGCATGTTCACACGGCCGTCTCCAGAAAGGGCGCCAGGATAGACCAGTGCCACATGCTCACTGGGGCCCGGCCCCACCTGGCAGAGCACCGCCTCCCATCAGCCCCCTGCTCCTAGCTCCTCGCTGGGCAAGGCCAGAGGCACCCTCCCGAGGTGGGCAGTGAGCAGGCCGCAGGACCGAAGCCGAGCACTGACACAGACACACTTGCGGGTGGAAACTGGCAGGAGGCTGGGAGAGTACACCTGCCAGCCCAGGTGCCCCACCTTTCCCAGGGCCCGTAGTGCAAGTGACGTGCCTGTGACACGGCCCTGTTCCCTGGACTGGAACATGGAGAGGCACTTGTTCACCTTCTCGCTCTCCACAGGTGCTCTCGTGCTCACACAGGCTCACACAGGCTCACATGGGCATGCACACACACTCACATGTGCACACATGGTCACACATATGCTCACACAGGCTCACACACACTTATTTGCTTTCACACACCTGCTCACACACACTCACCCTCACACATGCTTACACATACACACAGTGACATGCTCAGACACGCTGACACACGCACATGCTCGTATGCTCACACGCTGCTCAGAGACCCTTCCCATCTCCCCCGCTGGCCAGACTTCTTGCACAAAGCTTTCCCCATCACACAGGAATTTTCTATAAAGTCTCTTGGCTCATTTCCAGAGCCAGCCTGGAATATTTTCCCCTCATATTTCAAGAAGTGAAATGAGATTAATTTCAGCATCTTTATATATGGTATTATCAATTCAATATAAAATTTATGCATGGATTCATTCATTAGGAAGACATTAGGAGGGCCTACTGTGCACCAGGCTCTGTACTAGGTGTTGGAGGAGGGGAGCTGTCTGTAAGGAGAATAAATAGGCTTGCTTCTTTCTCTCCCTCTCCTCTCCCTCCCCCTCTTTCTCTCTTTTATTCTTAGTTGTATTTTGGTTGCTCTAAATAGGATTAGAGATGAAAAGATGAATTAGAAATAATTTGTGTTTCTCAGGAATTCAGGTCCTAGAGCATTGTCTCAAGCTGTACCTGGTGATCTATTGGTGTACCTCAATATTAGGAGTTCAATGAAGGACTGGCTTTGTGGGACCTCACCACACGGAGTGTGCTCTCAAGGCCTGTGAACAGATTAAAGTCTCTTGTCTATACTAAATAAATATTTCATTTTAATTCAGTGTTTCCAAACTTATTCTCCAGTTAGCCCTATGGAACCCAAGCAAACCACAGGCCCACACCTGAGAAACAGGTTGATGCCCCCTGAGAAACAGGTTGATGCCCCCGAAGCATGGGATGGGTTGCTAGGGTGAGGGCACAGACCAGCCCTGCCAGTCCTTGGAGGCAGAAATTCACCTGCAGACCCTCCTTCCCATGCACTCTAGCGAATCCTCCCTGGGCTGGAACCAGGCTCCTGTTCAACATTCCCTGCCTGGCGTGTGGTTGTTCTTCTGGAGTCAACTTCTCAGAAGACGACCCCATCCCTCAGATCCTCTCACAGGAGGAGTGCCCTTCCGACTGTGAGCCTGATGACCACCACAGGGTCTCCTGCACTGTCTCCTCACCGACTCCTGACTGGGGAAGGAAGGCAAACAGCCTCAAAACTGTTTCCAGAGTCGGCTCAGTGGTTTCTTCCTGTTTTCTGCAATCTAGTTAAGGTCAACAGTTTTGCAGACCTTTGCTGTTTGGGTTTTAAAGTTCATCTTTATTAATAACTTGCATATAGTCCTTGCCTACTGTTCCACTGAGTATTAAATGTCTCAATTTGTAAACATGTGTCATGTTACCATCTCCACAAAAATAAAGCCCAAACATGCATATCCATGACCTGTAGAAGCCACATATGACAGGTACTCCATGTGCTACAGGCACTCCAGGTACTATAGATGCTGCAGATGCTATAAACACTCAGGTCCTATAGACACCCAGGTACTATGGACACCCCAGGAACAATGGACATCTCAGGTACTATAGATATTCCAGGCACTATAGACACCCAGGTAGTATAAGACACTCCAGGTGCTGCAGGTAGTATAGAGACCCCAGGTATTATAGACACTCCAGGGACTACATTCACCTCCAATCCTATAGATACCCAGGCAATAGACACCCCAGGTATTATAGACACCCCAGGTTCTACAGTCACCCCAGGTACTACAAACCCTCCAAACACCCCAGGTAGTAAAGACACCCCAAGCAATAGAGACACCCCAGGTACTATAGACATACTACATGCTACAGATACTGCAGATACTACAGACATCCCAGGTACTACAGACACCCAAATACTTCTGATGCTCCAGGTACTATGGACACCCCAGGTAATACAGATAGTCCAAACATCCCAGGTACTATAGACACCCCAAGTAGTAGAGACACCCCAAGTACTAGAAACACCCCCACATACTACAGATACTTCAAGTACTATAGATACCCCCGGGAATACAATGCTCCAAGCATCCCAGGTACTACAGACACTACCAACACCCTAGGTAACATGGATGCTATGGGCTCCAGGGATACTCTGGGCACCCCAGGTATGACAGGCCCTCTCGGCACATAAGTCCCTGCTCCCTGTACTGGGGACTCGGTGGCCATGTGGCCTTCACACTGTTGTGAGGCAAACACAGCAGCTGACCGGCAGCCATGATGCCAGGGGGCAGGTGCTCCACTGAGCCAGCACAACAGTCTCGCCCCAGTCTTGTGACTAAGGAAGCCCTGAAGCTGTGACATGATGGAGGTCAAGTTCCAGAGGGTCTGGCATAGAGGGTGGCAGAGAGGAGGGTGGCAGAGAAATGCTGGTTTGGATTCTGGAAGGAGCTCTGTGGGCCATCGAGCTCCCCAGAAACCTTCTCAGGAAATGGAGGAGGGAACCCAGGGCCCAGAATCCTGACAGGGCCTCCGATGTTCTCTGGTCTCCAGCGATGAAGCAGCAGGTCAGGGAAGCAGCATGGAGGCATCCATGGAGCCTGCCGAAGGCTGTCCCTCCCTGGGGTACATGGGGGAGACTCCAGATCATTGATCTTGGACCATAGGCAGCAGAAGAAAGCCTGGGAGCCTGCTGCTCCCCAACATTTCCTGGCACTGAGCAGCATTTCCTGAGCAGGGCTTTATGCATTCCATGCAGTTCTGCTGGGGATTCACAGGATGCTGGGGAGGAGGCTTCTAAGGTGAACAGGACAGGTGCCTCCCAGTGCCATCAGCCCTGGGCAGTCGGAGGGTACACCTCCACACTGAAATGTGTGCTGTGCCTGAACGTACGGCCAAGAGTGTGACATGGAAACGTCCTCCCATGCCATGTCTGTCTCTATCTCTCATCTTCCTTCCATTCATCATCGGCCAACTGTCTATCTTTCTGTCTCTCTATCTATCCTCTACCAATTTTGAGAAACTCTGACCCAATTTCAGAATCTCCTTTTCCAAAGTGAACTCTGTGGCCCAAAGGCATTGCTTCAAGCTCAAGCTCCAAGCTCCTGTGCAAGGTGGCCATGCCCTGGGGTGCACTTCAGGAAGGCAGTGCTCAAATGGAGGCGCTTCCTATTGCCCTGATTGTGCTAGCAATTCAGCAACTCAGGCTGAACAGGGCATGCCCGCATTCTGCTGGACGTCCCTTATTCCTACAACCAAATCCTCACCCTCCACACCGTCTATGTTGGGAGCATGTACATGTATTTTGGATAGAATTTTAAAATGAAACAACTAAAGTCTCCTGGCAGTTGTTAAAGCCTGTGTTCAATACCATCCTACACACATGCTTCTGTGTGTCAGTAGGTCCGTATCAGACACATCAAAATACCCTTGAAGCAGGGGGGACAGGAGGTGGGAAGAGGGAGGGGGAAGGCTGGGCAGAGGTCTGTGGACAGAGCTCCACGCCAGCACAGCGCCGTGCAGGTGCCATGGAGCCGTCAGGATGTGCCTGTGTGCCTGGCCCCAGGAGCCCCCAGGAGACCTGCAGAGCGAGGTCACCCCCTCTGGGTTGGGCTCTCAGCTCTGACCCACTCTGGGGTCATGCTACTAAGAATTCTCCCCACTTGGGAATTTGGCCAATAATCTTGCCCTCAAGCCCCCACAGCCCCAGCCAACTTGTCAAGAGAATCTCACCGCCGTGATCTCTCTCCTCCCGAAAATGGTGTGAATCGAGTTAGAGCCATCGGTGACTCTGAAGGGACAATCCTACAAGAGCGGGCCTTTTTGGAAGATGTATTGGACTTTAATAAAACTTGATCAATGCATTTCAGTCAAATTGAATTATATGTAAGTGGATAGGGTTGACATATGTTTCAATATCTGCGAGTGATACATTATTCTCCAGTGAGCATAAAATTTAATGAAATATAAATACCCATTAATCCTTATGTTTCAACCAATCAGTCACTGTTGCTCCTGCCTGCTGTGAGCAGAAGCAGGCCCAGAAAGTCATCTGTTTCATCTGAGCAGGAGCTCCAGCCTGGAAAGACATCAGAAGACGAGGGAAGAGAAGAGGCCCAGGACGGGAAGCCTGCCAGCACCGAGGGGGGGGCGCAGGGCACGGAGGCGGATGGCGAGGCCGCTGCGCACCCTCCAGCCCCGGCCCACGGTGCAGCTGCCTCTGAAACTGTTGGGGGAGGAAGAACAAGAGAGGGACAACTGCCTCCACTTTTCCTCAGACGTATTCTTTCCTTCTCTTCTGGTCGTTTGGGTTTGCCGGGACACATGGAGCCAAGTGCCGGGTGAGGCGGCTCCTGAGCAGCCAGGGACACAAGGGCATCAGGCTGCACAGCGGAGTCTACATCGTCTCATTGTCCCCGGGTGGGGGGCTTAGCCACCAATGCATGTCCCTAAAAACATGGACACAGAAATACAAGAATAGAAAAATACAAGTGTGGAAGCAGGCAGCTGAATTTACCGTAATTATGTGTCTGATTCGATTGAAAACCACACCGTGCGTTTGCTTCTAAGAAGCACTCCCACTTGCTAGTCACCTCCTAGGATGCCGGCCCCCGGCAGTCGGGAGCTCAGGCTGAGAATCCCGCGCCCATGTGCCACTGAGCACCCTAAAGCCACAGGGGTTGAGGATGTACTTTGGTGAGTCCCACTGTTGGCTTGGGTGGCTGTCCTTGGTGAGTGGACAGGAGCACGGGAGGGTCCTGCTTGCATCGCCCGCAGAGGGGCTGGCGGGCAGCTTGCAGCGGCGCAGGTGTTCACAACAGAGTCCCTCACTGGCAGGTCATGAATCACTTGTTATGTGACAGATCTTTCACCTGAACGTCTCTGAGGCATCGCTGTGCACCCAGCCAAGTGTCCCAGTGGGGGGCACAGTCTATTCAAAATGAGACCCACTAGCCAGTCGCCTCGCAGATTCGATTCAAACCAAATCTGCGACCTGTGAGAGGCGCCAGCTTGGAGCGGGGAGCTTGGAGGGACAGAGTAAGGTGGGCGCCGGCTCCAGGATCGGTGCCGCTGGTGGTAAAGGAAAGGTGCGGACTTAGAAAACTGTTACTTAAGACCTGTCACACGTCAGAGGCATAAAGGCAACTCATCGAGGGATCTCAGGGTTGGGAGAGCCCCCGTGGGGAGAAGGATGGGCTCTGCTCAGGGTGGGAGAGATCTGCATCCCCAAAGACAAGCAGGGGCCCAGGGGGCTGGGGCACAGCCAGGGCACGGAGGGGTGGCACCCGGCCTGCAGACAGTGAGCAGTGGGGAGCTGACAAGGGAAGAAGCAGCACGGAGCTCCCAGATGCCTCTTTCCCTGACACACCCAGAGCCACCGTAGGGCCAGCCCAGAGTTGAGTACGGGAAACCAGTCGAACGTGACCCCCCGTCCAGGCTCATGTCACCCCAAATGAATGAAAGCATATCACAGGTTTTCGAGGACGCAACACCCTCTGTTGCCCCTGGAAAGAGAAAGGAGCCAGCTGCCTGGTGGGAGGAAGGGCACCCGGGTCACTGCAGGGGGTGCATGCTTTCCGGGGTGTAGCACCTCCACCTGTGGGGCCCAGACGGCTGGCTCTGAGGGGAGACTCAGCCCACGGTCCCCGCACGTGGAGGCCAGACCTAGGAGCAGAAGGCCGCCTCTTCCCCCGCTGACTGCTGGGGCGTGGAGGTGTCACTGCAGAGTTTCGTCCTGAACACAGGGAGGAAACCCCAGAAAGCCTGGCAAACTGGTAGGGAGAGCCCAGATCCTCAGAGCGAAGCCGGGGTTCTTGGTAATTGGATGAAAACGTATGATGCCACGATATCTTTATTTACAGTTTAATTTTCCCGTAACTTAACTCCTAGTTAGTTAATTTACACAGCATTCCACTGAAGAAAGATGCTCCTCTCGGTTTTATTTCACAGATGATAGCCCTAAAATCCGCTAAATTTAAAAGGCCCCGGGGCAGCCCAGGTGGCTCAGCGGTTTAGCGCCGCCTTCAGCCCAGGGCCTGATCCTGGAGTCCCGAGATCAAGTCCCACGTTGGGCTCCCTGCATGGTGCCTGCTTCTCCCTCTGCCTCTCTCTCTCTCTCTCTCTCTCTTTAATAAATAAATAAAATCTTTAAAAAAATAATAAACAAGCGGCCCGCATTAGAGGAGGCTCCCGTGCCTGCCTGCCTCCTACAGCGAAGGTGAACGCACGTCAGCAACTCCGCAGACCAGGAGTCCTGCCGCAAATTTTAGTTGGTGGCACATTTCGTGCACCTCTCAGGATCTAGATGACATGTCTTCACAGATGTTATTTGACTTTCGAAAGGCTGTTCCCAGGTCGAGGTGGTGAGCGGGGTTTCTAGTCGCGGGAACCGCACAGGAGGCGCTCAGGCGGCCCGGGGTCTGGTCAGGAGGATTTGGGGTCCCGGCTGGCGCTGCGGCTCGTGGTTGAAGCAGGCGCTGACCCTGGCTGCTGTCCCTTCGCTCCGGATGTCGATGCTGCAAGAGGGGCCCTGGGCGCGGCCTCGGGCAGCGTGAGGCAGAATCGGAGATGCCCGGGGTCAGATTCACACCTGCTCCTTGGCCTCGTGATGAAAGCTGCCTGATCCAGACCACGCCTGGTCCGCACTGGGCCCGGCTCCGCGTGTGGCCCCGGGGCTTGCTGGCTGGTGCCACAGCCGCACGTGGATCACCGTCACCTCCCCGTGCCTGACACACATTCCTGAGACTCTGCGTGTGGTCACTGAGGCTGTCTGTGCCCGTGGTGACGAGAAGACCTTCAAGGGAGCTTGCCCACAGCAGGCGAACTTGCTCGTGGGCAATGAGGCATCGCTCAGCGTGAGGAAGCCCCACAGACTGCTTCATGGGAGCACAGAAAGCCAAGCTCCAGCCCACAGGAGGCGGGTGCTTTGCTCCCAGGGAAGCTCACCCTGGGCCGTGTCCTGCAGGCCGCAGCGCCGTGGGGTCCACGTCAGGGCAGGGTCCCGGCCTGCTGCTGCTGCTCCACAGGAGACCCCCATGTTCCCTCAGTGACTTATACATCTGAGGGGTGGATGGGGATCTCCCGCGCTTAGGAACTCCTCCGTCCCAGCAGCCTCTTAGAGCCAGCCTGGCTTCAGCCCCTCGAAGCGCAGGTGGAGGATGGGTGGGGTGCACGTGAGTCCCCCCATCCCGGGCTTC